>NW_028145504.1:5047500-5137500 GCF_977016875.1 Pavona decussata | reverse complement strand
TACAGCATGAACTCAATAAGATGGAAGACGCCAACTCGGAGGAACAAGGAGGTATGCTTAAAACTGTTGATATCACTTAAATCTTATATTTGTTCTGTTTTGTTTTCGTACAAGGCCTTTTGAGTGATTTAAGTGGGAAAATATCGAACATTATTTAGTAATAAACATTTGACCTAAAAATGAAAGACGGTTCGACCGATCATTAATAATTTTAAAGTTCGAATCCTTGACTAAAATGTAAACATATTTAACATTTTCAAAGGATGGGAATTTTTAAACAACGTTGGAACGGCGTCAACAATATGACTATACTGACAGGGCAATAAGCTATAGAAGACGGACATTTTTTCGCAGATCGAGTCACACCGTTTGTTCAAGCATTGCTTTATCTGCCGAATAAAAATAATTTTGAGAATAGGGCAATCCAGTTTACACTGGCACTTTGAAAAGACTGAGAACCTTCCCAAGATGAGCATTCTTTTGGAGCTCTTTCAGGTGATTTTCGATGTCAGCCGGATTTCTAGTGTTCCTCTTTACGTTGATGCAAGTGTCGGCATTTGTTGCCGACATAACCTGCATCGTAGAGGTCCCAAATGAAATTATATATAACGCAATGCATGTTGGTTTAGCATTGGAGGAATCTCTTCAGTCTCTTTGGTTATGTCTTAGATCTTGCTGCTTACAGAGGTGCTCACGCTCGAGATGAAAAACTTAAATTTGTCGAAAGCTTGAACACGCGGCTCAACAGGGGCTGAATGCTTAAACCTGACATCGACATGGCTTTGTTAGTATAGGTATCAAAAGGTTTTCTAAAAACGTTTCCACCCCGACGGCAGCTGTTCTTGATGATTTCCATTCGGCAAAACGGTAATTTGCCGTGTGACTCAATCAACGCGAAACGAATCCGCCTAACAGCCCAACTTCGATATATTAAAATTCAGGCTGAAACAATAACATCACGTCGAGGCGTCGGAAAATAAATTGTAGAATTTATTTAACAATTATCCCACGAATTGGATATGAGATGATAAATAGCCAACGAGGCGTAGCGCAGAGTTGGCTATAATCATTTCACATCCAACAAGCCGAGTGGAATAATTCTTTTATTAAAAACAATCAAGAAATGTTGCTAGATCTTGCTGATTTCGCTGGCGGCAAGAATAAGAAGAAGACAATTTAATGATCTCCTTTTCTTGGCCGCTAAGCCAATTAAATCCCTCGACTTGCATTATATATATACAGTTATCCAGGCTTTGTAGTTACTTCCCTTCTTAGAAGAGAAATAGCTACTATGTCATCGAGTAGTAAGTCCGTATGTGAA
The DNA here is from genome assembly GCF_977016875.1 of Pavona decussata. Lineage (NCBI taxonomy): Eukaryota > Metazoa > Cnidaria > Anthozoa > Scleractinia > Agariciidae > Pavona > Pavona decussata. The sequence continues at coordinate 5,136,179 of NW_028145504.1, read as the reverse complement.
CCAATCGTCGGATTATGCTCTATTCCCGAAGTTGGGTCGAGTTCACAACGGCAGGTTGGCGAGATCTCAGTCGGCTTCATTCGTAGATCCTTGTATTTCAATTCAAAATTAAATGGCTGCCGCGTCTTTCATGCGTGATTTTTCGTGATGGCAGTTTGTAGTTTTTGGAACGAAATCACAGGAGAAATTACTGTAAATCAAAAGAAAAACTTCTAAGAAACACTCGGCTGCTTAAAAAGACGAAATCAGTGAGTTCATAGGGAAGAAATGCCTGTTCTAGAAACATGCGCGATGGGATCAAGATCTGCAAATCATCACATGAGCTGTCAACGTTACGTTCTCGGAAATTTTTGTGTCCTCCTGGGAATCCACTTTACAAAGTATTACAGGTTTGAAAATGAATTTCACCGTGTTTTATGTTAAATTAGTCGATTTGTTATATTTCAGATAGCTTTGGCAAAATTTTCGAAAAATGAGAAATTGTATTTTACCGTAATGATTCGATTTAGCGCCCGGGGCGCTTATTTACAAAATCGGTCAATTTTAATAAAACCTAGGGATAAAATTGATCACAGCATCAAGCATGCGTGGCGAAGATCTTAACAGAATCTATGCAGCCATTCCCGAGATTTTCGCAAAACAAAAATGTGAAATTACAAGCTAAGTTGCTCTTCTTATGTGAAGTTATAGGAGTACTCGTGGTGTTGAAAGTCAAAGACGTTAAAAAAGTATGCCTTTTATAATTCTGCACCAAGTTCTTCTTACGCCCTCAGTAATTCTATATCTGGCCGGGGAGATCAAGAAACGCAGCGAAAACTCAATCGTGTATTTCCTCTTTAAAGCTTTAACAGGCAGGTTCTTGGCGAGGACGAGGCGGAACCTTTTGCAGTTTGGAGTTATGGTACTTTGCGAAGTGAAAAGAAACTCAGCTCACTACGTTAATTATGGCTGCTACTGTGGATTTGGAGGAAAAGGAGAGCCAATTGACGATATCGATAGGTAAAAAAAAAATTTATTTTAAGTGCGAATCTAAAATGCAAAGTCCTCCCAAACGGGGTCGAATGTGTGACCTTCTGATTACCTTGGATACTGTACCAAAATTAAGGTGGGCTCTACCTGAATTTGAGTGAAATTTGAAGAGGTTTTAAGAATGGATAGAAGAAAGAAAATGATTTTTGGAACACTAACAGACAGTCGATAACCACGCAAGAGCACCCCAGGTTGCTAGTGGACTAACTTGGTATCCGTCTATTAATTATTAACTACAAATTCTAATTTTAAAACTTCTATAAATCTTCAACATTTCCTATTTCTTTTAATTTTACCAATCCTTCAAGAAAAATTATTTCCTTCCAAATATACCTAGAAATTACCCAAAAATTCATAAAAACACCCCAAATCATTGATTTGTGTCATGAATGGAGGGTTTTTGTATTGCTTGAAATGCAAACAAGATATTTCCATTTGACCGATTTTAAGCGGCGTGAAAACGGCTTTCAGGTGAACCCCCACCTTAAGTCTAGGCTATTCTTCTTCCATGTCTTAATTGTTGACAGTAATTTTTCCCTGAATGAAAATTTTGACCTCTCACAGGCTCTTCAATCGATCTTTCGGAGGGAAATATTTGAAGACCGCGTGGAACGACGGAATTTTTTCGTGGAATACCACCCGTTGCATACCGCAGAATGTGCAGCGGGTTTGTAGCTTTCTAATTGGCTGTATTCGCTATGGAATGGGATAAATAAACGTATATAATTGTTTTATTGCAACTGATTTGTAATCACCATCTTAGGTGTTGTTTTGAACATGACGCCTGTTACGACAAGCTGACTGACAATAACATTTGTAATGCGTTTCAACTGTACGCCGCCAAGTACGAGGTCAAGGATTGTACGAAGTGTGGTAAGTCGGTCCTATAGAATTAGTGGTGAATTAATCCAATACGTAGAGAAATTCTAACCTTTCAATTGACTGTATTTGCTTGAATAGAGTTATTTTTTTCTTTTGACTCCTGGACCCACATTTTACTGTATGTGTATGAGACACGTTCTATCTGTTAGTTTCCTTTGTCTCAATATGTTTAAAAGAATGTAGTTCAAATGGTCTGGATAAAAGCAGACTCAAAAAAGTTGTCAATTTTCTGTGAATATAGTTCCCTTTTCATATCTAGGGAGAAGGCGAAGTGAATATATTGGTGAATATTCTTCGAGGGGAATATTCACCGATCTTTACTAAACCTGAGACAGACAACTGTTTTAGTATAATTACTCTGGTGATTTTCAGGGAAAAAACAAAAACCATCCGAAAAATGTCATTTTGGGGGGGGGGGTGGGGTGGGGGGTTGTTTTAAATGTCAAGCGTCAATGAACTATGAGACGCGCAGTCAAGCGAGCACATGCTCAATCGTAATCACATGGTCAATCAATGAACTGCACATACCTCACTCAAGCAGACTGTCAGTATTCTGCCGCTTCAATGAGAACAAGCATTGACTTATTACGTGAATGAATGATGGGGTTTTTCCAACCCGTTTACTAAAATAGATAGAGATGAACAAGGCTGTTTGGTGTAAAACTCGAGGATGACACTTAGTCGCACAACCTCTTGTTGATGGCTTCACCGGCGCACTTCTAAAAATTGCCCTCGGACGAGCCAGCTGATTTAGGAAGGAGTTGTAAAAGTCCTTTTATGGCTTTGCTAAACGCCGTCCATGGTTTCCCAGATGCAAAATTTTTTTGTGTAGCGGTGACTTAAGATGATGAAAACTGAAACGTAAAACTTAGAGAGACGTTTTTTATTCTCGTTTACCTCCATGCTTTTAAATTCTGTCTTAAATTCGCTTTTTTCGTGAAACCATTCTGTCAAATAAAGAAAACTTTGCGCGAATTTAATTTGTTGTTTTCATTTTAAGTATCGACATTTCCAGTGCAATTTACAAGGTTTCACTTTTTATTACAACAAGCAAATGAAACTTTCATATCTTGCCTTCGAAAAGTGTTACCCCGGACTAAGCTGCATCTTCAGTACTTCTTTGCATTTTCCTTCATCATGTTTATTTCTTTCTTAGAAATATCAAGAAATCGCTAAGCGGCAATTTTGGATTTTGTTTTCTTTTATTGCTCCCGCTATAATCACCTCGCGCCAGGTAATTATAGCAGGATGTGGCCCAATCCTCGACCAATGAGATCAACAGAATCTCTATAATCACCCGAGTAATTATATTAAAGGCGATTATTGTCTCAAGGTCTCTGATTGAATGCATGGGGAGAGTAAACGAAGCCCTCCTAAGTTAACATATATCCAAAATATTGTTTGTTCACAAAAGTTGATTTATTATTGAACTAACGATAGGCTATTGTTAAGAAACAATGCTTCAGATATATCTCAACTTTGAAGGTCTCAGGAAGCTGTCCCCGTGCTGTGTGTGTCTTCTAGTAAGAATTGAGGATCTTGTTTGCTGGCGCATCGAGATTCTTCCGGCTACATTTCAGTGCCTCTTTAGAGTGTGTTTGACTGTAAAATAATTTTGCAGTGTCAACAAAATGATCCTGACGCCATATTGTTTCTATCTTTCGTTCTCAGAGTCAACACCTGTTAATTCTCACTGCCAGAAAGAGCTGTGTGAATGCGATGCTATGGCAGCAAAGTGCTTCAAAGAGTACGATTCCGAGTTCAATGACAGTCACAGGAGGTATGACAAATCGAAATGCTAGAGTGCTGTCACTGAACAAAAATGAAACAAAACGATTTGGATGAATAAATGACTTGTACGTCGTTTAAAGACAGGGAATAAAGCATCTTGAAAAATGTTTTTTTGTGTGATGTCTATGTCATTGGGATGTGCTAATAAGTGTGTGTTCTCGGGGAGAACAAAGGATCAGAAATCAGAACCGATATAAAAAGGGGAAATATTTATACTATAACTTGGGGCCGCTTCTTCTGTTTCACGTTGTTATGTTCTGTTTATAGTTTTAATTTTGAAGGCGAAGTCTAATAAAATAAAAATAAAAAAATAAAAACATAGTGCGTGTGCTTCGGAGTCCCTAATCTAATTCCTACTGACGTCATCATGGTACCTTTCTCAACATACACACGACCGTGCGTCCATAAAATGACGTGTGCAACTTGTAGACAAACTTGGGTTTCCGTCGCTTAGTTTTAGTTTGTACTGTACTCTAATTCAATGAAGCAAATTTTCGTTGACAATTTCACATGAAACGTTCTTATTCAGACCATACCATTGTGGCGTGTTTGTAAACAGCTGATAAGAACCTTTGTTTTTCGGTACAGCGCATTGAGAGAATTTTGTAATCAATCACAAATAAAACCTGTTTTCCGCGTAATACCTTCCGATACTTTGTTGTCACTATGTTATAAAAGAATTGGTTCATGCTTTTACCTGTGCGTATATCGAGTTATGGATGCACTCGGAAAGTTTGGCGGAGAGCACTCAAGAAGCTAGATTTGCTCTCGGCTGCGCCTCGAGCGACTCTTACCCTTTTCTCGTGCTCTCCAAACTTTCCACGTGCATCCATCATGCATAACTCGATATACGCACACTAAGCATGAACCAATTGTTAACAAATATATATTTAGCCGAGCCTAAAAGCGGAGCTCCAATTTCTTTCATAGCATTAATCGAAATATGCTTATCGTATGAACGTGAATAATCTTACAAGTTCCTCATCCTTTCTGCAGTTATATATATTTTTAGTGCATGTGCAACAAACTGCTCATCAACAATAATAACAATAACAATAACAATGTAATACAGAAAACAAAATTACTAAATGCTGATTTATTGTATAGTAACAGTGGACATTTTTCCTCAATTTTTCTTTCATCGAGGGCAAAATTACTTACTCTTGATTGGTCGAGCGGCCAAATACTCGCTCCTCATTGGCTGAGCACGCCAGTTCTACATTTGGGGCCAAAAAACGAGTTCTAGGTCTTTTTTGAGGTTCTTTGGAGTTCGACTTTGTTTGTAACAAGAATACATGGAAACTAAAGTGCTGCAGCTAGAAGGGAAATTCCTCAAGGTTAGTTTTCGTGTCTCTCCGAGAAACAGCAAAAGATTATTTGTGTCAAAACTAAAACCTTGCATCGGATTTATATCTGTTTGGCTGAGAAACTGTGATCAGTCATGGCGGGACCATTAGTGCTTTCACCTACTTCGTTTTAGCTACACTGGAACCCCGTTAATACGACCACCTTCGGGCAGTGAAAATGAGGTCGCAATAACGGGGTGGTCGGATTAACGAGGTTGTAAAACTAAGGAAATGACTGGACTTTCAGTTCGTTCAGGGCGCAAAAAATGGTCGTAATAACGAGGTGGTCGTATTAACGAAGTGGTCGTAAGGCGGGGTTCTTCTTACAACGAACGATAACCTAGCATAACAGTGTCCTTTTGATGGGAGGAAGGAGCAGGTCAAACTCATTGGAAGAAATTACTCCTCAAGTTCCTTCTTTGGATCCACCGTTCGCTATTTTTATCGTGTGGTTTTCAAGCGGTAGGAAGCTTCACAGAGCAAGTGAACAATTCCCTCTTAATTACATGTGTATAATGGTAACTCTTCTCGTCAGTCTTGTTTGTAGTTTTGTTCGCTAGAAAAAAATATTGTAATTTGTTTGTCTGTTTGCTTACGGCGAGAGTTGATGGTTTTAAGAAAATTTTACCCTCTGTGTTATTAAAGCGCAATCGCAATGATTCCTCGTAGATTAAGGACTAATTTTCGCTTTTTTTTTTTTCGAAGTCTTCGCAAATTGCCCTCGTCGCACAATTTGAGAAACCTTTAAAATGCCCTTGAGAATTAATCCTTAATTCTGTTCGGCCTGGTGCGAATACATTTCCTACCTGTTATACAGGGGAGTCATCTTGAATTTCAGATCTACGAACATTATCAGGCAGTGCAGCTATATTACTGTAAATGTGATCACAAAGCGTATTAAAGAGTTGCCGCAATACGTATCACTATCTTTGAGTGGTCGCTTACGAGAGCTTAAGAACAAAGGAAAAGACCTGTCGCGGTCGCTTATGGGATAACAATTTACCGGTTCAATAACACTACGGAGTAAAATAATATTATTCCTCGCGAAGCGAGGGCCGAAGGCCCGAGCGTAGCGAGGTTAATAAATTTGTCGGGCCGAAGGCCGCGCTCGGGAGCTAAGCCGTGAAAATTCGAGCCGAACATATATTTATATATATGTATGTATGTATGTTTATATATTTCCGTGAAGGTGTCCGCAATATTGCCTAGCAACGGTGAAAAACAAAGTATGAATGACGTCAGGTTGTCTGGCGTCGTCTGAAGCAAAATTTGCATACATCGGGAAAGTTTGCGTGCCGGATAAAATTTCATCAATATTCCCTGGATACAGAACAATCGCTCCAGCATCTTTTCCCTTTCTTCCAGAAATCTTTTTTGTGAAAGATTGCATTGAAGAAATTACACGTTTTGTGGCCGCGGTAAAATAATTTTCCGTGGGAAATAAATTCATCGAACACGACAGCGTTGCACGCCCGTTGTACATTTCATCGCGTCAGAAATAGATTTTTAACCGCAAACCGCAAACTAGCCTGTGGAACTACGAAAAGACCATGCTCATCAAAATAGTTGCTATGTTTAGAAACCTTTTAATCTCCTCATTCGATGCTACAATACGAGTAAAGAGGACTTTCCACCCAGCCCCAGCTTCGCGAGGTTTTGCGAGTCACGTATTTCTAGTAAATAAACATTGAAACAAAAAACGAGAAAAAGAAAAACAGAAAAGAAGGAAAATGCAGATTTTGTAATGTAGAGCTTAGTTTTATTTGTCTCACATGGTGTGCAAAAATCTAGCTGTTTTCGATACAACTTATTTTAAAAGCGCGTGTCGTGAAAGGTGGTAATAGAGAGATTTGAGAGATTTAGCTTCGCGTTAACGGCTAACGCCAAACGGGAAACGTCAAGCCGGTATTTGTTCTAAAATGCAGTAACTTGTGTTTCTCGTACTCACTTCTCTCTTTTTCGTGTTTGCTCGATAGCTGTCGCTGACTGGGTGGAGATAAGCTTCAACCCGGCAAAAAAGCTTCATTGTTTTTTATCAAAGAGAAAATTTTAGCCTGGCGTTTGTCGTTTGCCGCACACGCGATGCTTGCGGCAAACGGCAGAAATGACCACGTGACCATGTTTAACCTTCATTTGCAGCTCGCTGTTTTCAGTTTCTCAGAAAAATTGAGTAGTCTTGCGTTAGAATTAAAGGCCAGAATTATCTTGTACTATTTTCATCTACGTACTCATATTTTCAAGAAAACATAGACGCGAACCTCACGTTTGGCGTTTGCCGTAAACGTGGTGCTTAATCTCTCTAATGTCTCATGACGCTTTGACGCCCTTCACCTTGATTAAACACAAGTTTTGCAAAATATTTCGACATTTATTCATAAGAACGTAGGTATAAGTAGGTACTAGAAATACGTGACTCGCAAAACCTCGCGAAGCTGGGGCTGGGTGGAAAGCCCTCTTTACTCGTATTGTAGCATCGAATGAGGAGATTAAAAGGTTTCTGAACATAGCAACTATTTTGATGAGCATGGTCTTTTCGTAGTTCCACAGGCTAGTTTGCGGTTTGCGGTTAAAAATCTATTTCTGACGAGATGAAATGTACAACGGGCGTACAATGCTGTCGTGTTCGATGAATTTATTTCCCACGGAAAATTATTTTACCGCGGCCACAAAACGTGTAATTTCTTCAATGCAATCTTTCACAAAAAAGATTTCTGGAAGAAAGGGAAAAGATTCTGGAGAGATTGATCTGGATCCAGGGAATATTGATTAAATTTTATCCGACACGCAAACTTTCCCGATGTATGCAAATTTTGCTGCAGACGACGCCAGACAACCTGACGTCATTCATACTTTGTTTTTCACCGTTGCTAGGCAATATGCGGACACCTTCACGGAAATATATAAACATACATACATACATATATATAAATATATGTTCGGCTCGAATTTTCACGGCTTAGCTCCCGAGCGCGGCCTTCGGCGGGCCTTCGGCCCGACAAATTTATTAACCTCGCTACGCTCGGGCCTTCGGCCCTCGCTTCGCGAGGAATAAGGGCATGAAATAAGGGCAAAGTCGCAAGTTACGCCGATCAACTAAGACGTGGATGAGAAAGAATTAAAACGACAGTTGTCCCGTCAGTATTTCTATAAACATGTCATATAACTGATTTTAGTTGCACCATCTCGTTTTTTAATATCCGACTTAACATAGGGGATTGTATTCAGCTGCAAAGGTGTAAAAAGGATTACAAGGCAGTTCTAGTGATCCTTTAAAAATAATAAAAGTGGAAAATTTAAAAATATTTAAACTTTTTGCATAACTTAAAACGTAATTTTATACTAAGAAATTTTTGAGAAGGAGAAGAACAAAAGAAGAAGAGAAGGAGAAGGATCATGATATTTTTTATCCTTCTGAGTGCTTTTTTGTGTGAGGCATAGCAAGAGTATATTAATGTTTGGAAACAAAAAAAAAAAGAATGGATTGTATAGCTGAATTCTCAGCCCAATGTTACGACTGTGAAGTATTAATTTTCGCTTAAATACACACGTGAATCACACACCTCTTTATTCATTTGACATTGTTGTCTAACACCTGATAGAGGAATGTGCTTAGCTGTACTTTTTCTGCTTATGTGCCGATTCTCAAATATCGATTTGCTTTCGAACCTGTGCAGGTGTTTGTCTACTTGGGTGCAGTCTTGGTAAACAGACACAACTTTAAATAAAACGTACATCACTTTTAAAGTACCACTAGACAAGGATCCACGAGGATTCCGAAGATGGTGCTAATTGCGATAATTCCAGTTGTCCTTGGACTTCTGTCGTCATCTGGTAAGAAGAAGCCTCATAATTAAAAAATAGATATCTGATATCTCATTAGAAAATTCCTGTGCCTGTTTTCGAATGCTCAAGACTATAGAAGGGAACCGGGGCACCCAACAGTTCGGAGGGCTTTTTATCGCCTTCTTCGCCAAAATTTCTTAACACTGGAAAACTAATTCCTTTGTTTTCGGAGGGGCAAGTACGTTGTTTTCATAAAGAGAGAGAAAAATACGCCTTTTGTTGTTTATAGGGTAACTCCATCAGTGACTGACTGTCCCTGCAATCAGCGGAAGCCCTCCTAAAATCTGTTACACAACAAGTTTTAAAAGAGCATATAATTCTCTTAAATCTGTGAATATATAAATGACAGCTAATTCTAGAACACTTAAATGCAAGTCCTAAAAAGGGAATGAAAACATTACAATCATTTCATCTGAAAAACTATACATCCATTATAATAGAAAGATCTATTTTTTAGCAGTATCAGTACGGAATATTGGTAAATGAAACTGATCACTTTGTCGTGTGTAGCGACTATGAACATATCTTTTGAAAGTAAAGTAATTGTTTAAAAAAAAAGAGGGCAACGCCCAACTCGTAAATTCGAGAAATACGATTCCGTTTTCCTAAAACTTTCTGCAACCTAAAGTTTTACCAAAAGCATCCACAAAGAAAAACTGCATTAGCTTAGACAATTAAGTACCCTCTTAGATTAGTGTCTTGATTCACCCCATTATATAGATAATGGAGGCCTTTAAATACAGGAATATTCCCTCTCTGTGGATATAAGGCTGAGAAATTTGGAACAAGTGTATTGAATTCACTAAACACAAAAAGACTCACAGTTCTACTGAAGGGCGTAAGGACGGCTGAGTTGCTTTCAATTGACTTCCATCATCTTTTACGAACACTTTTTCTACAGTTGTCAAGCCTAGTTGTATTCTGATTTCCTGGATGTGTTTGAAATGTGAAACCTATAAGAGCGATAATAATGAAAATGTCTTCTTGGCTAATAAGAATTTCCAGTAAGACTACACGTTACGTTACTCAATATTTAACCGCCATAGACTTTCATTTCGTCTCATTGAGTGCGACATTTGGGTTCTTATTTACCTTCTCAGATGGATGTGGCGTTCGTCCACGTACCAGAATCGTTGGTGGACACCAAGCCGAACGTAATTCCTGGCCGTGGCAAGCCATGCTCATGACCAGTAGACCGTTTTGCGGTGGCTCCTTGTTGAGTCCTAGATGGGTGGTGACCGCGGCGCATTGTGTAGAGAATATAAGGGAAAGTGATTTTACAGTAAGGTAAGAAAATTATCATCATAAAGATAAGGAGCTGAGGCAATCCTTTAGTATTAAAAGACCAAACGATGTAAACAGCTTTTGTTAAAAACGCACACAGCTAATGAGAATATAAGAATGTAATTTTAACCTAAGGTTAGAAAATTACCGTTATTGTAAATATTTTAAACAATCAATATTTAAAAGTATACGGAACCATAAAAATATGACCAACTTGCGTTCAACTAATGGTTGCTAAGCTTAAATTATCAATCTGTTCAAGCATCAAAAAGGAATATTTTAGAGAGGAAATTACGGATGTAATCTTTGTCCGTCATGACCTTCTACGAGGAATTCTTGAGTCATTTTCTCCTGTATTATCAAATAATAATATTAATAATATTTTTATTACTTGATATTGCACAAATTAACATGCTAATACATGATCAAATGCGCATAATTCTCACGGAATTTGTGTTCCGTTTACTTTTAAGTGCTGATTATCACTAGATCTGTCCAATATCTCCACTGTCTGTAGGCGGAAACTACAAATCTACAAATTTGCAATCTACATGTAATATAGAACACGTACATAATGAAATGAACTGTCGTTGTCTTTTAGGCTGGGAGCTCATCACAGAACCAGAAAGTTTGGGAGGGAACAAGATTTAAATGTACGTCGAATCTACCGCCACCGTAACTACCACAGTCCTGTGTCGTATGCGCATGACATCGCCTTGCTGCGGCTGGACCGACCTGCAATGCTAAACGGCGCTGTCAATACTGTCTGTTTGCCCAACAGAGGTGATCGACAAGGACGCGAATGTACGGTCACTGGGTGGGGAAAGCTAAAACATCTTGGTGTAAGTCCAGACTACCTCATGCAGGTAATAACAATTTAGAAATAGGAAAACTGTGTTAGATAATATCATTCTATTTTTTCTCCAGGTCTTCTTACCATTTTGCCATAAGGTCGTCCAGTTCTTTTCTCCTGGAGTGATGTAAAGCGGTTGTGAACCTTTCCGCAACACGGACATGAAATCCTGAAGTTTGGCTGTTCAACAAAATATATTAGTAAAAAAATGTCTTAAAAAATTCAAGAAAATTAATTTCCCATGGCGTTGTTGTTATGCCTTCTGAGGATCCTTTGGAGTGAATGATTATTGATAGGCGGAAACTTAAGCGTATAAACTTTTGAGACACTCGGCCCATCCCACTCCCAAGCTCAGGAACTCAAAAAAGGCCCAGACTGAACAGGGTTAATAGAGACCTCTCGGAGTATACGTACTACTAAGATTTGACTTCAATTTTTTAGCGAAGAATTAAGAAGAGATCAGTATCCCAGAAAACTGGGATGAACTTGATGAAGTTGCTTGGAATAGTGAGGGCTACGCCCTTTCGTAATTGCAGAAAGACTAGATCACCCACGCACGTAAGTTTCGAAGATTTGTTTTCGCCACTACGACGTTCTCACACAAGCTCGTAGTAAAATGATGACGCCCCCCCCCCCCCCCCCCAAAAAAAAAAAAAAAAGCTACACTGGTTCACTCGAGCGCGCTCTGTCTGTTGGAAAAACTCGTAGTCGTTCCCGTATTCGTACAAAAATCTAAAGGTATTTATATATACATGGAAAACGGTACCTTCAAAACGTCCTATTGGCATATCTACAACCAGCAATCTGTTGGAATATTTAGAAGTGTGGACGACGCCACTTTCTTGCTCAGGTGTCGATTTAATACTGTTTATCTGATCTCGCACCAGTTAAACACGTTATTTTATTTTTCCCAACCTGACACAGGTCAGCGTACCAACCGTGCCATACAGTACATGCCGAAGAACTTACCCAGGAAGGACCCACGAGAGCATGCTCTGTGCGGGGCTTATAGCCGGTGGCAAAGACGCCTGTCAGGGTGACAGTGGAGGGCCCTACGTTTGCAAAGGCAGGAATGGCAGATGGTACTTGGAAGGGGTCGTCAGCTGGGGTGATGGATGCGCATGGGCAAACAAGTTGGGAGTCTACGCCAATGTCCGTTACCTGAGAGACTGGATCGACCAAACAATGTCGTTCCAAGCATAATGCCTTGATTGGTTTCACGTCCAGTTATGTATGCAAACGTATAATTAATAAAGTACTAGACTGCAATGCAAAAGTGTATTGTACCTTTAGTTAATTATTTTGCTTTCCGCCTTCACAACCGAACACCGTCAAAGACTATGGGACATGGGCGCGTTGGCCAACCAGGCCTAAGATATGTTTTAATTGGCACACCAATAAGATTACACCAAAATGGATTAAAAATTCATCGATATCCTACATGCACTACAGCGGACATAAAAACTCCATAAACCGCTGATTCGGAAAAATAAGGGCCGTGTTCCCCGACTAGTACTATGGCCCTATCTTTGGGGTTTTGAGGTTATAATTAAACGACAAAAATGAAAGATATTCCAAATAACAATATTTATACAAAACCCAGGCAAAAAAAAAAATAAAACTTATCCAAAGTTGCGAGAAGCAACCAATTACGATGGCCGTAGAACTTCACAAGTTTCTTAAACGCTTTTTTTTTTCAAAGGCGTTAATCATGAGCATTCGCGTGCTATACGTTAACGCCCAGTCCTCTGCTCCGTGTCATCAGTATGTCAATACCGATATATAATCACAAATTACAAAACTGTACAAGTTGGCGTTTTTCAGAAGGGGATCACAGAACAATGTTTCTAAACAACTAGAAATACGTGACTCGCAAAACCTCGCGAAGCTGGGGCTGGGTGGAAAGCCCTCTTTACTCGTATTGTAGCATCGAATGAGGAGATTAAAAGGTTTCTGAACATAGCAACTATTTTGATGAGCATGGTCTTTTCGTAGTTCCACAGGCTAGTTTGCGGTTTGCGGTTAAAAATCTATTTCTGACGAGATGAAATGTACAACGGGCGTACAATGCTGTCGTGTTCGATGAATTTATTTCCCACGGAAAATTATTTTACCGCGGCCACAAAACGTGTAATTTCTTCAATGCAATCTTTCACAAAAAAGATTTCTGGAAGAAAGGGAAAAGATTCTGGAGAGATTGATCTGGATCCAGGGAATATTGATTAAATTTTATCCGACACGCAAACTTTCCCGATGTATGCAAATTTTGCTGCAGACGACGCCAGACAACCTGACGTCATTCATACTTTGTTTTTCACCGTTGCTAGGCAATATGCGGACACCTTCACGGAAATATATAAACATACATACATACATATATATAAATATATGTTCGGCTCGAATTTTCACGGCTTAGCTCCCGAGCGCGGCCTTCGGCGGGCCTTCGGCCCGACAAATTTATTAACCTCGCTACGCTCGGGCCTTCGGCCCTCGCTTCGCGAGGAACAATTAGATTATTCGCTCTCGATTTCTATGTGTGATAGTTGATTCGGGCTTCGCCCTCATCAACTATCACGCGATAGAAATCTCGAGCTCATAATCTAATTGTTAATTACTGAAAACTGGATCATTGTATAATGCATTTCCAGGGATTTGATTGGCTTAGCCGGGCCATGGTATATGAGCCATTATACCATGCACGAGAAATAGCGACCACTAAATTGTCTTCTCGTTGTTCTTGGAAAGCAAAATTAGCAAGATCTAGCAATATTTCTTAATCGTTTTTTATAAAACAATTATTTCACTCGCGTTTGACATGAGCCAATCATAACGCGCGAAAAGACGTAGATATCGTAAAAAAAAAAAAAAGGAAAAACAATTGATACGTGGTCTGTTCAATCTATGAAAGCAGGAAAAATGTTTTCTGCTATTTCTCAAATAATTAGTGTTTTGTAGAAGTGAGCAAATTTACGGAAGTCACGAAAGTTGATAAGCCGTTACTTCATCTCATGAAGTGTCTTTTGGAAAAAAATAGGAAAATTCATTTGGGTCAATTGCTTTTTCTGGCACTCATCTTGCATAAAAGAAGAAAAAAAACATTTTTTTTCTCTGTCTAAATCTTCCCATTGGCGTTTTGCTATGGCTTTACGACCTTGAAAATAAAAACAAATCAAGAAAAACACGTAACTGCTGACTTCGTTGTTTTCCCATCTTATTTCCTGAATTCAGAGCTATAATAGCTTAAGGGACCAATGTCTATTTTTAGTAAATACTTTGAAAATCCAATGGACACTCTTCCATTAGCGGCAACTTCAAAATAATGGCCTGATTGCATGGATACCAACTTGAAAAAGCTGAGTGAGCAATTTTTTAAGCTCTGCCGTTGTGTGCTAGATAAAATTGGTAACAACTTTTCTTGAAAATTCCTGATGTAAGATCAAATAAAAAATATGAAAATATTAATATGAAATTTAACAAAAATCTTTGGCCAATAACAGCCAATTTTTAAATATATGGAAAGAAAAGAAATAACTGAACATCTTATTAAACCTTTGTCGTTATCAAAACTTTACACGGTTCTCGAAGGCTTAATTTTAGACAAAGTTTCCTTACCTCTAAAATCTGATTTAAGATACCAGATCAAACAGGTTTTCTATTGAAAGCGAAACAACTCCGTAGAAAAACTGATGTTATACAAATGACGTGAGGTAGGTGTGAAAAGTTCTGTTTTCAATTCATCAGATAACATTATTTTAGAAATTTATATACACTGATCAAAATCAATTACCTGACTGAATTCTCAATGTTACTATATCAGATTAAGGAAGAACAAAATGAGTAAAACGAGTAACTTGAATAGCAGAAAGATAATGCTTTCCAGAGAAAATATAGGAAAAAAATATTCATTATTATGAATTTTAATCATTTCGGATTTACAAACGAATTCATAAAACCGTTGGGAGGATAAACTCATATCCGTTTTTAGATTTATTTGAGTACAGCTTTTCCTTCAAAGCACGCAGATAATGGTTTCCATTATAATTAGATGAATATGATAAATCACTTCTGACGTCTGCTTAGACTGTTTCGTCTAAAATCAGGGAAATCATAAAAAACTGGCAAAAAAATATCCAAAACTTCCATTATTCAGCATATTATGTAACATGTCAAAAACGAACGCGAGTACTTCTTCATGGGTTCCACAATACCCGAGAAACAGCTGTAATCACAAGGACGGCCAGGCCGAGTGCGTTTATTGTTTCCACGTGTTTGGAGCTCCTCATGCAGCACGAGGCCCGAGGTTTTGGTATGAATCTCAAAAGAAAGCTTTAAATAAAGAACAGTGTATAGAGCTAACGAATTTTTGTTTTATTACGTGAAAATATGAAAAGCCAGTACCGACGAGCGGCAATTGTCATTCCTCAGTATGATATGGTTGGAGCAAATTCCACAGTGTCACACCGAGTACTTACTTGTAGGGCGCTCCAGACGAATAACATTTACTAGACTTTAAGCCCTTATTCGATCGACTCAAGTTCTAGCGGGTGCTTTGCATTGGTCTTCGTTTTAATGTGAACCAGTGAGTAACCGACGAGAGAAAAAGGACAACGCCGGCGAAAGTAACGGTGGCAAACTCGACTTAAATTTTAAAGCGGAATTCAAGCTCATCAAATAGTCCCTGATGGAAGCTTTGAAGCAAAAGGAATTGAACGAGAGCCTGAAATGTTTGTTATTCTGTTTTACCTTTTAAAACAAGTATTAGCATTGCTTTAACAACTTTCACAGATGCAAGTAATATGCTAGTAGTGAAAATGAGGGATACTTCTGCGGGTGTTCATTAAAGATTTTATATTTGACTGTTAAATAGTAAAAACGCATAAATTATCTCCCTTTGTTGTATTGAATTTTGAGCAAATCAACAAGATTTTCAATGGCCATTTTTTTTTTCTGTGTGGGAGGACGTTAAAATATGCACTAATTTTAGACTTCCTTTTCCCTGACTGTGCTGCTGAATTGATAAACGCCAACGACATGTTTTTGCGTAATGGCTACGTGACTTTATAGTCTTTATAATTATATTCTGCTAATAATGTTTCTCCTCGGACACGCTGTGATATATTAGCAAATTGACATAAAACAAAAGGTTATTCCGGCTTTTTTCGTTTCAGTGACAGAAAGCATGAGACAGGTATTTTTTTAGTGCAAATCTCCTGTCAACGCATTTCATGTCAGAGAATTCCTGAAGGATCTTTGTATGCAGTCGGTCTTTCTTTATTGCTCAGTCATATCGAGTCACAAATTTCATTTTCACGCCGAGATTGGCAAGCATTATTTTCCGGTCTTATTCCAAATGAGGTGACTGTAGTCAAGTGAAGATGAGAAGCCTCTATTTTCCTTTAGCGGATTAGGACTTTTTTCGTATATTCTGCCAACTGTGTCAGTTAATACAATGCAAGGCTACTCGAATATATCTTACTCATAACTGGCGGAACGTCTTTCGCTATGTTGTCCAACACAACAAATGAGTCAAAGACAACTGAAATTACAGACATGATACAACTTATTCTGTATGTTACGGTCATAGTGGTAGGCTCAATAGGAAACTGCCTTGTCTGTTTGGCAATATACCGACAGGAAAAGCGGAGACCAAACGAATTCTTTATCTTAAATCTAGCGTTTACAGACCTTGGAGCAAGCTTCTTTAGTATACCACTGGATTTGACGGAGCTGTTGACCGGAAAATTTCCATTTGGTGAAGTGATGTGTCATATTGTGTATCCATTACAAACTGTTTTGATGGGTACTTCAGTTTTCACCCTTTTGTGTCTAAGCCATGAAAGGTACCGAGCAATTGTTACACCTTTTAAACCAAGGATCAGGGGAAAGAAAGCATTTTGGATGATTGCGGCAACCTGGCTGATCCCTGCGATGGCCGTTTCGCCATACGCTAGCATACTACACCTGGAAGGAGAACAGTGCCTAGAAAAATGGCCTCGCGAGATTTTCACAAAGACGTTCACTATGGGTATATTTCTTTTGCTGTATCTTATTCCTCTTGTGATAATAACTGCAAATTATTTACGAGTCGTGCAAAAACTTTTCTGTGAAAGAAAATTAGTGATGCATATGTTCAGCGGAAGCAGTCATCGCTTGTGCAAGCACGCCAAAATGCGAGCAGAGCAAAATATTAAAGTTGTGAAGGTTTTCGTAACCGCTGTGATAGTCTTCGCCCTCTGTCTTCTGCCAAATCACGTTCTATGGATTTGGCATGACTTTGGTAAAGGTAAAACTAACATTTACTTTAATAACGTTATGGTTTATTGCAATATCATCGTGTACATAAACAGTGCTATCAACCCATTGATTTTCGGGAAATTACAGTTAAAAAACTGTTGCAGCGGTAGAACTGACAGCCAGCTCAAAAAGGATGGATCTTCACTTCGCTTCAAAATGGCTTCAAAAGAACTAACATTTGGCTTGAGATCTGAAGCACTGTCAGAAAGTAAATCTGGACCAAGTTTCTTCAACCTAGTTAAAAGTGAATGGAGAACGGACGAAACAGAGACGATTGTATAGTGGAAACAAATGGAAAGAGCGCCGGTTTGTCTATGGACGAAATATATCACAGAAGTGCTTTATAAATGCATCCAAATAATAAAAGTAAATTCATTATCTTAATGGAGTGAATGTAAAAACATAGCAGCCATTTGAAAATCATTGATTGTTAATAACTGTCGATGACGGTAGCGGAAAGATAACACTGGACTTAAACGGAAAACATTTTTCACCTTTTTAACTTCTTCACATTCGGATAATTATATTTGATTGTGTTCAGTCTAAAAAAACATCAACCATGTCATATTGGGTATTATTAACTCATTGCTAGACTTGCTACCTGACCTTCGAAATAAAACTCACTTAGTATAGAAAAGATGAACCAGTACACATGCAAAGCACCGGAAACGTAAATGGAAGATTTCTGTGAGAGTTCGGCAAGATTAGCATATATCGAAGGCGGCGAAGATAATTGAAAGACAGCCATGAAGAAGTTGGCTTGACGTCGTTATTTTTAAGTTACTGGGATTTTGTGATTGAAAACTGTAATGGATTTATTTGCTTTGAAAGCTACCATTTATAAACTTTTGACCACCAACTCATCGAACTTGTCATCGGTGTCATGGGTATATAAGTTTTAACAACTACTAAGACTGCGAGCAGTTGAGAACGTTTTCAAGCAAGGAGGAAAATCCACCTACAAGCGCTAATAGTCCAACAACAAAAGGAGTAGCTGCTTGTGGCTGATTGTTTGAAGTATTTCTGTCCGGGAATCTGGAAGCTGAAACCATGTATATATTTGGTGTTCGTATCCCTTTTAAACCCTGCAATATGATTTTTACAATTATCGTATCTTAAATAATAAAGGGTATTTAGAGAATAAGAAGAAGAAGAAGAAGTATACTTTTATTTAAACAGGGTAAATCCTTCCGTAATTATGAAACAAAATTACTGTTATCAACGGAAGCCCTAATTACAATGTTAAAAATTCTAGACCATGAATGAAATTGGTTCTTATGGTTTGATTTTCAACCAGACTTTTTATGTCATGTTTTCGTACCGACAGTTCAAGAAATTTAAACGGAAGGATAGCGGGTACTCTGTTTATTTGTCAACAATGGAATGGTTGTCCGTCTGCGGTTACAACGGAAAAACGCAAAACTTTGTCAGCTTAAAATGTTTACAGAATGTACAGCATTGACATGCATGCATGCACGATGTGTGCATGGAAGTTTCAAGCTAACCATAGTAGATAACGATAAGTTTATTGATTGTTCCAAGCTCTATAGCTACCAGCAACCTTTTATAGGTTTGATGTTGCAGCCATTTCCATTCTGGAAAGCCGCATTAACTTTACTTTACTTACGAAGCGGTTTTCAATTGAGTAGCGTGAACAACCCTAGTGAAGTTTACTTACCTTAGTTTACATGAAGTAGTTACAAGAATTAAACGACCATATCGAGTAAAATTCCACCTAGAATAACTATAAGACTGAGATAATCTAGCTGGGTGGTTCATCTGGCAAGTTGAAGGAAAGAAAGGTCGATATCTAACAGTCATCTATTCACTAATAAGCACACAAACAAACATGGATACACAAAGAAGAAAAAGAGAAAAAAAAGTAATAATAATAAAATAAAATAAGTAAAGATAAATCAGGTATCGAAGCTATTGTCTGTATGAAAAGAGAGTAGGTGGCATATTAATATGGAATTGCAAAATTAATTAAGAAATATATAATTTAATTTAAATGTAAATGAAAGAAAATTAAATGGACAAGAAGAGTAAACTGAAATCCAATCTAAATGTATGATGTTAGCAGCTTAGTTTTTAACTGGGTTTTAAAACTTTGAAGTTTTCCGGTTTTAACTCCCTTTAAAAAAAGGTTAAAAAAAACAGCGAACCAATTAGAATCGAAGCAGATATATGGCTGTAAGAGTGGGATTTTATACGAGTACAAGCCAGGGGAATTGGTTCTACCAATTCGATCAAAACTAACACTTTGGCTCCTAACACTCCATTTGTATTATATATACTCAATACCGTGAAATGTTATGACCAAAAAGGTGTCTACATCATGTGCTCTTGCGACACAGCCACATTAATGTATATAGAAAACGGAACCTTTATTTGGAAGAAAAACATCATTCCAAAAACTATTTATTTTTCTTCATCTAGTTGGAAAGATTCAAGTTACTCGACTTTGAAAACCAGTCATTTCTATGTTTATTTAATTTTAGTAAACCAAGATCGTCATTCTGGGTGGCTTCAGCCACGCCGCGTTCTTACATATCTGGGGAATAAATCAGTTAGATATTCCAAATCAAATCAAGAAACAAATCCACTGGCAAACAACAGGAAAATAGATCTTTCTGAGAGTCTGGGAACTCTTTGTACTACATAATTCCTCATTTACCACCTGAATGGCTTGAGCCACGAACGGCGTAGTCAGTAAAAGCAGTAGAGAAATTTTATGTTTTTTTAACAAATATCCAAAGATAGTTTCTTACATAACCTATCTATGTGAAAATTAATAGGGGTAGGTTTCATTTTATTTGAAGCTGAGATAATTCGTGGATGAAATGAAGCATTGCACACAGTGAACTCACCTACCATCCTAAAAAATGGGCCCATTTCCGAGTTGCCGTGAACCTCATCGTAAAAGTGATGCTTATGTAATAATGACCGTTTATTATGAACTCACTGCAGCCTGTAAGGCTAAATTACAGAGCTACAATCAGCAAACTATAGAATATAGAAACTACTTGTATTCTGGGTAGAATGTGTTTCGTAGAGCGCTCAATTCGTTTGATTGAAGAGCAATGTATAATTCTTGACAGAAGTTCAGGCTTCAGGTGTTTTCATCGTTTATTGCGACAATACTGTTTCGTATGGTTCGAAGTTATCGGACCACACTCATCAGGCAATTTTTAACGTTAAAAATTGCCTGATGAGTGTGGTCCGATAACTTCGAACCACACGAAACAGTATTGTCGCAATAAACGAGGAAAACACCTGAAGCCTGAACTTCTGTCAAGAATATAGAAACTATGTATGTATTACACAGCGTAGAGTGAAACTTTAATCACATATGCTATAATAATATATAAAACATAATAACAATGAAAATAACAAGTAAATAAAATATAATAGTGAGATAAATCAATGTACAGTTTTACATTATTACATTCAAATATTAAAAATTTTGAATGTAATAAACTACTGCAAACGCTGTGTTCTACACCTCTGCCAGTCTCCATACAAAAAACGTCTAAACTTACCCTTGGATCTTAAATCATAATTAGGGGCTATCGGTTCTACTCTGGATAAAAGAAAACCCAAAAGATGTTCCGGGTGTTTTAACTTTTCTATTTAATTAATACATATGGCAGATCTTCCATCCTCTAGGGTAGTAAGGCTGGCAGCAGCTAGAGCCTCTTGATAGATATGCACGGGGAAAATAGTACTCGTGGTTTTTTTCTGCACATTTTCTAATGAATGTGCCAATACATGTGGAATATTCTCCAAACAGGCACAGCATATTCTAACAGAGATCGAATAATTGATAAATATACCCTAACTAATGATCTAGGCAAGGCATGACTATGTTTAAGAATCCTTGGCGAGAAAAGTCTCTAAAATGTTTGCTTTCTTAGTAATGTATTTAAGGAATTCCACTTAAGGTTTGAACTAAGCCAGTAGTTTATAATTAGGAACACCCTCAATAATATCGTCGTTACCAATGACAATAGGACTAGTTATCAAATTATGATTATGCATAAAGTTTATCATTTCTTAACGTTTAAAAATTGTCATTTCTTTTATATATGGAAATTAATTTTGTTTGTACATGAATAAAAACTTGACACTTAGCCTGGCTTTCATAATGAGGTTAACTTCAAAGCAATTAGGAAATGGTGTAATGCAAGAGAGGATCCTTTCTTGTCTATTGTGATGACGTCTTCGCCCGCTGCTTGTGGTCTTGGCATTTACATCGTCTGATTGGTGTTTTTTAAGGCAGTCAGAAGAAAGGTTAACAACAACAAAAACAGCATTCATGACCACTGACAACAGTAGCAACAGCAACAACGATAGAAAAAGCAGCAACAGGGATGCCAGCATCATCAAACACAAGAACTAACGCGAAAAGAACGGCTACATATTACAGATATCCACTAAATTAAAGTAACAAAAACAATGACCATAATTTTCCATTATGGAGATTACTTTCACAGCCACTGAGTTAATGTCTCGTTGTTTTCTCTCACTGAGCTTCAGTGCGTTAGAGCTAATAAAATGACCATGACTAGCTATTGAGGTTGCCATACAACTTATAGCTAAACTTCACTTTCCAAGGTGGGACGCCTCCTCTTTGTTCTTGAAGTCTTCCTAAGCCCGCAAACCTTTGCTTGGAGTACTTGGTCTTTTGGCCTTTTGTTCTTGGGCACGGACAGCAAAAGTGTCTTATTAATTCCAATCTTGCTTCGTCTTGATTGCTTTAACAACGACCTGAACTTTTTGGATATGATTTTGGCTTCAAGGCTTCCAAAAATAAATGGATCTATTGCACTGTTCAGATATGTAAGGATGTGACAGAATGGTAACACATCCGGCAGATATTTCCACTGGCTTCCAGTTCCGAAATCATGCCACAGCCACATCACATGAGTGGGTAACTGGCATAATGCAAAAGCCATCACTGCAGCGACAAAAACTTTGATAATTCTGATGTTTTGCCGGTGACGAGCATTTGATAGTTGGCGCACCTTCCGAATGGATAGGCCATAGTACCTTATCATTGACTTCCATCTTACTGTTTCCTTGTGCATGGAGAGGCAAATTTTGCTGTAAAAGAGAGTGATGAGCGTAAGCGGCAGAAGGTACAGCACCATGAAGACGCTCAAGGTGTAGATTTTGACGTGGTCCTGGCTCGGCCAGTCTTCAACGCAGTTGCCATCTTTCATTTTGAGAACTAAGGTATATGGAATTACCAACAAAATGCTGATAAACCACAATGATAAGATGACTCGGACTATGAATTTTCCGGTTGGTTTACACTTGAAGGGAGTCAAAACTGCTCTGTAACGTTCTAAACTCATGCAAAGTAGTGTAACCACAGATACTGCCATGAGAACAGTCTGAAAAGGGTAGACAACATTGCACATAAAAGGAAAGAAAGGCCAGCCACCTGAGAGCCGTTCTACGATGTCAAAGGGAATGCTTAGAAGTCCTACGGCCAGATCGCTTATTGCGAGGTTTATTATGAAGTAGCCGCTACTCTTGAGTGGTTGTCTTGTGAGCTCAATCCAACAAATAAGGGCATTACCAATCACTGCTATAAGTGCAATTACACAAAAGCTAACCAGCTGCAAAACGAGGAACGTACTGACATGTTCATGATGATTTCCAAAGTTATTGGTCTGGTTTTCCATTTTAAATGTAATGCTGTGGCACTCCTGTTGAAACAAATACAAACAAAAAATGTGGTCAGAATGGACGGAAAGTGTGGATGAACATGCTCTTACAGTCAATCCAGGTCACGCGTGAACAGTATTTCCAAGAATGAAATGAACATTCGAATTTCTCTTTGTAATGTCCGACGTGTGAATGGAATGTTGGACATTTCTCTGGAAATCGTTCCGAAAAAGACGCATTAACCGAAGAAAAGATTTAAAATACTTGGGAAACAATTGTTATTCTTGAAATATTCAATTTTGCAATGTAAAGAAAAATTCATGGCTTTATACCGTCAATAAGCTAGGGAAATGTATACGAGAACTCTGAAATCTCGTTGGCGATTTTCAAAACTGACATGTAAATTTCAAAACTCCGTTCAAATTTCAAAATTATCGTTCACGCGTGACCTGGGTAGACTGTAGAGTCCCATCGCTTCTTACAATCGTAGTTCTGGCTTTCTTCATTTTGTCTGCCTCTCAATGATTCTTTTGACGAATTCAATAGAATATTATTCAAGAATGTTCGTGACCTATTCAGTGGGTTATTTTTATCTTTTCATTTTTAGAAACTCCCTTTTTCGTGACCGCGGATTCATTTGGTCCAGCCCTTTTTACAAAAGACGACGCTTGGAGACAGCTGATTTAAAATATATCCAATCATCATTTTCCTCCTGTATAGTTTCGTAGTTCTAGCGTGTTGAATTTTGTTTCCTCAATCCAAGTAGAGGAATTTCCCAAAACGTTTGAAAATTAACCAGTCTTCATCAGCCAGTTTGAGTACAACGTTGATATTTTCATTGCCCATTCATTGCCCACTTTTGTATTTTGTGAGGAAACCTAATTTCATATAAGCCCCGTGGTTTCGTTTAGGTTTCTTCGCCATTTTCTTAACTTCTACTCGAAAACCTCTGTTTTGTTTTTTATTTTGTACTTTTTTATTTTGTTCAAATTAGCCTCACTAGCCTCGTTCATGCACGGTGAAATATTCTTTTGATTTTTGAACTCAAGAACGAGGTTAGTTAGGCTTATTTGAATGCTTACAAAGTAGGGACTATGGCAAAATAAAAATAAATGTAACTTTTGCAGTTTGTTTGGCTGACCACGCTGACACCAGGTAAGTAATACTGCTGAGATTCGCCATTTTTTTTTTTTTTTTTTTTTTTGGATCTTCCCTAAGTGAATTCCAAACAATAGTTTTAACAACACTGGAATGCTTTCCATCTCTGAGTATTATCTTGTAAAAATTTTCAAAATTATATTTTGTGCAGGGTACTTAAATAGATTTAATTTATTGAAATAATAATGGAAAATTATAGCCACACGGGGCTATATAACTAGTAATACCTGCCGGTAGAGTGCCAACGAGTGAAAACTGTCACAGTTGCTTTGCGAATGAAAATTAAGAAGTAACCAGACTACAAAACATTTTTCAAACTGAATCATTGTTTAATAAAGCATTGCAAAACTCTCATGCTATTCTTTGTTGTTTAGAATGTCTATAAGATCTAAACTTGTGAGGTAGATTAGAGGTGAAACATCTGCGGCCCTTGCATTACCTGTTTGAGTTTATGCAAAAACCAAAATAAACAACTTTAATGTGTACAAGATTAGCTATCAACCTGGGAATAACAGAATTTTACAATAAATATGAGCTTTTCAAATCCAATTTATTGAATTAATGAGCCGCAAGTATGGTATTTAAAAGAAAATAGAAGAATGACACAAAGCTAAGTTGCAATTGACTTGAAATATTTCTCCTGCATTCAAACAGCTCCAATGTGCATCTCCCTCACACAGAACCTAAAAATCAACAAAAAAACACTCAATTTGACTAGAAAACAATGAAATCTAAAATATTTTGTGGGCCCTATAATTAGGGATTCGTTTTGGTCCGCACTGTATCAGTTTGGAATGATATCTTTACTGTGCATATTATGTTACCGACCACATGAATTCACATAACGACACCGACCTACTATTGTCCGTTTTAGCTTGCAATTTGAATATATCATGATTAAAGACCGAAAGGTTACTTTAAGAAAATTGCTCCCTCTTCAGAAAACAAAACACTCTACAAACAGTTAAGATTTGAATTCTCTTACCTCCTCGATTGACAGAGCCGTCGGAACTTTCGCCGTCCACCAACGGAGCAACAAATCTGCTATTAGAGCTAACATTTCCACACTGTCGCGCGGGATCGAAAAATAAGATGGTGCGGAGGAAAAATTCGATTGCTCCTAAACGTGAAAACTTCTGCAAAGTTTCCTAGCGCTTAAAAAGATCTTTGCTATTTTTATACACAATCCTTATACAATAAGACGTATAAACACTGCTATTCTCGAAGACAACTAAATTCGCCACTTCGGCCGCCATACTGTTTACAAAATTTAAGTTCGCGCGTGTGTAAGAAGAATCTGGGTACTAGCGCTCACCGATCGTGATACTCCTGATGTGATTGGTTTAGATAAAAAATACCGCGATGCCATTGGCTAGCTCGAAAACCGATGATGTCACTCTTACATTACATTATCCTTACCTTATGCTTACATTTTCATTCGAGATTTTTTCTGCCTGTACCAAAACTAACTCGCGCGTCGGCTTTATAATGCTGCCGCCTCGTCACCCTCGCGTCCTCGCGTTCGTTAGTTATCATTTCATTTTCAACGAGCGTCCGTGTAATAATAATTGTTTATTTCACGATTAAACTTTCGTCTTGGTAAAAATTATAAAAAAAAAACTTATCAATGTAACTTAGGGTTACCCTGTAGAGTGTATATTATAATATTGTAAGCCCCACGGGCATTATAGGCGACGTTGTGGTGCAAATAACAAATTTTCAAAATGATCGTCTCATACAAGTAGAAAAATCCTTGAAAGATTTCATCACTTTGCAACTGTCGCTTGTTATTGCCTTGGCTTGAAAACATACAGTTCTCGTATAGAAGTGTGCGTATGTGTTAACGTTTTATTTAAATTTGCCAATAGCATGATCTAAAAATGTATTTCTCAATCCACTTAGATCGGGGACAATTAATACAAAAGTAAAGGCAAATTAAAAGGAACGCTTTTGTTTTTATAGATAACCTCTTTTCCGAATGTCAAAGACACAGTTGTATTAATGCAGTTCCAGCAAACGTAATAAAAAAAAATATGCAAAACAAATTGAAAAATCCATAATTATTGTTTTATATTATTTGCCGTGTATACTAAAGATCACACAGCATGATATGCATATCGTTACTCATTTCCAATGTTCCTTATAGTCGTGGTGAATGTTCTGGTCAACGCCCGTACGGTACTGGGACCCGTTTCTCGAAAATCCCGGTAACTTACTGGGCCCGATAAAGTATATTTTTAAATGTTTTTTCGCCTATTACACAATGATTACAGACATGGTACTTGGCCAATGTTTTCTCAGAATTATAATATTTTAAAATTTAGTATTCAAAGCTAACAAAAATTGACTTCTGTTAACAAACAGTTATCAGCAAAGACACCAGTATCGAGCCCGGTAAGTTACCGGGACTTTCGAGAAACGGGGACCTGGTCCGAAGAAATTGACGGATTTGGGGAGCTTCTTGTTTAATATATCCAGGTGCCGACTTGCCGAGGTCTTCCTGACCCAAACGAGGAAAAAAATTGCCATGAAGGCGTCCCCTTCTAACATGTATTTATTGGAGAAGACGCCATGTTGTACTCGGCTTTTGGCTCTTAATTTAAACCGTAACTTTGAAACTGGTCTTTCTCTCATTACAAATTAAGTTGCGACATCAAAAGTGAAGACGACGTAAACCTTAAGACTGAATACGTAGTTGGAAGCACGTCGCTTAAATTAGAGTTACCGTACATTTCTTTGAAGCACCTACCGTTTACTGGACGCCCATTGATACAGAAATTGCAAAAATTGTACCTTGATCCGTTGTTCTTCCCCACATTACAAATTGTTAAATGCAAATACTTTTGTTGTTTTTTTCAACCGATTTATACATAATTCAAACTAATTAAACGGGAAAAGGAATAGGCAATGTACCAGTTCTCACAAGGTCTCACGTGATTGGCTTGGCTTCCTAGAAAACAATAGAGCAAACAGCAGAACAATACCGCCATAGCCTCCAAAACAAAAGCAGAAAAGCAACCGCTATACAATTAAAAACATAAACTTCCGACAGCTGCAGACTACTGAAAGGAATAGGCTCCGACGATAATAAATGCAGTACTCCCCTTGAGGGGCCGTTTTCTTTCACCTTAAATGTGAGTTTTACACTTTTTATTTTAATTTCTGACATCTAAATTATTAAGTTTCCAGCAGCAACCAAAAGTGGAAATTTTATTCTTAAAACGATAATATTCTTTGCAATAACAATGGTTGCTTGGTTCCTGCGAGAGGCTGATATTCAGGTAAGGCAACCGGGCGTTACGTATGTGCTCTTTTATTTAAGAACGTGATCGATGTTTTAACATAACCGTTGTGGTTCTCCATACTTTATTTCTTTTTAATGTTCGTCTACATTTTTGGTGATCGACTGCCCACTTTAAACCCCCTCACGTACGGGCAAGATCTCGTTCTTTATAACGCAATACGTATCACGCACAGCCTGTTTAATTTCAGTTCGTCTGAACCATTTACATTTAAGGGGAAGGACTAAACATATATTCTGAAACGTTACTAAATTGTCTTTTATACGAAGTTATTTATTAACCTTTTTGCATAAATCGCTACGGTTATTTATTTTCCCACATTTAACCATTTTCAAGTTTTAAACAAATTTGCAGTTTGTTCATACATATCACTTCTACCAGAAACCTATAGCAACTGACGTTCAACGAAAGCACAAATCATGACCTTGGAAGAGTTGGTTTTCATCATGAGTTAATACCACAAATTATGTATAAATTTACAATGTCCTCTGAAACAAACTGGTTTTTACTGCACTTCTACTTCTTGAGTCGATTCCATCTCCTTGGCCGGATCATTTACTTTAGAACCAGCGACGGAGCTAAGGACGGGACCTATCTTTTTTGTCTTTTAGATCAAAATCGAGCAAGTAGGCTCGATGCTTCGAGATATTCCGTTTCATGAAGAGAAGTAAGGAGGTAATTTATTTAATGCCAACAACACGCGTCCAGGGAGTGCTTGCGCAATCTCCCGAGCCAGAGGCTCGTGTTAAAACTCTTTGACAATACTAATCACATGCTAAAAGTTGGAGTACGTTATATGATAAATAATAAATGAATCACAAGATTATAATACTTTAACTTAATACTGAACAAGGATCTGAAGAGTATTTACAAGGATTTTTTTTACATTGACTTCCATTTACTGTAAAATTATTTTGCAAATAAGGTGTTTGAAGATTGACACTGAGGTAGCGATTTGCAGATGGCGGCAATTGCTTCCAGATACAGGAGATTACGTAAGAAAATGAGGAATTATGCAGAAACTGACCGGCTATTGTAAAAATTTGTACGATATTAGGGATATTATGCATGGTCTCTGTCGAGGCTCTAAGAAGTTAGTTATATAAGCTGGATTGTTGGATATGACGCTTTTAAAAAATAAAATTAAGGATTGAACTCAGTAATCGTATGTATTCAAAAGTAGGCATAGAGACGTGTTTTGAGATGGACTCGTACATAGTCAATGCTCCTTCCCATGTTCAACACGGTTCGTAATCCATGATTATTGGCATTTCCGAGCTTTTATTGAGCAAGTAGAGCGTTCGAGGGCCGGAGCCTCACCTACCTAAGGGTCTTGATCCACTTCTGAGAACATAAGCTGGAGGCTTTCGCCTTCTTGCCCGTATAAATTATCACCTTCCACCAGCCGAGATCTGTTCTAAGCTGTTTTGCATGTCACACTAAAATGACACTTTACTTTGTTTCATAAGCCGCAACAAGGGCTTTGCCAGAAAACACTACGCCAAATCCTGCAGCTGCCAACCCGAACGTGATAATGAAGTAGTCCAGGATTTTATGGCACAACGTCAATTCAGTGCGTTTCAGTTTCAGGTGAAATAAGCAAGGCAATACAAAGCACATGGTTGCAGAAGTCATACTGCCCACGAAAGCTAGCATCAGTGCAAAGTGTGGAATCAGGATTGCTACACCTAAAGTAAGTAGCGTTAGAGAAACCCGAAGACAGATGAAAGAGCAGGTTTTAGGCAATCTGCCCAGTATGCTATCAGGATACATGACGTCTTCGATTGACTTCACAACAATAAGAATGGGGAATGGATAAGATGCTAAAACATTTAGCCCTAAAAACACACAGGACGCGTAATAAACTGCTCCTATAGGAAGGTTATTAGTAACAAGATCCTTCGTGTGAGTCGTGAACGATAAAAATCCACATAGTGAGAACGTTAACTTAAGAAAAGTTATGAGTATGTATGAAATGACTAACATAACGTTAAACTTTCCTTTGTTTGTCATATCCCCTTCCAGCCGTGGCAAAATGCTGTGAGCGGCATTACTGAAAATAACAATACCAAATGCAACTGGAATTCCTTCCGGAGTCCAAAGCGGAATAGAGTTTAGCTGCCAAGCCGGACTGTGGCTGATTCCATACCATAAAACAGAACCCACTGGAACCAACACAGAGACGATTCCAATCAGGCTTAACCAAGCAACGTTTGAAAAGCTCTTTATGAAAACAGTTGGAAGTACCACAGCAGCACCAATGCAGCTCCACACGATTTTGGTGAGAGGAAGTGCTGGGAAAGCGTAATCTAGAAACGAACCACAGAGGACAAGATACCGCCGAAGAAGAGAGCATAAGTAACTCGGTATTTTGCAGGGCTAGAACAACCTTTCTCCCAACTCCAGGCCAGCAGGCTTCTCCGAGCTCTTCTATGCTGGACCGTAGTCGTGGTTTCGGTCTTCCTGGCATTGATCTTTCTCCATACAGGCATTGCACCATGGTGATACCAGTATAACAGCAGATCACTGGAACAATAACTAATGCTGCCAATGCAGCGACGCCACCATTCAATACTGCATACGGTAGGCCCAGAAGACCTGTTCCTTCTACGTCGCAAATGAAGTTGACAGCTGCCTTCCACATTGGCATGAAGTCGTGCCGTTCATCTTGATTCGATAGCAGTCTTGTTTCTTCACTGCAAAGTACTTCATTACCATCATCTTCTTGGTAGTTTATGATTTCTGTCACAAAACTACTCTCGGACTGGTAGGATTCATTATTTTCATTGGATGACGACATGTTGTTTTGTAACCTCTGAAACGAGACAGAAAGAGAAATGAAATTCTAAAAGATCCATAAAATATGGACAACTAATTTCATCTTTCTAAGGAATATATCCCCTCCCCCTCCCACCACCCCCACCGTCTCTGTTTTAAAAGTCCCCTCATATGACCATCTGTCATGCGATTCACGTGTCAGCCTTCTGTACAGATGTTCTTTTGGATCGTCACGAAAGTCTTCGTGATCTATTTACTGATCAATTTCTGCATGAGATGCTTGTACAAATTTGTAAATTACAGGAAAATCTTAGCCGAGTAACACTCTGTTTCGTTCTCGTTCGCAACAGGGAAAATGAACAAGACCGCTTCGTGGCGTGAAACAATAACCCCAGACCACATTTTAGAAATGTTTGCAAGTAATTTAACAAAATTTTTATTTTTGTTTCTTTTGTTTGCCATTTACCATAGTTCTCATCAAGATTTTGCTATTAGTTTCTCTACTTCAAATGTGGAACGCACAAAATTTGCGATTTATTGATTTCGAGACTTTTTGTCTATCGTCGTCAAGATAATATCGATTTAACCAAAATGCCAACGCTATAAAACTTCAACCCAACTAGAATAAATTTCTCTTTGATCGGAATCGAAAAAGACTACCTAACAGCTGGTTGACAAAGTGAGGTATGGTCGTTCAAAAACCATATCGAAACACCTTGAGGGGGACAACAAGGCATTCAATTCCCGGTACATGACCGACCACCAGAGAGAGTTGATAATATTATTATCCTCTAATCACAAGTAATGACAGTTTTCAAAGCTTGGCCTTTTACTATATTCTAATCAATGTATGGAAATTAAAGTTTGGTGTGCAAATCTTGTCATTAATTTCATTCCTAGTCAAGGAAACAGGCTTCAGTTTCGTTTCGTTAGTTATTAGTTATTTGTATTAGGTTAGTGTTTATATTTTTATCGTAGATTGTTACCTATTTTTATATCTTATTC
Organism: Pavona decussata; assembly: GCF_977016875.1. Lineage (NCBI taxonomy): Eukaryota > Metazoa > Cnidaria > Anthozoa > Scleractinia > Agariciidae > Pavona > Pavona decussata. The sequence goes on along the minus strand of NW_028145504.1, from coordinate 5,104,938 downwards.
TAGGGGATTTTTTATGTTGCTTGTTTCTTTTTCTTTTTCTTTTTTTTTTTTTTTTTTTTTCATTTTAGAGGACCCCCCTGAAAACCACTTTTTAGTGATGGAGGCCTCCTCTTAAAAGATATATTTTATTGTTATTATTTTTAACAAAATCAGTCCAACTTCCCTTCAGGGGACACTTCTCTTTGTCTCGAGAATGTCCCCTTAAGGCAGCTCTGATTACTGATTTGGCGCTCGGTGACAGGTTACTAAATTGTCGCGTAAAAGGAAGACCTTAGATAACAAGGACCTAAAGAAGGCCTCAGAACCCAACGGTTTTCGCGAAAACATGGGTTTGGTGGGGGGGGAGGGGGGTGTCCATTCTCGCGGGCTCACAAACCTGGTCCAAGTCCTTGCTTTCATAATGAGGCTCACAGCAAACTCGGAAATAGCCCATTGATAGCCCATTGTGTATTTCCAGAGAGATCGGCAAAAATAAATGAATAAATAAATAAACAATTTAAGAACGCAAAGGCCGTAGAAAATGTCCGGCCGGGATTCATCACAAAACTGGTTTGAACAATAGAATATTCCGAATTCACAAGTTTGCGGACTTGTTATAGTCACCTTCGCAGCCGTTTTTGGGATGTCACGCAACGCTCCCCCATGTTCTTGACTAGACTTGTTACGTAACGTTCATGTAAACGAGTGTAAACGCCGTTACGAATCCAGACCAAACGCTTCGGGTTCTTCACGTATCCGGAAACGTCCCCCGTAGTAAAGCTGTGAAAAATCAGTGATTTTTGCTCCATCGTTTTTTAGCTGGTGCTTTGTTTTATGTTTTGTTTTGTTTTGTTTTTTAATGTAAATTTTGTCCTGAATGTTAATATTCTGAATATTAATAAATATGAAACTTGACAGTTTATGGCTGGCATGAACGTGCGAGCTTCAGTTGGTGAAAACAAATTCAACAAAAACTTGGGGCATGTTAAGCCAGTTTTTAACCAAGTATCATAATCTCCTAGAATCTTAAATTCAAGCATTGCCGATCAAGTTAATACGGTACGGCACCTTCAATTCTGTGAGCTCCGCTATACTCTTAATTTGCCTTTTTCAAATGTTCTTCGCTCAAGAAACGTAATTCTTATTAGAAGAATAGAGTAGAATGCTATTCTTGTTAAAAGAATGAGAATTCTTGCGACGAGAATGAATTCTTCAAGCAAGAATAGATTACATACAAATCTTCTGGGAAGAATAGTCATGACCAGAAATCTTTTGAGAAGAATAACCAGTTCTTTTGCGAAGAACCTTTAATCTTATAAGAAGAAAACGAACCAATGGTTTTATACACCATGCATGAGCATGCATGCCACATGTACGTTTCGAGTTTTCAGGCAGCTGCACGTGATAATCAATGATTAACTAAATTAAAGAAAACTATTATTATATTCTCTTAATTTTATAACATATCAAATCATATCATGTCACTTATCATAACACACATTTCTTTTAACAAGCTTAATAAAATATAGAGATATTTAAAATGGACGTGCACATGCACAATATAAAATTGCAACATATTAATATAAAAATTTCTTAGAGCGTGGGTTTGAGATGAGACGTTAGATAGTTTTTGAGGTGCACAATCATATCATTATATCTAACATGTGAACTCAACGCTTACTTTGTCAGTTAACGTGTAAAAGCAAGAATGTACTTGAGCCATGTTTTTACATGGGCGTAATATCTTGCTTTTACACGTTAACTTCCTTTGTTCCTTTGATAAAACAGGTCATTGCAGTGATCCTATGTGAAAATATGGCTGATTCACTTAGTACGACTTAGGTCTACGAATATTCCCTGCTGTCTTTGCCTCATGTTTTCAAATTTCTGTTTAGATGTCTACGACAAGACCTATATCGAAATTAAATCATACCCCTATAAAAAAGAAACGAAACAGAAATGATCAGAGTCTTACTGGTGCGCCTACCTCAGTCTTCCTAGAATTGCCAACAGAGTTTTAAGACTCGTTCTGGTGTAATGATTCTTAGCTGCATGGTGATGGTAACGCAAACACTTGGTCACGCAACGGTTTTGTCATTCGAAAAGGTGACGCACAATGATCTTGTGATCAGTACCGTACGCAGCTGTTTCTTAAACTTAATTTTTTTTTTTGGATGAGTGATTTTTTGACACACAATATTAATTTTTGCAACCCTACTATGTATCATCTCTAAGTCCAGCATTTTTACTTAGATTGAATTTTGCCGTAGCTCTGAGGAATAATACTTATCGTCTATTGTAGTCCGTGGTTTGTGCAAGGAACAATCGCAGGCCCAAAGTATGTTAGCTCGTAATGGGTGTCCTATGTGCATGTCCCCCTTTTCTCGTACGGTTTGTTTTTACTTTCTGCCTTATGTCTGAGTAGTACTGTCATCTTTTAGTTGTATTTTTGAGTTGTTGTAACACTATAGTTAGTTTGTTAGTTCGTTTGTAGCAGAGTTAAGAAATTTGCAATTGTTGTATTAATGTTTAGTGTGAAAGAATAATATTTTTTTAAAAATTACAAAAAAAAGGTTCAACCTTCGCGCACCCCACCTCCTCCCCCTCCGGCATTTGCTGTTTTTGTTATTTTGAGACTAAATTTAATTTAAAATGATCTTTGTAATATCAATGTTTATTGTTTTTTATGTATTGTACTGAATCTCGTTGTACGTGTGAAAAATAAAAATTGAATTGATTTGAATTGAATTGTATAATGCCGACATCATACAAGCGCGACCTAATAATCCCCGGCATAGTAAATCGAACCCAATCGAACTAAATTTCAATCGAACTCAATCGAACTCAATCCGTGGATTGGATCCGCTTTGACGCTAAGGATGGCGAAGTTTTTTAGTAATTTGCTTTTATTTTTGCATAAAAGTAACCCTTCGATTTGTCATTCAGCAATTGTAAGTTAGCGAAAAAAGGAAAGGGTACGACAATTTCGGAATACGCCCGCGGGAATAATGATAGCTTTGTTCTGTTCTGTTCTGTTTTCTTAACTGCCGTGGACAGTTTATAAATGGGGTTTCTGTTATTGAATAAATTGTAACGAAGCACAAGAAAAACCTGCTTTGATGGGCTTGCTTTGGGCTTACTTTGTATAGGTTTACCAGAGCCAATCAAACTAAATCAATTAAATTGTGTTCGATTGAGTTCGGGAACACAATCAGATGGATTTAGTTCGATTGAGTTCGATTTGTTCGATTGAATTCGATTTGTTCGGAAATCGAACTCACTGAAAGTCTCAGTGTTCGATTTCGTTCGATTGCCGAACTCAATCGAACTCAATCCACGGATTGAGTTCGATTGAGTTCGATTGAGTTCGATTTTCGAACGTTCGATTTACTATCCCGGGAATAATCGCTGATAACTTGCGGACCTTTGCGCACTTCTGATTTGTCAGATGGACAAAATTTTAAAATAAAATGAAAAGAGTACATTCAGTTTAATATTTATTTAACAGCATTTTCTTGCTATTGTTTGTCTCCGAAAATGAAAATTAGTTTTGATCGCAAAATAAGGAAATCAAAGGAGTGCCTAATTATAATCTAATTTGTTCTTTAACGCTTCCTGACGCTATGCGTTCGCGCCTGATTTTAATATTTATTCTTTGTTGGATCTTACATGATTGGTTTCCATTTCTTTCATTTAATTTGTATCTTTTTAACCATAAAATAATGATAGAATTTTTTATTATTATTGACCTTGGTTCCTTTTTTATTAATATTTCCCGCAATTTATCATTTACTCTCGAAAATATCAGCAAATTCCACCATTTTCTTACACCGCAAAAAGCAAACACTTTCAGCTCTTCACAGAGAGCGCTCATTAGAATAACAAAGCGAATGATCATAGGCCAATCATTAGAGTTGACCCCGAGACCCTAAAGTACACATCTTTCGGCGATGACAGGCAAGTTAATATCGCTTTCCTCTGAAAGCTGTAGTGTTGCATTGTGCTCTGGTTTTGTTGGAAGGTTGACCACTCGAAAGGATGTACGGCACAATGGACACAATCTGGCAATAAGTAAATGGTAAAGGAGCGCTTCGCGATGAGCACATTGGTGATTTGGATTGTCTTTTTCAAGGTAAATTTCTGACAGTATTCGGGGAAACTGTTTGTCTTGACCTGCTGTTCTGGGTGCTCTCGTCACGGTTACAGGCCGTTTAGATAGCTTGTGATACATACTGAGGGATTTCTTTCATGTTTTTTGCAGTGCATATTATGCTCTACTATCGAAGAGTATTACGATACTGGTGAGTCATCAACCCACAATATGTCTCTATCAACCGGGGAATTCGTGTTCCGAGTACAGTATTGCTTTAAGCCGTACTGAGCTTTTTCCCTATCTCTCATAGATCATGAAGCTATTCTTTTTCATTCATTACTGCATTCTGAGATGATCTGACAATTTATGTTGTAGTTGTCACAGCAGCGGACAAATCAAAGAATTATAATTCTATCAGTCAGTATACATTTATCCTTTGTGCACACAACTTAATATCAATCCCTGGCTCGTTGGAAATGCGACATCTCTGACACAAATCTTGTTTTAAGCTCTGTAGCAAACAGCAAAAATTAAAACGTAACGATATAAAAATGGTTGTTTGTTATCTTAGAAACTGGTTTCCTACTACCTGCCTAAAGCGTGCCTAATTTGTTTTGTGTACACGATTAAATTAAGGGAAACTGCCAACTATCTTCCTCAGTAGGGTCAAATTATTAATCCTATAAAGAGTTATATTTCGTGACACAACAGGAAACTCAGACTATAAGGAATTTTAGGATCACGATTCATACCTAAAGCAGTTTTCTTTTTTGCGGTACTTGATAAAACAGAATGGTTTAATGCTAGATGAACTTTATGTGCATTATTCAAACGTTAACGTGTTTTATGGACTTGTATTTTTTTTACCACCGGAGGTAACCCGATATATATATATAATTCGTTAGTTCCGTTCTCGTTTTTAATACAAATAGAGTAAAAATTGTCAGTGCTTTCGTTATCAAGCTTTTGTTGTATCACGAAAAAGCACTATAATGCTGGCGTTCCTGCTAAAAACCCATTAATTTCGGCAATATATTCCTTTTCGTTTGCAGTTTTGGATTTACACAGCTGTTCACCTGTGTTAACTAATCTACCAGATAATGCCAATTTTTATTCATAAACTTACGCAGTCCTGACATTGATTTGAACAGTGACAATACAGGAACTTTCATCAACAAAATTTATTGAGAATTAAGCCATTTCGGACTTTCTTGCGATGGCAGTATTGAATTTTTCGCCTTAAGAGTGCATTTAATCTTGTTGATGACATGTTTACGCAAGTCCATTCGCAAACAATTACAGATGTAATTTATTCTTTTCTTGCGAAAACAAAAGTTCGTCAATTGAAAATTGGAATACGACGAAAAAAAATGATTAGTAGGTTCTAATAGTTTTTCTTTAAAGAGGAGGCACACATCACAGTGAATAATTAAGAAATTGTATTCATCTCTAAAATAACGCTGCATTCGTAACTTACTTCCGAAGAAAGTTAATACTGATAGATTACAGCATAGTCGGCGATGTCTTTTTCATCCTATTTATTCAAAAAACTTGATAAAAGGAAACTGAAAAAATGCTTTTGTTAACATTAATTATGTCGCCATGATTCAAAATATGGCTGTATTGAAATCGACAATCGGATGATTACCCATCCCTTTTCCCGATCAACATTTTACTGCAATACAAAGTCTACCTCGTAGTTTCTAATATTTCTGTAGCCTTGGGTGATTACTGATGGCCTGCACTCTCACCCATCGCTGCTAAGTCGTATCAAGGCCATCACATTTTAAGCCTTAAAATTTATAATCTACACAGTCGCTCGGCCAAACATTAGTTGCTGTTGCTGACATTAAGGACGGTGCCTACTTTTGTTACTGCGCATACGTTCTGTGCATCCCGAGATACTCGGGTTTCCTATGGGTGGTGCCAACTAATACAGGAATATTTTTGCGCACTTTAAAACTATGCGGAGAAAGCAGAACTTAGCAAGAGCTCTATGACTTGGTATCCTTTAGAAACGAAAATTTAAAGTGCACCTAACAGTAGATCTTTTTATTCGACGAAATAAATCTACTTTCTTTCTAAAGTGTTCCAGCGAAAAAATTTTTTGATTTGGTTGAATCCTCGATTTTTGGTGCTTCAGCGAAGGTTTGAAAATCGCGCCATTTTTGTTGCGCGGCCGTGTTTTGGCGGGGAATGGATCGAGCTGCTGTGACGTCACGCCAGGGACGCAGGATCTTTCGCTTTCCAGTCTTTCTACTCATGTTTTGCAATTACATCAGTGATTACATGACCTAATATGCCTTCCCGATGTGTTGTTGGAGGCTGTGGTAACGTACCAAATCTAGAAAAGGGGATAGGTCTCCATTTACTACCATATTATGGTGACGATCGTACCGTTGCCTTGAAGAGACGGAAACGATGGGTGGATTTTGCAAAACTCAAGCGAGCGAAGTGGGAACCGACGGAATATTCTCACATTTGCTCGGCTCATTTTGAGAAGGACTGTTTCACAAGACAGTTCCACAATTTACTTGGCCAAGTAAAACCATTCTGGCCACATTTAATAACAGATGAGATGGGATTCACTGTCTGGCCAAAAATTCATGCCGTTGGAGCCCCAGTCGATGTGCCTCAGTCTGACCGAAACAATAGGAAGGTGAGAAAATCTTCGATTCTTTGTATATTATCCAATGTTGTGAAACCAATTTCTTCCCTTTATTCGATCCTTTCGTCTTACTTTCGTTTCTATAGGTCTTAAAACACTTGTAGTGTTTAGAAAAAGATGTATTGCTGATGCTCTGTATATAAAAAGACGTTTTTAAGCTTCAAAACATTCAGAGGAAATGTCGCTGCGGGCGAATTTTTCGAAAGCGCTTAAAGACTTCATAAATTTGAAAAATTATTTTGCCTTCAATTCGCTTGGCAGAATAAAAAGAAAGCATCCAGCAATTAACTAAATTGTTCTAGTATACAGATCAAACAGTGTTAGCGAAATAGAATCGGAATTATAAAAGAAATCGCCGAGCGCGCTGTTTATATCCGCGCCTCGCTAAGGCAAAATTAATTCACAACAAACAGAATCGAATTATCACACTCGAAAATTCATATCTCTGCGAATTCGTGTTCAAATGGTTTCATTTTGGTCTCTTTCGAAAGCTTAACACATGTACTGGATAGAAAAAGGAATATTCCTGATGCGATGAATAAAAGAAAGCTGCTTTTAACCTTGTAAACACGAGAGGAAATGACACAACGGGTGAATTTTTCGAAAGCGCTCAAGACTTCGTAACTTTGAAGTATTACTTTGACTGCAATTTCTTTCGCCGAGTAAAAAGAAATCACCCAGTAAATAACTTCACTGTTCTAGTATACAGATCAAACAGTCTTAGCGAAGTAGAATCGAAATTGTAAAAGAAATCGCAGAGCGCGCTGTTTGTGTCCGTCCCTCGCGAACGGAAAAATTAATTCACAACAAACAGAACTATCACACTCGAGAATTCATATCTGCGAATTCGTGTCCAAATGGTTCATTTTGATCTCTTTCGAAAGCTTAACAATTGTAGTATTTAGAGAAGGATGTATTGCTGGTGCGCAGTATAAAGTGTTTTGTATCTGGCTGTCTATTCCGGGTCATCCGTATTAAAACAGGTCTTGTTCGAGGTCGCTGTTATCAAATGGGTTTGCGCTTGCTGAAGCTTCTTGTCAATAATCGTCCATTTCGATTTCGGAGATGTAAATCATTTTGGAGTCATCCGAATCTTCTAAATCCTCCTCGATCTCGTCAGACTCCTCGGGCTCCTTGGACTCTTCTGATAACCGTAAAGAAGAAGACAAACACATTCTGAAACGGACTATGTGGAGTAAATCGCAAAGAAATAAACCGAAAAATAGACGCATTCGATATCGTGTGGTCCCTGGGGTGACGTCACAACCATCCTCGTCCCAGGCTTCCTAAAACGCGGTGGTGCAACAACACAGTCCCAACTTCAAAAGCGCATAGAAAATCGAGGATTCAACCAATTCAAAAAATTTTTTCGCTGGAACAGTTTAGAAAGAAAGTACATTTATTTCGCCGAATAAAAAGATCTGCTGTTAGGTGCACTTTAAGGTAACCCGCATGCATTTGCTTCAAGTTGGAAAAAAACGCTATGCATTGCTTCGTATTTTACTGTTTTTTGGAATAATTGTTGCTTAATTATCTCTAAAAAAATGCGTGGTTCCCCCAATTTTCTTTTTCGATTTCAATATTCCTTGCAATTGCTGAGATTTACTTTCCCCTCATAGTCATAAACCACACAAAAATACTTCGGTATTAGTCCTTAAGGAATCACAATGCAATACTTATTTGTCGTTGGTTTTCGTTCATGCCACCTCCAAATTGCCTGACCCTGGGAAGAGCTTTCATACCATGATTGTTTTAAGAGAGATTTTCATCCCTCAGTGAGATTACAGAACACATAGATTTAAATTGTTAAGATTTAAACATTTCGGGAAAAAACAGTGTCCACTCCTTAAAATTATGCGTCGCCCAGTAGTTGCCAGAAATATTCAATTCTTCAAAATATCAAAATGCATAGCGCTGGGGTTGTCCATTTCGCGTAGCACCCTAAAATTGGAAGAAAAACCTTGAAACGAGGTGCTATAGATATATTAGTTTCTCTTTTACCTGTTTATTATTATTATTATTATTATTATTATTATTATTATTATTATTATTATTATTATTATTATTATTATTATTATTAGTATTATTAGTATTATTATTATTAGTATTATTATTATTATTATTATTATTATTATTATTATTATTATTATTTTAGTCTATCGATATAAGGAGAGAGCCTTTATATGGGAATTAAGTTTTCCCCTGCTACCATTGCTTATACGATTGTTTTTTTTTTTTTAACATTTAACACATATTCTAGTATTCAGTTGCCTCAGTTTGACGGCTATAATCTGATTAGTTTTATAAATTTACAGCAACAAATTATAGTGACATTAAGTAAAATTTTCTTTTGATCAGTTTACGGAAAAGCTCAATGTGTTCTTCTCAGTTCTTACATTATCTTATCTTTTTATGTTAGATTTTTGTATTAATAAACCTGATGGTTTGCAAGCTGACCCAGTGGACTGCAGGGCGTATTATGACTGCGTAAAAGGCAAAACACGCCATCGGACAGGGTTGTCAGTTGGACTTATGCTCGACCCAGAAACAAGAGAATTCCGTCATTCCGATAAAGTGAATTGCACAGTAAGGAAAGGTGAGTTTAAACCGAAAAAAGTTTATGTAACAATAAAAATATCAAACCGGGAAACAACTGCATTTGTTCGTATTCGATGAAAAAGTCGTGAAATTAGGGTTGTACATAGATTGAGATCCGTTCTTAAGTTGTGGTGTCCGTTGGGTCTTTCAAAAAGACACATTCTCAACAACTTTTTTTTGTTTTGTTTTTTTGTTGGTTTTTTTTTTTTTTTTGGACAAAACAATTTTAGCAAATAATTTTAACTATTTACAATGTTGGACTGGCTCGCAGTCTTGGCGGGCCTGTGTATAAAAGTTTAACTAGTTTTATTATTTTTTATGTATTGTGGTAAAAGAAAATAAGATAAAATAGAAAGGAGAGAAAGAAATAAAGAAAGAAAGACAGAACGTTTTACATTGGGATACAAGGTTTACGGCATGGTACGTTTGAATGAGAAATTATGAAGAATTGTTAGATTACTTTTGCTATTAAGGGCTTAACCTTAGAACCTGAGATAATCTTGTGTATGTCAATAAAGGATTTTTCTTGTTCGAGAACAATTACAATGTATAGTTAAAGTCTCTTCTTAATTCGTAGTGTATCGTGAACTTTGGACTGGTGTATCCGGGGCTGACGTGGCTGATCTAGAGTCCAGCACTTGGTTTCCATGCGCACCCTCTAAGACTAAGTTTATCGACACCTTTTGCGTTTATCATTCTCCCAACCGAGATCACTATGGTCAGCGGTTAAGGTCTTTCTTCAAAGCTCCCGAAACAGGAAATTTCATGTTCCAGACTTCTTGTGACAACGCATGCCAGCTCTGGATGAGCGACAATGAACTTCCTTCCAGGAAACGACTCATCGTAGATCAACAGCGATCCACAGATGCCTACAGCTTTGACCGGTATGTTAGCTTAGTATAGGTAACTCTATGAACTGATTTACTATAGAGATGCTTAGTCATCTATAGCCTGCCCCAGGCGTTCATATAGTAGGGTGCTTAAGCAAAGACGACGGCGACGGCAACGACAACGCCGCAAAACAATAGGTTTAATGAGAAAAAACAATCGCTCTGCACGTGTGTTTTACATTTTGGTACATTTCGTTTGCCGTCCTCTGCAAAACAACAACGTGAAATGACCACATTTAAGGTTTTGTGGAGAACGTACGCCACTCCTACCAATTTGGTTCCTGGATAGTTCTTCATTTTTGTAAAAGTTTAGCGGGTTGAGATAATCGCGAAGTAGCACAAATGAAATAAAGATATATTTTCGGGTGACGATTTCCATGCCGTTGCTGTCGTCGTTGCTTAAGCTTCCTAGTGGGAAGCGACGCGACAGAAAATTGAAAGACGAGAGAAACTGGGCTCGCATTGCGAACGACTGGAACAAAGTCGTTTAATACAAAAAGGACGTATCAAATATGGTGCCAAAATTGAAACTGAATTGTGTTTTGCAGGAGAGATGACCAGTCTTCTGAAAGAATAAAAATGATAAAGGGAAATCTGTACTACATGGAACTTCTACACAAAGAGAAGACTGGCATCGATTTTATGTGCGTTGGAGTAGAGTTTCCTACCTTGACAAAAGAGCGGCCTGTGTCATCAAGACATTTGGTGATGGGGAAGGCAGGTACGAAAGGAGAATAAGAGAATGCTTGTGGTCTTGAATAGAGAAATTATCGTCAGCTTGCAATGGAAATAGTTTGTGTGAAAGTGAATTTATGGTGATTATACTGGGCACGAGATCACTGAAGTTCAAGCCCTAGATAAGTTCGAGTCATGAGTCAACTTCAAATCAAGGTCAATTATGACTTTTTCCTCCTCGCCTTCAATCTTTAAATGTTTTTATAGTTTGCAATTTTTGTTTTCTGAAAAGTTGCCAGTGATCGATGGATGTCGCAACAGCCCTATTTGATTCATTATCAATACTGCTATCTATTGCTGTTCGCAGCTGTTCGGGTGAAATTTTTACTTAGACGTACTTATTTCTACAAGTATTAGTCATAATACTTCTGAGAACTTTGAAAAAGGTTTTCCTAGACACTACACTTCTCTGTTCACTTTCATCATTTATATATTTATTTATTTATTTATTTACCTCTGCTTTTCACTTTCATTTTTCCTTTTTTTGGCCTAACTATGATTAATATAACTAAGTAATATATTTTAAGTTTTACTGTAGCTCTGCCATTGATTTTGGTCCCATGCGTATACTTTGTTTTAATTACTCAAATGAGGGAGCCCATTCCTTATAAGCCCGCGGTGGCTTCCCTTGGGCTTCCTCGCGATTAGTGTTTTGAATAATAATAATTTGCATTTGTACACTTTTTATGGCAAAACAATAAACTGAAACTGAAACTGAATCAGCAACATCTGTATGATGATAACAAAAAAATAGGCGTAAAATTGCTAACCTTTATTTACCACCGATTAGACTGCGAGAGAATGTAGCAAAGGTATAATCGTTTGGTCCAGCTGACTCGAACTTGACTCGCGTTTGATTATATGAACTTAAATTATCATACCTGGTATATGTAAACTGCTGATCAATGACCTTAGAGAAGAGAAGTTTCTCTCAGTGATATATTATAATATAATATAATTTTGCCTTTTGTCAAGTGCAGCAATCGCAGGAACGCCTGGAAACATTGACCCCTCGTTTAACCGACATTTTTGAAAAAATGCACGGACATATCCAGTTTACTCTTAAATTTGCTGCTAATGGTGACATTCTTTCGTTCCTTTGTTTGTTTAGGCTCGTTATATAGTTGCTTTTATTGAGTTGCCCGCGATTTGCATTCGGTTTTAACTTCATGACCGAGCATGGTTTTTGAACGACTCTCACTGGCCACCAGACGAATTTCAGTTACTCTTCAGGGTTTTTACATTAACATTCAAATAAAAAAAGTCTATGTATGATTGTCACATCTACAACTAAGAGTGAAGTACTTCCCAGAACCTAGTCAACGTTAATGAATTGCAAAAAGCTTTGTTTCCGGCTTTAAAGTTTGCAAGGCTCGCAACCAGTCATCGGCCATCGGCATCGTAAACTCATCTTTTCTTTCATACAGAGCTAGATCTCATTGGTTGCCAAAGCAGCGGGCCGTCACTACAAAATGCCAAATGTGTTGCACAGACCTGCGATAACCCTCAAAAGAAGGTAAAACTGCGGATTTATAGCTGTTTTTTTTTATTAGCCTTTTTTTTTTTTAATTCTAACCTGGGTCATGTCCTCAAGACTGCTTGATTTCACCTTCTCAAACTCATTAATAATTCATCAAGAGAAAACAAAGAAAATCACTACCGTGAACGTGGTTTGGATATGTGATCCTAATTACCATAAACTTTTGCCAACTTTAGCCTTGAATTTCTCGAAGAATTATTGATCATTTGAGAAGCCATATCAAACACACGAAAGTGTGTTTCATCAGATATCCAAACACCTCGAAGTCGTTTAAAAAAACTCGGCTGCGCCTCGTTTTTTCAACCTACTTCTCAGTGTTTGGATATCTGATGAAACACACCTTCTCGTGTTTGATATATTACTTGAAGGAGAGACGAAAGGATATTTGAAAGTGGGGAGGGGGAGGGGGGGGAGTGGTTTTCTAAGTTTGACACGCTGAAAAACTGACTGAGAGAAAAAGGTGGTGTTCCTAAGTTGTGCATTAACTCAAGGTTTCTCCTGTTTTTAGCTCCAAAGCTTCAAGAGATCAATGGATATATTGACGAAACAATTGAAATTATTGTCTTCAAGTGATTCAGCTTCGGCACAACGAGAACTTGCGCAAGTAACAAAGGTAAGCGTTGTTCTCTATATTAACCTCTGATCACTGAGACCCAATGTTAGCAGCCCTCTTATTTCGTCTGACTTGGTTTCTTGCTAAAATTGGTTATTTTTTACGTTTCACCTTTTCCGCGAGATTGTTTCCCCAAGTGAAATGAAAATAGACACTTTTTACTAAACGTCTCGCTGCTAAATAGTTTGGTTCCGTGAGTAAAACAAAGTGTCATGTTAAATTACTTCTAATTTTAAAATCGCCTGAAACAGGAAAGCGACGAAGTGGCTAAATTTTGGACTGTTACAGTCTTTGATCGGCCTGTAGTCCCGCAAAGGCTTGAATTACTGATCCTTTACGCCTGAATGAGATTTTTTTGAACTTTTAGTTCAAGTAAACATATAACATTGATAGGGTCTTTGAACTCGTAAACGTGTGTCCTCCCCATTTGTCAGGAATGTTATTGTGCAAAACAAAAGAACAATTTTTTGGCGTAGTATGAAACTATAAATTCTCAAATGCACAATCCTTTCAAAATCCCTTTGTTTAAACACGCATTAATAGCACAAAATGATTAAATTGCTCGTGACTTCGTTGCTGGTACTTCTTGTCTCTAATGTTAATGCATAAAACAAAACAAACAAGATCAGGAATAAAATGCCACTCTCTCTGCTATACATATCGTCGTTAAAGTGCACCTAACCCCCATTTTTTTTTTTTTTTCGCTTAAATAAATCTTTGCACCTGTTCGAAACGTATTGAGCCTTTTTGCGCCTATTTTCAACCAAACCTTGACTTTTTATTGGCTGTAAAAGTTACGAAATCTAGCCATCATCTGTCCCGTGACCGAGCTAGTGAGGGGCATGGGTCTATTCCTTACATGACGTCACAAACTGCTCTGCATGCATTTTCACAAAGACTTAATACAATGCAATTCAGTTTGTGCCGTCAAGTAAGGAGTAGACCCATGCCCCTTACTAGATTTCGTAACTTTTACAGCCTTTAAAAAGTCAAGATTTGGTTGAAAAAGGCGCCAAATAGCGCAACATGTTTCGAACAGGTGTAAAGATTTATTTAAGAGAGAAAAAAATTGGGGGCTAGAAGCACTTTAATGTTAACTTGAATAACCATTTGCTCCATTTCTAGCTGAGTTTTCGAGCTGGGTAGGAAATGTACAATGCTTTGTTTTAAAAGTGTTTTCTTTTCCAAGGAAAGCGCGAAGACTATAAACAATGTATTGGAAGATAAAAAGAAATTTGAGTGGCGCAAGTCTAACTCTTCCCTGGCTATTAAAATTGCCGAGGTGACAGAGTCATTTGGTGAAGAACTGGCTCGCAAATGGACCAATGAGACATCTAATGTCGGCTCACTGGAGCCAAACATTGGTAAGGTGAAATTTAGTCTTACTGACGTTTTGAGATAGACAATCTCAGAAAGGGAAGGGACGACACTCTAGGCCTTTTCTCGTGTTTGCCAGAAATAATTTCAGTGTATTATTGTTATTTATTGTCGCACGTTTCTTGCTGTTACAATGCTTGAAATTTACTCATATTATTAATTAATAAATAAATAACTAAATTTATTTATTTATTTATTTATTTATTTATTTATTTATTTATTTATTTATTTGACAAATTCGGTTTTCCCAGGCCCCAACTCCGATGTAGTGTTAACGCCATCCACGCGTGAGAATTACAGTATCCAAGAATTAGCATGTAGCTAGCTCCTATTTTAATAGATAGAAGAATGTTAGGGAACCAATTCTGTAGGTCTTTCCAATAAATTTTGCGGAGCTTTCCCCCCATACCAATTTACGTACATTTTGCCCTTGGTCTCGTCGAGGAACTGTTTCGTCACTTTGGTTGTTGAATGTTGTTACCCTAGAAACCGAGATGAAACCATGAACAATTCATTGTTGCCTGATAGATTTCAGGAAAAGTCACAAAGTTACGAATGTTCAAAGTCGGCGTGGCCCCATTCAACCCCCTCACCTCCCCCAGACTGAAAATTGTTTAAAGTTAAATGTCTTTAACTTAGTATCTTTCTCATTTAGCGTTGCAAGCGTCAGTGTTGTCTGACAACTACAGATTTTCAGCGCCTACAACGGATAAACATTGGCGAGGAATTGACGATTCCCTCAGTTTAAAAATAACAGGTAAAGATGTCAGTTAAACTATTCGCTATTTTGCCTTCTCCAGTTGTGAATTGAGAGAAAAAAAGGTTTAGCACTACTTGCCTTCCGATCTTCCTTTATGCCTTCCCACTACCTGTTTCTGCCACACAACAGGAATTCATATATTTTTTTCTATCTCATGTAGGCAGTGATCCTCAAAGCAAGGTGAAAGCGTTCAGCGTCATTTACAAAAGTTTGCATGAAATGCTACCATCTACCCTAAAAATAGTCGCAAAGTAAGTAAAATGGATAGTTGTTAAACAATTCAATCGTCATTGCTTCATTCAGTTTGTCTCTAGTCAACAGCAAGAAGTGTACTATTGTTTTGGGGGGAGCCTTAACTTAAACACTACTTTGTTAATTACTTTGTTAACGTTGTTATTGTGTCTCACTGCTTATGTTTTGTTGCTGCGCATGCTTATCTACGCTAGCGCTAAAGGTAAAGTCCCTCAGTAATGCAATTGATAAAGAAGAATAAGTATCCTCACCGGCTTTGCATTTTAATTTTTCGCAGAGAAAATAAAAATGAAGAAGGGATTTATCAGCTTAACAGTCGTATCATTGGAAGTCTTGTGACTCCACAAGATAAGAAACAAAAGCTCGATGCTCTTGTCACCTTCGAACATATTGAGGTAAAAAGACATGTCTCTCTCTATCGAGCTCACACATAACACTGTTGGAAACACAGTCTAATTGAATTCACACTGGTTATGTTCAAAGCGTCTGAGTTTTTGCCATCATGTGCGGACTTCAAAAAGAATGTAGTTTGGGCGTCTTGTCATGCCACCCAGTGGGATATTAAAGGATAAACGACAATCCTCTGGCAAACAGGTTTAAACGTACATGCACAACAAGGGAAACAAAGGAATAAATCGTGCTATATATAATTTAAACAATTTGGTGGTACTCAGTATAATCCCTAGCAAAGTTACTTATGTCGACAGCACGAGTAACATTAAAGTAACGATCATTTCAAGCAGTATACTTCAAGGTATGCTTTTTTCTTATGTTTACAGCAAAAATCCAATGAGACCCTTGTCCCAATATGCGTGTGGTGGGATTTCAATGCTGGGTGAGTGCTGGACAAAAATATATACTTACAAAAAAAAGGAGAATTTTAGAGGTTTCGGAGCAGTAGTAGTAACATTAGATGTGCCCCTCTCCTTTCCATACACTTGGATGTTTTTAAATTATAATGTATATTTTAGATACTATTTGATTGGATAAATATTAAAATGAAAAAAGAAAAAAATGACAGACCCGTTAATTTTGTCAAATAATGTTTGATTTGTCCTGAATTATCCTGCTAGCCTGTTTTCCCAGAACGTTCCCACCTTTCTCCAGTAATTAGTGACTTGAAATTTCATTGGGGAATGTGCCGTGCAACAAAAAAGGAGCTACGAATCAGGGGCAAAGTTTGAATGTCTGCAAAAGGCGCAAGATATTTGCAAATACATCGAGCGATATCAATCAATCAATCAATAAACTTTATTTATTCACGGTAGAAATTAAAGCTAGAAAGCTTATGGGGCCGTGCCAAAAAGAAAAAGGTAAAAATACAAACTACCATCATTATCATCATAAAATCAGTAACTAATTTAGATATTACAAGTACAGTAATTGATATTGCAACTAATGTGAGAGAAGTGAAGCCACGCTTAAATGAGCTGCTTTACAACTATGACTCAGTTTCAGCACAAACCTTCCTATGAGGTCACACTTTCTGAACGAGGAAGTTAAACTATAAAATCGTCGTTACCTGATCGTCGTACAACTTGAATTTATCAATCTCTCTAGAACTGTAAATAGCAGTGGTATGTGGTCGACAACTGGATGTGAGTTGGACGTCGCATCTTCGAATGACACTCATTCCGTCTGTAAATGCAACCATCTTACCAACTTTGCCGTTCTGATGAAAGTCAAGTCAGAAACATCTAAGGTAATCAAATGAAGTTGTTGCTCACCAATGCTACATAAATGGAACGACGGCCTGAATGATACACCGAATATTTTCCGTTGTGTGACCCCACGCGACACAATATTCCCATCTAAAACTGGAGTATTTTTTAATTAACTGGCCCCATTTAACTTTTTCCAGTTAGAGCACGAAGTAAATTATCTATGAAATAAACCTACAGCTGGACTAGCAAAGATCAATTATATAATTAACTACCTGGTTATGGTCTACTTGCAGTTTTCTTCTGTGCAAGCCTGGAAGAAAGTTATAAAAATATGATATTCGCTGATGTTTGCATTCTTCTTATCTGTTTCCCTCTTTAATCTTTTATTTTAGAAGACTTTATAACGTTAAACCTCTTTGTTTCTTAGTTGGATGAGTCCCATGCTACGGCGTTAGAGATCATCACTTACGTGGGCTGTGGACTGTCTCTGTTTGGAGTTACGCTGACAGTCGTCATCATATCCTGCTTGTCGTAAGAAAAGTGTTATCTTATGAATGATCCTTAATTCAACGTCCATTTAACAAATGTAGAGGATGTAAACCATTATATTACTTTATTAGTATCATATTGCCATAGCTCGTGACGGGCATTAAGATAGATTAAGGCTGTAGCAGATTTTATGTTATTATTATTTCAAATGTGCTCTAGCCTATTTTATTGTTATTATTACAAGTACGGTTTCCGCCAACCTGACAAATGTTTTAGTCTCGCTGTTAGCATAAACCATGCATTCTTTCATGACTTTCTTTACATGCTATCTACTAGGATGTTCTTCTTCCAACTACGCCTGTGTCAGTGACTAAGAGAAAAATCATCTATCATTTCATCAGGCTTGAAACATAACATCACATTACTTTCACAAATACTATTCAAATCCCAGCTGGTCGTAGTCAGGATGTTTGTCGCGTGAACCTAGTTTAATAGCCTAGCTTTCACAAGTCTCCTGTAGCTCAGAACATCCAAACTAGTAATCGGAAGGTCATAGGTTCGGCTCCTGTTGGGAGAACTAGACGTTTTTACTACGTATGCCTGTACCACTGATTGAAATGGAAAGTACATCTATCAAGTTAAATATTCTGTGATAAACACATCAATTCCTGTCATTTCCATACCATAACTGTGCACAACGACTCAAACTGAGTCGGCCTCAGATTTAGAGTTGTGACCCAATCTAAGAAATCGAAATTGGTAAATGAAGAAAGTATGTACTTGGCGTCATCGTCGTTAGTTGGTGCACCGTCAACAAGAGTTTTCTCTTTAGCTTCTGTTGTCACGGTATACCAACATGGTCGCCAAGCCATTGTGATCTAATCTCAAGCGATTGGCTGCGTAGGCTCCATAACTGTGTGTTTTATTTTAATTCCACAGCGGTCTGCGGTCAGAGAGGAATCTTATTCACCTTAACTTGTCGGTGGCTATCGGGATCTTTCAAATTATTTTCATTGCAGGAATTGAAGCAACTAGTAGTGAGGTAAGTGTATTCCTTTTGGCAAAGCGATTCACTTAGTAACTTAAAATTGCCATCATAACACTCTCGTTAAATAAACATATACTTTAAGCATCCAAAACGCAATGAGAACTCATAACCAGGATCTCGTCTCTTTATAGCAACCTAAAACACAATATCATATATTCTTTAAATTAATTAATTAATTGATTGATAAATATAGCGCCGATATAAAAATAAACATTTAGTTAGCATGTCATTTGAAATGGCAAGGACTGATCCTCGTGATATTAGTTGAAATAAAAATTTCAAAGGAAAAAAGTTTGAAATTTAAGTTGACGTATTACCTTTTCGTTTTCTTTACAGATCGCCTGTACGTTAGTAGCTGTATTACTTCACTACTTCCTGCTGGTGTCGTTTGCCTGGATGTTGGTCGAGGGAGTGTTTCTTTACGTTATGGTGATCACTGTATTTGAAAGCAGTAAAGAGCAATTACGTGTATACGGAGCATGCGCTTATGGTAATCAATTTTAATATGGCTAAGACATTTAAAAGAGACGAGGAGCATAAAATGTAACTTAACGTTTCTCGACTAGTGATGTGTATTGTAAACTGTAAGTGGTCTTTTCTGTTGAAGATAAACCACCAAGAGTAACTTAATTTTATTTTTGTGCGGTATGCAGCGTTGATAAGTCACAATAATAAGGGTATTAGCATTCTTAGAACGTCATATATGCATGTATATATGTTTCTTATCTTCTGTCCAATGTTAATGGGATTCTTAAAGAACTAGGTTACCCATTTTTCTTTAACTTTGGAAAAACGTCGGTCTGTTTCTTGGTGATCACGTTACGAGAAAGAGTGCCCAACAATGTGTTATCTCTTAAAGGAAATTGAGCGTAAAGAAGTGGGTGAGCTTCAACCTCGTTCTCGGGGTCTCTCCTCCAGTTCCCCATCAGGGAGCGAGAGAGAGACGTGAAGAGGAGAGACCCTGGGAACGAGGTTGGGTGAGCGTACATTTATATACATCCCTATGCATTCGTTGATGGACTTACACACGTGATACTTGAAAGTATTTTTGTATTTTACTACGTTTTAGGTATACCTGGTATCATTGTTCTTATTGCTGCTACTATTGCGCATGACGGTTACGGTACAGAATCCAGGTAAAACAAACAAGTTACTATTAAAACACGTTTAAACTGATTTGATGTGTGAACTTCACGAAAGAAAAAAAGGGAACCGTGTCTATTATTGTCTATTATTACAGCACTACATAGTGATTACTGAATGTACGTTCACTTTATTTGTATGTTTTTAGCTGTTGGTTGTCGATTGCAAATGGAGTCATTTATGCATTTGTAGCACCTGCATTGGTAATAATCCTGGTAAGTCGAGATATATTATAAGGGATTTGGGATATCTATTGTTAATAAAAACGATGGTTGGTTATTTGCGTGACTGCTGATGTTTTCTATTTTGGACGGTGCTTCATGTGGGGATGTAAAAAAAAGGCAGGTAAAAGGGTTGGCTGGGCATCTGGAAGGGTGAGATCATGAATTGAATGACAGCGTCAGCCTAATGTATAGTTTGGATCTTTTCAGGCAGTGCAGAGGCACAGGGTTGAGCTTTCAGTTAAGCTACCTTGCTCATTGAAAGAACATTTTACAATAATTTTCTTATCTTGTTTATTAATCATTAATCGTTCTGGAATGATATTTCCTAGAATCAGCCTCAGGTTTGGTTCGGTCCTGTAGTTTCCTTTTCTTAACGCTCAATGACAATAACCAACATTCATTGGCATTGACCACCCCTAGTGTCTATCTGAAATTCGCATTCACATAAGGGGCATTCATAACACATAATATAACATAACATAACATTTATTCAGGAGGCTTCAACACAAATACAAAAACATCCTGAATAGGGAAATAGTGAGGTTAGCCCTGTATAAAAACAATTTCCCTAACTAGAAACTTACAAAAATATTTTAAAATTTCTAGAACTTATAAAATTCGATGGCTACTGATCTTTCATTACTTCATTAATTCTAAACTGCGCCTTAAAGCAGTCTGGCAAAGACCCGCCCAGAGGGGAGTGATATTTGATATCTAATTTGATATTTGCTATTCATTTTTCCAAAAAGAACTAATTATCGAAAATGATGTGGAAACGAGAATTGCTCACGATTGATATATGCTTCAATGTCAACAAAATACTCTCTTAACTTAGAAATTTTAAAACAGAAGATAACCAAATTGAGACTTAAAAAGTCATCTAGCATCGTTGAACATATTTCGATATCGGATCCATTCATTACTGATTTACAATTGCTTTCAACCTTAGGTGAATACAGTTATCCTTGGAATGGTTATCAGAGAGATCATAAAGATTCAGACTAATGGTGTCTCCCATTCAACAAAGTTTGATCTAGTCAAGTGAGTGACAGCAACCTCGTTCACTATGTTTGGCATATGTTCAATATTAAGCTGTTATTCAGAATTAATGGAGCATTTTAAGTCATTGCCAAAACAATAAGATGTAGACTAGAATAAGAGGTTATGGAGTGTCTTTTGGTGTGTTTATGGAGTGTAATGAGCATCAGGTAATTGCAAATGATGAAAATATATTTATCCGTTGCCAGCTCGCGAAGCCCGCCATTAAAAATAAGGTACAATACAATGCATGCGCAATGCAATGCAATACAATATAATACAATACAATACAATACAATGCAATGCAATGCAATGCAATGCAATGCAATAACTTTAGTTAAAGAGGAGACGTAATAACCTGTTACAGTTCTCTATAACTTACGCTCACATTTGCCTGCGCTGAGCATTTTAAGTCATTGCCAAAACAATAAGATGTAGACTAGAATTAGAGGTTATGGAGTGTCTTTTGGTGTGTTTATGGAGAGTAATCAGCATCAGGTAATTGCAAATGATGAAAATCCGGTCTTTTGACTTATTACATTTATATTTCTTTTAACTTTATCAGATCTGGCGTCAAATCAGCAGTGGTTCTTTTTCCTTTGTTGGGTATTACATGGTTGTTTGGTATCCTGGCACTTGATAGTAAAACCATCGTGTTTCAATATCTCTTCGCTATTTGCAACTCATTGCAAGGTTTCTTCATTTTCATATTCCACTGCCTGCTTAATTCAGAGGTAAGAGGCAGCATTGTAAACTCAATGTACTAGTTTATTTAAATTTATTAGAAACATATCCGAAGCAGTCAGTGTTCGGTTGAATGTAGGAAGGCTGCACGAAAAAGTTAGAGAGGTGATGACCATAAGAAAAAAAAGGCTATTTCTGTTTATAACTTTTTAACAATGATTTCATCAAGTACTAGCATTTCAAGTTGGCAAAGTAGCATTTACTATATACGTATAATCAACAGTGCTTTGTAAAATTCATAAATTCAATTAAACTTTAATGGAAGCTCCTTTTTTGGGAACCATCATCTTCTGTCATAGTTTAAGTCTGGGATAGCTGCCAAGAAACTAAGGGAGCTATTAATAATTTAAGCTGCCTTCAATGTGATATGGTCATTAGAAGCAAGCCAGCTATCGATCGATCTCTTAATACATCCGCAAAGCAAACGAGATTACAAGATTGTGTTACTAGTCGGCATCCTACGCAAAGGCATGCAATGTACAGTACTGTTGTAATGTTCCCCTAGCTATATAGGATTGAATCATGCTGGTCAAGGAGAAATACATGCAGAGGAAAATGCTAGGCAATATTTTCAACGATAGGGAGAAGACAAAGGTCCAAGACATTACCACCAGTGCGTTAATAATGAAAAAGGAAGTGAACTAGGCTTGTAGCCCGAATGTCTAACGGTAGTTGGATATCAAAGAGCAATATCGAGGCCCAGAAATCAAGAGGGAAGTAAACCATCAAATATATGATTTAGACAGCTGCTACAGGGGAGTAGTATGGTAGAGATCTCCAATGGTATATAAGGTGTTTGTGACTGAATATGGTGGAGAGCCACACCCAGCAGTTGATGGATGAAACCTGAATTGTGACTCAGACTACTTTTATAACGATTGGAATTTAAATGCAAGTAAGATCTATTCATATTACTTATGACGTAAAATAGGTTTTTATGGAAGGGCTTTATTTTGTTTGTTCATTCGTTATTAGATTCGAAAAGTAATCCAAAGAAAGAAAGAAATTTGGACAAGTCGTCGAACAACTTTGTCGCCTTCATCGTTGCCAGCCTCTTCAGCTCCTGCTGCTTCAACATCTAAAGGCGCTACAGTTTCGGTAAATATTAACTGATTTTAATCTTTTCATAACATATGGACTTGGAATTTTGCGTTTTTTAATACGACAACAAAAGCCTAGTTTCTGATTCTGCAAATGTACCGCTAAAATTGATCTCGGGTATCTGAAACGATTAAGGTCTTCCGACATGAACCATTGCCTTAGACGTATCCGGATTGGTTGCAGACAAGAATATTTTTTCTTAACAAGTGATTTCAATTACATATGCATTTGGTTTGGAATTACGCCCTCCTTTGCAGATTTTGCACTTATGCACTCTCCAGTTAGTTTTGAAAGTTTAAACTGAATCAAACGCCATTAAAGTATATTTTATCTGTTTTCACAGGATGCAAAAATGATGTCTTTATCCGAGGATACATACGATGGTGAGCTGGCATTGACCGGTGGTCAAGTCGAGCCCAGACCCCAACCAGAGGAAAATCACAACACGCATGAGCAAGCTGATATCACACCGGCAAACAAAGCAGCCAATGAGCATCAAGCCCCGCCAGCTTGGCTTGAGAGGCAAACTAGTCAGGGGTCATTTAAAGTTAAACTGCCACCTGTTACAGCGCCAGTGAACAAAAAGAAAAAGAAACACCATCGAAACCCGAGACAGAACAGTAAGGGAAAATTGAATGCAGCGATAGAACCTGTTCAGGAGGAAATGATGAGAGAAAATGTAAACGCCTGAAAGAGTGATGTTTCATGGATTAGATACGATGCCTACTCAGGATTCGATTAACCATAGGTCGAGAAATTTATCTCTTTAAATTCACTAAACATTCGTTAAAAGTGCCGGACTAACACTAAACGAAGCTACCTTGAGGACTAAACGAGTGCTAATATACTTAAGGTTAGATAACTCTTGATCTAATGGGGCTCTCATTACGCCCTATGCTAGTTTCCTATAGCCTGCTATCTTCCAGCAGTCTTCATTTTGCATTGACCGCATAAAAAGAAAATTTCTTAGGGGGCTGTAGACTAAATCTACAGATCTAGAGCAATTGCTCAGGGATTTTCAAGGATGGTGCCCGTAAATCGGGTGAGATACTCCAGGATGAACGCCTAAATTTTAAAATTTGTTAAATATTGCGGAGGAATGTCATGAACTGGAGGCAATCCAGCCTCCTTGTACAAAGAAAACAATTGAAGAAAATGTTAAATATTTATGACGCCATAACTTCCGAAATTCAAAAAATCGATACCTCACGTTAGTTATAGTCATATTCATATTCATAGTCTTAGTCATAGTCATACTTTATTTATCCACGGCTAATCTTTCAGAGAGCCAAAAAAGCAAAACAAGTTAAATGAACCTATACTAATCTAGTCTATAAATAATCTGCCTATTCTACCTATAACAATAACCAACACTGAGTGCAATGAAATTAATGGGAAAGAGAACTTCCCGCTTTACAAGGATGCCGTGTTGCCGATGACCTATTTACATTGTAAAGAGAATTACTCACATAAATTTGAAGAGCATTTTTGTGATCTAAACTCTACCAGCGATGACACTTGCTTTAGATATTGAGGTGAACTAAGCTATTCGACAATACCGCACCACTGTAGCTAAAGCTTAGTTTGTAAGACTTTGTGCGGGGAAGTGGAATTTCGTGCTTTAACACTCCGTATTTCTTAACTTATAAGATGTGAATAATAATCATTGTGAAGAGCTTCATACATTGAAATTGATTTAGTGATCATACTCTGATGATTTAGTTTCTCCATCCCAGAATACGGAGGAGCTCGTCTGCGGACACGCTCATTGTTTGAGAAGGTTGTGATATATGCCGCACGATTTTGGAGTTCTTGAAGCGTTCTGCATCTTGACGATCATCACTATCGGGATTGTTTTCAAAAATACACACCATTTGAATTTAGACTACTTTTCTGTTCTAGTGACGTGACCTGCCAAATTTGATTGGGACTCCAAAAATCTTGACATCCTGTTTAATAGAACAGACATGACCAAACAGCTTATTTGTGGAAGTCTGTGTATCGATCCTGGTTGGTAGCTAAGACTGTTCCCCTTAGTTAAGCCTCCTTTTATTTTTTTTTTTTTTTTATTTAACAATGGTGTTCTGATTGTTAAGTACACACAGTTTTCACCACAAGATAGCGTAAGTTTCATGAGTCGTTTGTTTTTGCCAAAGCTGTTTCATTCAGGTCGGTACACATCTGGTGGTAACTGACAAAACCACAATGGATGAAATTGAAATGGACCGACCAGTCAAATAACCAAAAAGAGACCCTTATAGTATTACAGCGGTTACCAATAACCCGCGACCTATCGCCTTTAAAAGACTCCGATAAAGTTGCGTTTTGGTGGACGTCAATCAAAGAAAAGCCGTTGAAATTATTTTGAATTCTGAATTTCAAGGCAACAGAACCAAGAAATTGATAGTTTTATCCGCTAACGGATGGTAAATTTTATGAAAGTTGATTTCCAAGCCTGATTATCTAAAAAAAATGGGCATTGTTTAGACGAAGCCGTGTTTTTTTATGAAACATTTGAAATCGCTACACCTGATAATAAATCAGCGATGCGTGCAAGTGAGTAAATTATCACGTGCAGTGAAAATTGAAATTTTTAATTCAAAAATACCTTTTATTTGCGCTTGATCTGGCTCGAGAATCAATTTAAATAAAGTTTATACCTTCTCTTAGCGAGGTAAAATTCTTAGTTTCTTGCCGGGTTACCTTGGAATCTTTTCAGAATTCAAAATAATTTCAACGGCTTTTGTTTGATTGACGTCCACCAAAACGCAACTTTATCCGACTCTTTTGAATGCCGTAGGTCGCGTGTGATTGGCAACCGCTGTAATAAAAAAGGAAAAGAATAATTTTACCTCTAACTTAGTTTTTTACGCTTTATTCCTCTTCGTAAAACAAAATCATATCATACTGCGTTAATTTAGACACACACGCAAGGAATTTTCGTTATCATTGATAATCGTTCGTTATACCATACGAAAATGGCCTAGACAAATGGACGATAATCATAGTAAGCTGTGTCATTCTTTAGCTTACACTTGTCTTAAGCCAAGTTAACTGTAAGTTATAATTATTCTGACCAATAAACAGGGACAGGAAAGTTCCATGCTGAGAGACTTTTAACAGAACTCCTTTGATGTACATATCATGAATTATACCCCCCCCTCCTAACTTTACCATGTACGATACGATACGATACGATACGATAACTTTATTGAGACACGGTATTTCCATCAGCTATATATAAGTCATCATAAACTAACTATCTATATCTACCTAAATACAATTATAAAAGAAATAACTTAAAACGATAAATGCTGCTGTTCTTGGAGACCGTGTTTAAAATCCTACTTAAAACTGTGGCAACTCAATTTAGTCTTAAGCGTAATTCTAAGGGTAAACTGTTCCACAACTGATCTCCACTGTATGAGAAACTTGAGTTCCTTTTAAATAATCAGTGCGGGGTTGTGGAAGAGTTAGTGTGTTTTCAGTATTCCTTAAAGGATAGGATTTCACATTATTGCAAGAAACAAAACGTGACCTTAAAAATTCTGGTGTCAAAAAAAGTTCAATTACCGTCTGCAAATTTTTAAATGGGAAGCAAGTTTAGGGACCCAATGCAAGCTAATGTCTGCATCCCCTTCAAATAGATTTTACCGTATTTTCTCCTAAACAATTTTAGATAAGCTATCATACTCTTTTTTTATGTTAGCAAATTACAATAACCCCTCCTGAGAAAGATGCACGAGTTATCGCTAGAAATGCGAGCAAGCCCATTTCTACGAATTCGTGGCATTGACAATAGGAACTTTAAGAAACCACGACGGCAACGTAAACGTCGCTTGAAAATGTATGTTTGCATTACGTCCCTGTATATAAGATGCCTTGAAGGCTTAAAAATAAATTATTACTGTTTATTCCTAAGATAATGAACAAGAGCCCAAAGCTCTTTTGTGGACAGCTCACTTATTTCACGTCAAAAGTGCTAATTTGATACCAGGTCAGAATACAAAAGTCTTTTTCACACATATTTTACCTCTTGCCCATTCATTCTGATTGGGTCGTCCGAAATCGTTTTGTTTCCGTTCAAAGAGCATACAAAGCAGCTCATTACGAAGACACTACCAATGCAATGGTTTTGTTTACTCATCCCATGGGCTTTCAAGGTTTGTATCTTACAATGCACTTCAATATGTCAGCTGGCAACTAATGGTATTGTGATAACAATTGAACCTAAAGCCATGAGCTTTGCATGTCAGTCAAGTCATGAAGTGTTATGACTCTTATTCACAACTTCCATGATATGTAGGGCAAGGAAAACTATCTATAAAGGGAATAAGCTGATCAAACGCTGACTCCAACGTAAAGGTACTGTAAAAGCCACTTAGGGGATAGTAAAAATCGGTACGAATTTCATTCCTCTTAGAGATGAAACTCGTCGAGTACCGTGATAACATAAAACGTTTCTATGGCGGTGTAAGTTTTGTTCTGCGATGAGAAAGTTGTAACTAATTAATTATAAAATGAATATGGAAGGAACAGACAGTCACACGGCGTTTAAATAGTTCTGGTTAGAAGTTCCCGTTAGTACAGCTGCCAGGGTGAAGGTTCCAGTTGCGCCATACGACCGGCATGAATTGTACCGATCGGTACATCGATATATCGGTACATCGGTATCATATGCCATATGTAAAAGAGCATCGAGAAGGAACCAGGTTGAACTCTTGCCAGTTTAACTGTTATACCGGTAACATGTAAAAACACCCCTTTAAGTCTACGCAAGCTCAAATCAAAGACATCGTTTAATCTTTCGACTGCACATGATCAAAAGCGCAGTTGGTAAAGGATATACTTCATTTTCTCCAGTGCAGTTAGTAAAAGTAAGAACTGTCCCATTAGCTTACGGGCCAGGTAGGGAGCAGTGCTTTATTACCTGTTGGCAAGTATCATTCAATCAGGAAGCTAACGTTTATGCACCTTTTTTTTCCTATCTGCACCATCACAACATTCACTATGGAGCCATTGTTCAGTTTTTATATGGAATACATTATAAAGTGTGAATCGAATCAGTGTCATGGCAAAAATAATGGCCAGCAAACACTCCTTGAGTAAGGAAACGATTTCAGTACCCGCGACAAATATTTTAATAACAGACCGTTAAATCAGCTTCAAACATTACTTTTGGCTGTTATCTTATCCACAGACATTTTTCCTTCCATGCTTTGTCTAGTTTTTTTTTTGTTTATCATTGGTCTTTCCTTTGTTCTAAATCATGGTAATTTACGATTGCAAATTCGTCACAAAGGGAAAAAGAAATTATCACCAAAACCGGATTTGAACCTTAAGTAAGGTAAAAACTGAACGCGCAAGTTACTTAGAATTTAGAATAATGAATTTTCAGAATAATGATTGCTGAAATTTGTACAGTTGCATCGAATGTAAAAACCTCGGCTTAAAAACAAAATAAAATAATGAAAGAAAATGCCCGGGGGGGGTACTCCTCGGAATTCTTGGTGGGGGTGTGCCGCCCGGGTCTTCAAATCCCGACCCTATTTCAGACCTAAACATGCCATTTTCCACACCCGTTTTCAGCCCTGACCTCTAAAATTCATACCCGTTTTCAGACCTGATAATTATGCATCAGTGCCGAACGGAAGTTGACGCAAGAAGTAAAAGTAAGCTGGAATGACATAGTTTATCTATTTCTTTTTCTCGCTATCAGTTAGTCGTTCCAGATACGTACTGAGAAGAAAAATATGTTTGTAAGCTTTCGTAAATGTTCCTCATCCCGAAAACCCGACCCGATTTCAGACCGTAATTGTCAAAATCTATACCCGTTTTCAGACCAAAACGGGTCAAAAACCATACCCTTTGGGGCGGCACATACCTATATAGCTTATATAGGGGAGTACCCCCCCCGGGAGAAAATGGCAGGAAGTCAGTATAACAAGCACTCACAACACCTAAAACACCTTTGAGAGGTGCAATGTCGTCAAGATTATAGGCTGGCCATGGAATCTCGTTCACTTAAATTAGTTTATTCTTAACTCGGATCGATGATTTTTACTGATTCGTCCACCCGGTGCTCATATATACTGTTCTGCTTTTGCATGAAGCACGCATGATATCACAGGAAAAGTGCTACGTTGAATTCACCTTCAATTTATTGATGATGTTTTCTCTGATCGACTCTGTTATTTATATCTTTCCCTTCAAGATTTAATCCGGCCCTTTCATCTGATTCACCTTAAAAGTAGTTTAAAGCCCGGCCCTTCTACTCAAAGTCATTTGAATTTACTTTATTATAAATGCAAGTCACAAACCCACGTTCAAATGGGAATTCTTTCCCCTATCTACACTCTGGTTTAGCATTGCCGGCCTCCCGCCTCAACAGTCACATCTCGCGCGGAGTATCAAGAGTCAAAGCTATTAGTCAGCCAAACGTCGCGATCCACCCCTTCCCCTCCCGAGAGATCTGTGTTCGGCCTCCTTCGGAGAAATGTCACTCTTCATTCCCTTATCTACAATAATGACTGCAGGAAAAATGATCATATTAGCCAAAGGGAAGTAAGTTCCATATTGACTCCTGATACATTCACCTTACATTGCACGTATACTGACCTATCCTTTTGACAGCATTCAAAACATGAACTAGCTAGTACATAGAGATCAAAAACGGTTGAAGAGTTAAAAGTTCAGTAAACCATTTCATAAATAGGAGAGAAAATAATTTTATTCTAACTTTCAATAAGTTAATTCTAACAAGATCAATTTTGGAGTGCAAATAAATGTAGATTCAAGCTAACTTTTCATGCATTATTGCTTAGTCTCCATATTAATTATGGCCTAGTGATCTTGAATGTAGTCTTATTTTCCATTTCATATAATACAATAACTGTCCAAATTTCCGCGCGCTGATTGGCTCGTAGCTATTGTCTATAAGAGTACAGACAATAAAAATGACGTCAGATGTAACGCGCGCGCTTTCTCAACGAAAGAAATAGCCAATTTTGCTCGTACTTTTTCCTTGTTATTGTAAAAAACAAATCGACGGCAGTTTTCTATGGTATATACTCTTATAGACCATAAAATGACGCCATGAAATGTCCAATGAGTTTTGAACATTTTTTGACGTCATTTTATGGTCTATAAGAGTATAGACCACAGAAAACTGCCGTCGATTTGTTAATTAAAGGGGCAGTGTCACCAATTTTTAGACTCACTTTTAACAGCCATTAACATAGTGGATGGAAATGTTAAAATAATACTCCAGTTTAGTTTTGTTAACAATATTACTCTTTTAGTGAAAAGCAACTCGAATTCAATTACTTTGCCTTTAAGTACGGTTCTAAACTTAGGCTGATACATTTAAGGGCTATAAATAGGGGAAATTGGTAATCAGGTACTTGGTGTAGTTTTAAAATAAAGTTTAAAGCTCTGGGCGGCACACTCCCAAGTGACAACCAAACATTTTCGGGGAGTAACTTATGTCTACTCACCATCCCCTCCCCGGAACGTTTGCACAGTGACAAAACTATTTCGCACAGTCTGTCGACTAAATGTGGTTAAAACGACAAACAGTTTACAAGAGTCCAATTTTACGCCAGTAATGTGTCTCAGCTGAATAAGTCGGTTATTTCTCTCGCAATTCCAAAATACGAGTGGTTGGATGAGACGTGAACTTGCACTGCGTCATGTGGTATTACAATTAATTAGTGTGGGGTTGTGATGTTCAGGTAAGAAGACTTTGTCTCGAGTAAAAATAACATCTGTTTTGATCTTTGTCTTTCTGAAGCCAAAATCTTGGAGGCTTTTCAGTAACTAGTCATACAAACTAAAGAAAATTTCCTTCTGATCAATAGAAAAACCGGCAGACTTCTGTCTGCATCAGTACAGAAATCATGAACAACTTATAATTTATGACCGGCTTAGTCTAAAGTTAGTTAAAACTACGCACGCCCACAAAAGAAGCCCCGGCAAAACCAGCTTATTACAAAAAAGATAATTAAACTTCATGCTAATGACAAATCTTAAGTATCCTGAAAGTGCGTAGCTTATTCCGAACCTCAGCTTTCACGGTTTGGTTATCTCTTGCACAAAGGATACTTGAAGGAAAGGATGAAAATAGAATTGTTATGACTTGTTTGTCTAAGAACTTTTAGGAGATTACTTATAATATTAAAACCAAGCTGTCTTTTTTATAACAGCACCGATGAATTGCATTGTAATAGCCCTGTTGGGAGGTCTTCAATGTATGTGATTTTTCAAATTCAGACCATCGTTTCTAACAAAAAGACAATAATAACAAAAACAAAAACAAAAACAAAACAATATGTACGTGACCTTAACACTTAACTAAATCAGTACATAAAACAACTTATCACACACCGGCAACTTGATGTGTTACCTTAATTAATGCAGCTTTGAATTAAAGACATTGGGATTACGACAGACTGTCAGGTGATGTATGATTCTTTGAGGATCTCAGTTCAAACCAAAAGACAAACAGCCAGCACCAGCTATGTTTGATCTTGGTGTTTGCACTCTGTACAATCAATCTTTGTCTTACAGTGTCTCACATGTCTTCCGTACGTATTTTTCTCACAAACAGTTCAACTCTGAAGCAATTGTTTGGTTCAAATGGAGAAAATAGCTGTCCTGCTTGTGCTGCTGTTTCTTTTAGGTAAGTGCTAGTAATTGTAGTTTCCTTAAGCTTATACAAAACATAATATTTTACTCCGTGAAACAGGATTTTAGACAATTTCTCGTTTTAGAATATTTTAATTAAAGTCGTCCAGTTCACGAAGTGGCTATTGTAAATTTTAGAAGGTAAATATTATTTAACATTTTGAAATAAAATGAGGAAAGTATATACGTTCTGTTTCAACTCCACCATAAAGATAAGCAAATGAAATCTAGTGATAGCCATATCGCGAGCCTCACAAACGAGATTAACCAACTATTTGAAAATCGTATCTTGTCCGAAAAATAGTACCAAAGGTTACCTGCTATTTTCCTGCTTCCCAGTGCCACAAAAGGAGTTAAGTATTTTGGTTTCAATTTCTTGTTTTCGTGGCAGCAGCAGGTCTGTTTAAGTAAACGCTTACTGGTTATATTATGTCTCAATTTATTCCTAAAGACAAACTGTGAACGATCTGATGCGATTCCTCAGCCATTTTGCGTCTCGAGAACTACATATAGAGATAGCTAGATATTACTTATTTAATTCTTTATTTATTTTAAATGGATAGAAGGGTTTACTAAGACCTTTATTTCGATGGATACAGTAGAACCATTGTCATTTCTTTGCGGCTAAATTAAAATTTGTCGCCTGCTTTGCTCTTTTAAATGGAACAGCAAGAGGCTTCATTCTTATATTTGTTTTATAAAATTCTTTCTAATCTTGTTTAGTTTATGCGTACTGTGAAACCACATTGGGAAGTTTAAACAAAAAAGTACCCCTGCTATTGCTGCCAATATACTGAGTGAGTGACACAGCTGAATGTATTCGTACTTGGCCAGCAAGACCTTCGACGTGAAGAGGAGAGACCCTGGGAACGAAATTGAATATGTGCATACCAAAAAAAAAAAAAGAACAAACAAGTGCTAGATCGATGAGGTTTGGTTCAAAGTGCATTTACTGTAAACCAGGATAGCCTTCAACGGAAGTTTTCGCTGGATTTCAGACAACTGAACCTACAGTTACATCACTAGATTGGCTAACTGTATTATATTTGCTAGAAGACCGTAGTTTTAATTGACATTCTGTCGTAAATTTACAGCATCTTCGTTGTCTGGATGTTCTAATTACTGCTAACTAGCGCCGCAAAAAAAATTAGCTTAAGTTAGGCTTACGATTGAAATAAATAAAAACATCCTAATAATTATAAACGCATCCCGAATCAGCAGAATACTAAAAGAACGCGTTTGCTCTGATTTTTTTCTTATTTATTTTATTTTATTTATTTATTTATTTATTTATTTATTTATTTATTTATTTTTTATCCGATGCTACTCAAACTTTGCGGGATGACAAACATTATGAGTCCATACAATAAACTGATTTTTCCCGATTATTACCTCAAACAACTGAAAACAATCTTTTCATCTTATTGAAGACAACTTCATGATTTTATAAGAATTCATTGAGACCAAGAGGATCAAGATGAAGTACTTCATCCTCTCTTGCTATGACTATGATTGGGAGGAGCCATCTTACGACGATGTTAATAGTAGTGAGACTGGAGCGTCTGTAAAGAGCCATCTGATATTGTTATCTCTTTTTCGAACAGATAATGTTGAATGCGTGAGTCAGTGTGTCTCAAGGTACTCTCCCTATTTCCGTGGGTACTATATGAAAGTCATGGACTGCCCAGGAGCCACCTTAAGAAATTTAACTCTCGCAGATGACACCGTCGTTTGCTGTGTCTTCGATACCGCTATGGTCCCGTCTATCCCGCCGAACATTGATGTTTCTATGGAAGTGTATCTTGACATGGTTGGAGATACAACCAGAACGAGGGCGTTATATCCGTTTTACATGCAAGCATTAAGTACGGCTGACATTTCTGGCAAACAGGAAATAGCGGCATTTACCGCACAAGTAAGTTGGAAGAAGCAATCGATGTATGTGTTTGCTAAAAACGGCAAACTGAAATGCGTTTATGTAATGTACTATTATGGTTGAGTGGATTATGAAGATAAACTTTTTTTATTAAGTAAAAGGGACTATTTTAAACGAAGTTTACCAAATAAGTCAAATTGCAAAAGCATTTCCTCTATACATCCCAACTAACGGATCCTCATTGGTGATATTTGTAATTTCGAATTTCAAGTTCCTTAAATTTCCCTTTGTTATTTATATTAAACAAATTAGCTGGAAGTATCTGATTTCTTGCTTTGCATCAGTAGTTTGGCTATCTTGCCTTAACTTCCCTTTCTAACTCGGTTTAACAGCTGTCGGCATGTCATTAATATTTTTATGCCATGCTTTTGTCCTTATATCAGTATCGCATTCAAATTTGTTTTTAGGGCGACGAAATATTTGGCTAACAAATCAAAAATCTTCTCTGTTCTTAGATCCTATATCATACTTCAGGAATGAGCTTTACGGAGGAGAATTCTAATGGAGAAAAATACAGGGGACTTGCAAGCTTGGGAAATTCGGTTAATGGAGGCAGAGATGATGCACGGAAATACATCAGTCGAGGATTCCTTCCTCTGATTGGACGACGCATGTATCAACTGGCTTCATATTCAGTAAACTCGAAAATAACGCGTAAGTATAATGTAATTATTTCATGCTGCCGAGTTAATCAGTCTTTTTTAAACACTTTTAGTTTCACCCCCTTCTGGCTACCCTGTAGTTACGCTCATCCCTTTTATCAATTAGAAAACCAAGAAAAATCGAACGGCAAAAGTGAGCAGGCGTCACCTAGCCTGTAGTTTAGTTATTCAGTATCAAAATTATTTTGTAATACAGCAAATACCTTATCTGGCGGTCACATGATCACCTCACAGATCTAAACAATGCTATAAAGTGATCGAGTAGGCTGGTGACAGAAGACTGTCTAGGCTCTGAAAGAATGTTCAAACTAACAGTATTGAAAAGGAAGTACTAAAAAACTAACAGTGAGCCAAACTTTGCCTCCATCCCGATTATAATTCTAAACTTGTAGATTTATTGTCCTTTTTTTTCATATCATGTACTGCAATGCACTTGCAGGTCAGCCAGAGAGAGTTGCCTTCCCATCCACTGGATTCCAAGTGGCTGCGTGGTTATGGAAAAATGGTTACAGCTCAGCAGATAATAGCAGCCTACCCACTGGGAATCTGGGAAGGTTCTTCAATGGAACTGAATACAGCTTTGTAGAGTTATCTTACATTATTCAAAAAAGCACTTCAGGGATAGAAAAACTCTTCCACCACTGGAGACATGCTGCTAAGGTAAAACAATAGAGACCTATTCATTGCTATCAAAGTGAAGCAATTCGGAAGACCAAACGAAAAACAGCTCATTACTTGACGGGCGGTGCCTTTATCAAAATTCTCGGTGAACAGAACTATCCCACTGAGACCACTGAATTTTCTTTGCCTCTGTTTTATTTCTGGGAAACTTCTTATCAAAAGCAAAATATTTTTGCAATAATGCATTCATAGAATGCACGTGGCCGTTTAATCCTAAGCACTTGTTTGCTTCACAGTTTAGTTTTTTCTTCAGCGGTAATTTTATCCTCCAAAATGTCAGAACAGGCACCAAGCAACTATAACGTAGCCATGCAATCTTATCCACGTGTTTGCTTCACATTTATGCCTTCAGAGGTAAATTTTATCCTCCAAAATGTCAGAACAGGGACCATGCAACTATGCAAATGAAGCTGTACAATCTTATATACATGTTTGCTTTTCATGTATGTCTTCAGATGTAGAGGTACTTTTTTCCTCAAATGTTGGAACAGGCACCATGCAACTATGCAATCTTGTGTACGTGTTTTCGGCACAGTTATATACGTCTTTGAAGCTAAATTTCTCTTGCAAATTTCAGGACAGGCAATGTTACTAATATTAATCGTTTATTAACTTCTCTTTTAACGAATTTAGGCGCTCGGTCTTCCATGCCCACCGTCAGGAGAAGGTCCAGTGTGCACATCAGAGAGAAGAAAAGGACGCTGCAAACTAGCTACAAGCTGTAAGGGCGAATACACTTCACAGGGCTGCCCTGGACCATCGCCTATTGCATGTTGTCTTGGTAATGAGCCTGATTAACATTTCATACCTTTGATAGCACCATTCCCTTTGAGAGTAATAATAGCGGTATAAAAGGACTGGATGTAGTTGTTTTAGAAGATATTTTCACCCAGGAAGTGCTACTTATGAACGACGAAAACAGTGGTTTCAGTTAAGAAAGATGACTCATTTCGAATAGCCTAATTACATGATTGATTCTGAACCAAAGGATACTTTTAAAAGTGACTTTTGTCCTTCTGTTTATTTGTTTAACTGTGAGTGTTTTTCGAGAAGATTGGATGGGGGAACTACAGAAATAATGCAACATGTACACTATAATTACGAGGAGTTTCTTGGACGCGAACAATCTGTAACTATTACTTATCTAAAAAACACACACACAAAAGACCGCTTTACGAAGAGGTAAAAACAATGAAGCTAGTCGTCAAAAACAACGAGACGGTGACCCAATTTAGTTTGTACGCTTGCGCACTGAATCTCGCTTTCGTTTGGGCTGTTTGATTACTAACTCTAGACATCTTTGTTGTTATCAATTTTCTATTAGGTGGAATTTGAATGAGCGATTGCGATTACGATGAATGGCTTTCGGAAAAAAGTAAAATAATCGAAGCAGTGAAAGTGATTGATTTATTCCCCATACCCATACTGTCACAATCCAATCCGGTTAGAATCTCATTTTATTCGCTCTTTTCCCAGATTGTCAAAATCTCATTTTATTCGCTCTTTCCCCAGATTGTCAAAATCCTGTGGATTTAGCTTTCGTGGTGGATTCCTCCGCAAGCGTCAAAGAACCTGACTTTCGTGTTGGACTCGATTTTGTCGTCAATGTCTGCCAATTTTTTAACATCGGTTATCCTGAAGGAACAAGAATAGCCCTCATCAGATTTAGCTCTTTTCCAAAAATAATATTTCGTTTTAACACCTTCATCAACAAGAACGACGTGCTCGATGCGATTAGAGCAACAACGTACGAAGCGGGTGGTACACGAACTGATCTAGCTCTCTTGAAGGCCCATAAACAGATCTTTGGCAATCCAGCAAACGGAGTGAGACCAAAAGAACTCGGTGTTCCAAGAGTGCTGGTCTTACTTACCGATGGAAGATCCACATCGGGAATGGACGCCATCGTTAACTCGTCTACCTTGCTCCGACAAGATGGAGTTAATATCTTTGTCATAGCGATTGGAAAGAATATAAATCAACAAGAACTAAACATTATTGCCAGTGATCCCGACGCTGATCATGTTGTTTCTTCTAACACTTTTGCGGAAGTAAATAACATGGTGAAAAAAATGCGCGAGTATTCCTGTTACGGTAAGTGAATATTTTCATATTCCGTAGCAAAGCCTTCTGGATAAATGTGGCCCGGGGGAAAGGGGTACTTAACCCATATTTGTGTATGGGGGTGCCGCTAGCGCTAATGTCTAGTCCTGAAAATGATGTAATGTTGACTGATGACCTACTAAATAAATACAGATAAGTAGTCTCCGCTCTTGGATTGCTAAATACTTGACGACAGTCTTTCAGTTATACCCTGTCAAGGATGTCCAGACCCTGGTTAAGACTCGCTTGAAATTATATACCCTGTTCAGGGCAGCGGGGCTAAAAACCATACCCTATCCAGCAGCACGCCCCCGTATAGGGACTACTCCTCGGATATATAGATACTATTCTATTAACTTAATTTTTTCTTTCTAACTAAGCCAACTATACCTTTCTATGACTTCTTTCTATCATCCTGTAATCTCATTACAAAAGAAACCAACTTGTCGTTGTGAAGCTTAATTGTTGCTATCTAGCCTCAATTTTTGTGGTCGTATCAGAAGTAGGTTGATGCCTTTACTGATTTTCTTCGTCTTAGTTCTGAGATCTGTAGGTTTTCCTATTTGCTAGTCACCTGATAAAACTATAATTTCCAAATGGCAATTTGATCTCTTTTAGGCCCTCTGTGATCATATGAGCAGCGAATCTTACGTGGTACTTAAAGAAATAACCAACAAATCAGATCACTTTTTTATCGATCTTTATCGTATTTAAGTCAATGGCACATTTTAGAACAGTATTCACACTACACCGCAGTCTCAGCTTCGTTTAACTGACGAAAGAACCTTGGATTTAAACATGTCTCCCATGTATCAAATTGGATCATTGAATGCATTTGCATGAAAATACCTTATTTGACAGACTCAACCACTTCCCTGAGCACACGGTGCAAGCTGAGCCCGGGAAACGTAATATACAGTGGTTTGTTTCCCCTTCATTTAAGACGACGATAACATGGCTTCTTGGTTTAAAAAGAGAGAAAAAGACATTAATATTTTCCATGCGGTGTACATAAGGCACTTGCTAGGAAAGCTATTGCGAGTGTTCTTCACAGACTTCACAGAGATTTCTTTGTTTCTTTCTCACTTAGAGCCTGCACTTCTTGAGGAAGAAGAGGAACTGACGTCAAGTGTGGAGCAAAACTCCATGAAGTACTACAAGTACGACTTACAGAACACCATAGGGATAAAGACCTTATTTTTCGAAAGATCTAGTGGGGGAGGAGATGTCTCGATGTCGATGAGTGATAAGAACCCAAGGAACTATCATCTTGACCTTGGATTCTGCAGATCGGATCATGGAAACAAATTTTCAAATAGTGGCCGTGTGTTTGGAT
This sequence comes from Pavona decussata, assembly GCF_977016875.1. Classification (NCBI taxonomy): domain Eukaryota; kingdom Metazoa; phylum Cnidaria; class Anthozoa; order Scleractinia; family Agariciidae; genus Pavona; species Pavona decussata. The sequence continues at coordinate 5,066,579 of NW_028145504.1, read as the reverse complement.
TGGAGGATCTTAAGAGCAGTGGTTTTTGCAATGTTACTGCCAATGGAGGTTGTACAAAGCCACGCTTTGTCTCTCGGGAAGAATTCGTGAAAGAAGGAATCATAATTTATGTCAGAAGATGCTCAAGCAGATGGTTTTACGTTTCCATCGAAGGAACCAACAAGACAAATACGTTTAATTTGACGCTTTTCAAGGATTTCATAGCAACAAGGGAAAAAGTTGAGGTGGGTTAAATATTTTTTTATTATTTTAAGGGCTGCCTCGTCTTTAATTTTGAAATCCATGGACGTTTAGTAATCAGTTGCCTTCACAAGGGTACGGCTTATTACCAGCGTCTTTGAATTTCCTTTTCAATTTTTGTCAAAAAAAAAAGAAGAAGAAGAAGAAGAAGAAGAAGAAACCAAAATGCTAAGCAATTTCAAGTTTGTCAAGTGCGGCCCCATGTGTGGTTTTAAATACTTTACATTTTGGTGATTAGTGGCTTTCATATCCAAACAGTAACCAAACGGTGTACCATAAAAGAGTTTGCACATAGTGCAGTGAGTGAGTGAGTGAGTGAGTGAATGAGTGAGTGAGTGAGTGAGTGAGTGAGTGAGTGAGTGAGTGAGTGAGTGAGTGAGTGAGTGAGTGAGTGAGTGAGTGAGTGAGTGAGTGAGTGAGTGAGGGAATGAGTGAGTGAGTGAGTGAATGAGCGAGTAACGGATGTAGAATGATTTCAGTGCCTTTTTTTCGTGCCATTCCTTATCGATTGGATCGTTGTATTGATATTGGAAGGGTATTACATTTCAGTCACTTCTCCAAAAATTGAGTCCAAGACGAAGAAATAAAACTCCTGATTTTTCCATCTTAAATGCCATCCCCACAGGATTTTATATCTTCCTGATGTGTTTATTCATTTTATAAGAATACTACGGAAATCCCTGAAAACAACACCACTACCTTTCCGATTCCCAAGAAAGTGTACGTTGGAGTGGCTGTGGCAACCGTCGGTACAACAGCAACTGTAGCAGCTGTGGTAACTGTATCGTAAGTATCATGTTTGTTACAGGCAACCTTATCCAATTCAAAAAGGAATAGAGGTAGCCATCTTCCTCAGCAACTTATTCTCCAAGCATCAATTACACAGTTATTGACAAGATATTTGCAGGTAAAATTCACATTGTACTCAGGCAAAGTCTAGACATCTCAGCTAACAGTTTTCTTAAAATTTGTCATTTAAAAAAACTGTCATTTCTCAGCTGACAGTCAAAATTTTGGCCAATTTTCAGCTATCAGTTAACCTTATGTTGGCCCTATTATGTGTCGAGCAACACGCAATGACGGATCTAGGGGAAGCTCCCCTTTTTTTAGAAAAAAATAAGGCTCCAATGGCAGAGTTTGTTTCAAGTAATTATTTATTTATTCCGGGTAAAAATACGTTAACTGTCCACCACACCTACCCTCACAAAGGATCTGGATCTGGATCCACAAATGACATATGATACTGTGTGAAATTTCTCGTGGATTATTGAGTAATTCAGTCATTGGCTTACTCACTGCCTGTCTGACTAACTGGCTGACAGAGAGGCTGAGACAGACGGACTGACTGACTTATGGAGAGACCTGAGTGACCGAGTGTCAGACTAATTGATTTATGGGCTCCCTAACTGACGAATTGATTGATTGATTGATTGATTGATTGATTGATTGATTGATTGATTGATTGATTGATTGATTGATTGATTGATTGATTGATTGATTGATTGATTGATTGATTGATTGATTGATTGATTGATTGATTGATTGATTGAACAAATTATTGCAGATGCGCAAAAGAATTTCAAATGAAAGGTTCAACCAAAATCAAGAAGAAGAAAAAGGAAAAGAATAAAGCTGAGATCACCAACAATAATGCGGCAATTAACAAGGGCTTTGAAGACGATAACAATGTGAGACTTGTCAGTTACGAAAAGCGTACTCCTCTGATAGAAAACTATGAACAAATGTCAAACGGTCGGTCATCAAGCAATGTTACCGGAAAGGAGAAGAAGTTATTAGAAAAAGGAGCGATCCGCTCCATTTACGTAGATGAGATGGAAACTAACAAAATTAATAAAGAAAGTTCCTCGTGTTCTCCCGAAGATCGAAAAAGAAAAAGTTCACTACAGACTGTTACTATTGCAAATACAAGCAAAACCAAGCGTCCTACTCCTCATTCTCAAATGAGCGTGGTTTCTTCCATGATTCATGGTTTACAAAGGGAAGACACATTTATTGAGGAGACCGTGACATCACTTACGCCAGACTGTAAAGGTAAAGAGTCTCGTGTCCAAAAATCAGCGCTAATCAAGAGACAGATTACAAGTACAAGTGTCGCTGTATCGGTTGTCACACCACAAGAGGGTCACGACAGAAACGTTCAAATCAAGAAAATGGGAGCTCAGGCGACGAAACGAAATTGTGAAATGTTACTTAAGGGACTTGGTAGTAACACAGAAACTGATTTAACAAACCGAATGAGCTATACAGGGAATGGTAGTAATGATAAAAGCAAAGATTTGAGGAAACATCCAAACAATAACACCTTGGACACGAATGACAAGTCGTCGCAGCTTAATGAAAGTAAAGCAGACGAAAAAACAACTTGTTGTTTTAACTGGCAACCATCTTTATCGACAAACAAGGTAAAGAAGAGTGAAAGGAATGGAAATGACGCAGAAGAGATCGATGTTGAAAAGAACGAAACTGAAGCCGAACATGAGGAAAAGAGAGAAAAAGGAACGTTCTTGAGCCGATTGAAAGCAAAACTAACATGGCGTAAAGTCCTGGCAGTGCTTTGTCCCTGTTTCACATACTACATCCTGGAGAAGGAAAATATGAAAACACAACCAGAGAATGAAATGGAGGATAACGAAAAGGAACGTAGCGAAATGAGGTAAGTAAAGTAAAATAGCAACACGAGGTAGGACATGTATCGGACGTTCCATCTGTAGTTAGGAAGATCAGTGATTCAAGGCTAGGTTTGCCTTTGCATGAGCGTATTGTTTGCTAAACAAAGGGAGTTTATGCCCATTGTTTCTGTATCCTCGGGCCTATACACTGTAATTGACGTGGACGCCATGAAAAAATGCTGGTGTAAAAATGAAAAACTGCTGCTGAAAAAATGTTGTTCACAATCGATAAACATCGCTTTGTAATTGTATTAATTGTCTGAATATACTGATAATTAAACCATGAATGCCTTATTTATAAACACTTGCTTTTATTAATACCGCGCGGTAATTATAAAATAAAATAAAATAAAAAAATTGTTTGTTACTTTTTTGATAGGTCCCCCCAGCAAGAATATAATGTACAGTTTTGCCCCGGGCAACTTGTCATTACATAACGTACAAATTCTACAGTGAGCTCTTTTCCCTCCCTATCTCAACTTAAATGCTTTAACCTGCGTTCATCTTGTATTCAGCGACAAAAAAAAAAAAGAAAGAAAGAGGCATGAAACCAGGGATTCGCTTCTCAAACCTAAGTTGGGCTTTCTTTCTTTTTTTCTTTTTTTTCTTCCTTTTATTAATTTCATTTTATACAGAGGCTGTCGTTTTGAGCGGGATATGCAAATGACCCAAGCTGCATGCGTAATGTTATCCCAGCTTTTATTCCTTGCGGGAGCTGATGCAAGAGATAACAAGGTAAGAGTGTGTTGTTGCAGTGAACTGTTAAACAAACCCAGCCAGCCCCACAAGCCTAACAAGCTAAACGCTCCCCTTGAACTAAAATTTGGGTCCACCCTGTGCCCTGATAGTGGAGGCGCTGCAGTGGTTAGCGCGTTGGATCACCAAGTTGTTTCTTTAGACAGAACCTTCGCGCTTCTTTGTCTCTATTCGTCCAGGTGTGAAAATGTGTACCGGCAAAATATTGCTGATGGTAACCAACCCCACGATGGCTGATTAGCACTTCATCCACGGTACAGAAACCGGGTTTAACTCCGTCCGCGTGGGCCACTTGTGGCCCCACGGGGTTTGTTAGTTCTCAAAAGCTTCTATAGGCTAGTGCATGTTGTAAACCACCAGGATTACCAGAGTTAAATTCGAAGTTGAAAAACTGGAAACACTCGATCTGAAACCCCATAACCATGCAATAAATTAGTGAACCTTGGAAAAACCTAGCGAAATGGATACTTTGTTTTCGTATTTTTATAACGAAGCTGCAAACTCAAGTAACTGCAGCCGAAATAATGAGAAGTACGAATCAAAAATTTCCCCAAAACTGAAGGAAAGGGCCAAAATTGAGCGAAAAGTAATCAAAACCTCTACTGAAAACAACACTAATATGAGCTAAAAACATAAAAGTTACTGTAAGAAAAATTTCTTTTCTTGCAATTGCCATGATAACATCAAAGGCAACAAACACTAACGACTACATCAAATTGTTTGCAGATAAATATCTGAAAAAGTCGTAAAGTTTCATGGCGTTTGCACAAATATTAAAAAAGTTATTCGGGTTCAAAAAAGCCGCGTGCAGAATCCCACCCACCCCGGTCTAGATAGGTTAATAAAGGATTAGTGCCTACTTTGAATATGAAGAATTGTCAAAAATGTTTAGGCCCTTCAGTTTGATTTTAACTTGTCTTCAACTTTAAGCTTTAAACGAGATAAATGAAATAATTGGCAAGTTTCAAAATTCTATATTGTTACTGTTGAGCGTGCCTTTCGAGGTTTTGGACATCCATGCAGGCACTCCCCTTCCCCTATTGTGTTTCATGCGTGGTTATTATTAGTTTTGCTTATCGCTACATTTTCTTTTCAGATTACTTGTGCTGTCGTTGCAATTACTATGAACTATCTATCTCTTGTGACTGTCTGTTGGCTCATTGTCCAGGCCCTCTACCTTTTCTCCTTTACAAAAAGAAGAGACAGTGAAACCAAGCAGAGGATGAAGATCAATCTCTATTATGCAGGCGCCTGGGGCAAGTTGTAGCACTTTAAGAAATAAACTACTGGGGCCATATTTACGAAGCCCTCCTAAGTGGAGATGCATCCTTAGAATTGTTTCTGAACAATAGTCTGATTGTTGATATATAGCAAGCGGTAATAGCATGCAGTCCCTTTCTAGACGAAGTCGAGGGCGCCAACTTATCATGTGTGCAAAGGACGTGGCTCATCACAAGGTTAAAGAAATCCTGACCAGTTCTTCTACCCACTCGTTCAAAGTTCTTCTACCCACTCGTTCGCTTTCTCATTGCTTTCTCAGTCTACAGCTCACTCTAGCGTACTATCATCATTAGAATTCGCTCGAGTTTGTCAAGTTACAGACGATGATTGATTGCTATAAATATAGCTTCTTTCCAAGACATTCTTCCAGAAGACATTGTCCAACTCAATAGCGATAAGTTGAAGGCGCGCTGCTATTACGGACCTTTTCATTTAGTAGTGAATTGATTTATTAATATATCCAATTATTTATCGATTTAATCATTTTTATATTGCAATCTTTATTAATTTTCTATGTACTGAAGTTTGATTTTAGTAGAAGCACTAATGTTCCATTGTCTCTTTGTGTAGGTTTGCCTTTGTTTGCTGTGGCTCTCCTTGCGTCCAAGTATGACACTTACAATAAACATCCACAGTGAGTACCGTTTTTGGCATGATACTTAAGATTCTGGATGACATTGAAGGAGAACTGCCAAGGGACCATTTTGTTCTTTTTGGTTAAAACTGGACTAAATCCGTGACTAAGAACCTTTAATCTTACATAAAATTAGGAAATTCCTCGGACGGAGAGGAAACTATATTCACATTTAAAAGCGATTTCACCAACTGAAGACATAAGGGAAAAACTTGGAAAATGAGTGATTGTTTCAATTTGCAAGCTACTTACATCCCGGCCACCCGCAACAAAAAGTAGTTATGTATCCTTCAAGTGAACTAGTTTAGTACTTGTTGACAAAACTGCTGCATGATAGTTTTAGGTTTTTGTTCGTACACTCAGAAATACCTTTTAAATTGGCTTCCTAAACCGTTATGCTAAAAATAGGTGACGTTACTCCTTCAGATGACATATAACTAAAAGCAGCGCTGATTATATGTTTCAGTTGTTGGATTTCATTCAGTGACGCCTTAAGCTGGTCCGTGGCAACACCCATGATTACATTGGGACTGGTGAGTACGGAGTAGACACTCCATGGAAACAGTGTGCCGGCATGTCTGGCAGGTTAACCGTATTCTAACGAAAACTTTGAAGTTTTTAACTTTTTCTGAGCTGGTTTGAACCGTCTTAAAACCTCATGTAGGCTGAACAATAAATGCCAAGGTCGTTCGTGCAAACAATATACAGTGAGGTTAATTTCTAATTATGATCATTACCATGTTTTTTTTCTTAGGTCCAAGTTATACTGGTTATTTTGTTGGTGAAAGCTTTGGTTACCTACAGGAAGTCGGCCGACGCTGATGAAAACGAAGACAAAAAAAATGTTATCAAGTAAGCTTTCAAAAAATGATGGTCGTTCTTATACACTGAGCCAGTTACATCGCTGATGCATAATATATAGACCATAACCTCACCCCTTGTGACGAAATAATTAGCCTGTAAGGTGCCTCATGATCAGGTGACGGATCATATTGGATTGAACCTAGATTGAAGCCCTACCATGACACACCCTTAATCAGAGGCTCGATGGCCTAGCAGTTAGAGAAGCGGACTTTCATTTTAAAGTCGGTGATTTGGAAGTTCTGGTCTGTGATCTTCGGAGCTGAAAGACTTCGATTCAACAAACTGAAATGCAAATGCCACGTGTGGATCAAACGGAAGATATTCCTGACCAATTTTTCAGTTCCAACTGGTTGGAGCCGAAAATGACCGTTCCATTTGTAGAGAATTTCCTTATATGTTGATGTTTGTGCCGTTACTGCGCAATCACAAACACTTTTGATCAACCCATGAGATTACAAGTTTGGAGTTGAAAACGAAGCTCTCTCCCTTCAACAAGGAAGGTTTGGTGAATTTCCAAACAAAAGTTTTGGCTAAATAGATAGCGCCCCTGGTCTGTCGTTTCGGAGCTGGAAAACGACTTAACAACAATACTCAACACATCATGTTTGAAAAGCGGTTATTATAACCTCGGTACAAGCCTATGATTGGGTTATACCTTGGTCTGTTTATTCTGGTGTATTGTTTTCTTATACAAGACATTTTCTCTGTCTATTTCTCTGTCTCTCTCCATCCAATGTATTTATAGGCACCGGTGAACCCTAAAGGGTAATCGACCTACTGCTGGAGATAAACTAGTATTCCATCCAGCGAGAAATAGTGATACCCGTTATCCTATTGCCGAAAAGAGGGGCAGTGTCAGCCGGTGATAGCTCTTTTAGTCTGGTCAGGTTGGCCTTGTTCTTAATCAGCGTTCTTTAAACGTTACTAGCATACCTCGTAACTAAGGCATTGGCAGATCATGATTTCATTGAATCGTTGTACATCACCAGTGTTTCTTTAAACTGATATAGCTGACCGTGCAGTTAGATAATAAATTGCCACAATTTTTTCGAAACAATATCATTTTGTTTAATCCAACAGGTCCGGCTTGAAAACAGTGGTGTGTATAACAATCACTGTGATTGTAACTTGGCTTCTGGGATCTTTGTCACTGAACATCGACCGGGATGTGTACCACGCGTTTTTCACAATTTTTAACGCTCTGCAGGTAATTTTTGTTTCATATTTTTTTCTCTTTTACTAGAGTCCGTATCTGAACGTTATATCCCTACCGACGAAATGTAAAATGAACTTACCGGATTATATTGGGGTCCTCTCCTCTTCAAAAGCAAAAACATATATTATCAAGTTCTTTCTCTTCATCATTCAAATATAAATAGCGATGTACAACTAAGTGCCGGGAGAATTATCAGATGTCCATGTTTGTTGTCTCGTGACATATGAAAACGAGTGGTCAGATGAGAAGTTTTTATTTGAATAACGTTTTTGGAATCTACCCACAAGACGCAATAGTTAAAATCACAGTTGAAAGTTTGTCATAACGCACATTTTGCCATATGCTAAAATTTAATTGGCCAATGTGTGTGACCTATCACGGGGATGCCCTAAGGGGACAGGGGATGTGTCAGAGATACTGTTTTGAACCGACCAATGATCTCGGCATTATCAGAACAGAAGCTCATGCTTTACCTACAAATCTATAAGATTGAGTTTTTAAGGGACAGTGTCAGTAGTGTCACTTTGAATAGCCAACAAACATATCTGTATGGCTGTAAACGCTCAAATAATGTTTCAGTTTTGTTAACAATAACCCTACTAGTGAACAGAAACTAGAATCGCTCATCTTTGGCTGTGGACGGCTAGTATGAAAATGGTTGCAACTTGAAAAAATTGGCCAATTTTTTCAAGTTCTTACTTTAGTGAGTATTTCGGAAAAATTGCCAAAAACTGATGACAGTTGATTCTTTCTCGGAGAAATCATTTCATATTTTTATCCCGGTGCTTTAAGAGCAATTTAATTTCATGTCAAAAAAAAGAGGTTCTTACTCAAATATTTGCGCAGTTTAAACCATAATACAGAAGAGTCGCCGTGACAGTGCCCCTTTAATTAAACAAAATCGCCGGCCTGTTCCCCCACGCCGCAGAAGAAAATAAAATTTGGGCAAGAGAATATGTGCTTCGGGGTCTATGGATGAAAAACTTATGATAATAACTTTGTTTTGCCAACAGGGATTTGCATTTTTTCTCTTCTATGTTGTATTGAATCCTCAAGTTCGACAAATAATTCTCGTTATTTGGGAGTGGAAACAGTCTGCTGTGACGCCATTTGATGAACACGAAGTCATTGAAATTGAAGAGGAGGAGGTAAAGCAAGAAGATATTTAACAATTATTCCACGAGCGCGCGTTGGATATGAGATGATCGATAGCCAACGAGGCGCGAAGCGCCGAGTTGGCTATAATCATTTCATATCCAACAAGAGCGAGTGGAATAATTGTTTTATTAAAAACAATCAAGAAATATTGTTAGAACTTGCTGGTTTCGCTTAGCAAGAACAACCAGAAGACCATTTTAATGGTCGCTATTTCTCGGGCATGGTATAATGGCTCATATACCATGGCCGCTTACCCAATCAAATCCCTGGAATTGCATTATACAATGATCCAGTTTTTTAATGTTATTTATCTCATGCCAATGAGAATACAGCCAATCAGAAAGCTAGAAACCCGTTGCATATTCTGAGGTATGGAACGGGTAGTATTCCACGAAAAAATCCTGGCGTTCCATGGGACCTAATAAAAAGTTTGTCAATGAGTTTTTCCTAAATAGATCTTACCTTTTGTTGAAAGGCTTTTATACTTTTAAAGAGAAGTACCTATTCATTTTTTTTAATTTTTTATCAAAATTATGTACTTTCAAGAAACGTTGCCAATTTGTGGAATATTTTTTCACTGATTGTATTTGCTATTAAAGCATTAAAGAGTGTCGTTTTATGTTAATTCAATGAGTGGCTTCGGATAAATTAGTTATGCAATTTGCTTTCTCGTGGTATACCGTGAATATCCCACTCGTGACTTTATTTTTCTTTGTATACACACTCGCCTAAACGCTTGTATGTATACTAAGAAAAATCAAAGTCACTCGTGGGATATTTCACGGTATAGCACTCGAAAGCATTCCATTACTAGTATATACTCAACAATTTGGAAATTCGATTCGCGAAAATGATGTTGGTTTCAAGTCACTATTTATTTCATAACATTTTTTCGGTCTTTTCCTTTTTTGTGTGTGTTTTCACTAGTTGCGAATCGTAGTTTTGAAAGCAGTGTTTTGTAACTAAGTTCTTGTAAGTAGTTATTTCTAAGTACTGTTTCGTGTTTTTGAGTAACTTATTCCGAGCAGTGTAAATTGTAACTTTTCCTTTGTTTCCTCTCGGTATGTTGTAGATAAACTGTAAACTGTAATTAGTTAATTTTAAAATTTCTTTAAGTATTGTAACGTGTGCTAAAATAAAAATAAACAAATTACAAAAAAAAAAGTCACAAGAATCCTACTGACTTATATTGAAAGAACGTTCAATAATATTACTGACTACAACTGATGGAACTGAAATATATAGTTAGTAAATGCTGGCCAATGACTGTGCTTGAATGGCAACTGGCTGTTTGATTGGCTAACTTGGTGATTGATTGATTGATTGATTGATTGATTGATTGATTGATTGATTGATTGATTGATTGATTGATTGATTGATTGATTGATTGATTGATTGATTGATTGATTGATTGATTGATTGATTGATTGACAAATTCACTGACGGACTGACTTGATTGGGACCGAAAAATTGACTGAGCTGACTGGTAAGTCCTTCATGCATGTGAATGGCATTATGAGCGACAGCGACCTTTGCATTTGCTTACATAATATGACTGGTTTAGTTTATGACGATCGCGCAATGAATGGCTGTCAATTGCATTTTGAACATCTTCTAACAATTACATATTCACTTTCCAATGCAGGACAAAGACAAAAAGAAAGGCAAAGGAAAGAAAAAAACGGCAAGAGATAACAAAAACGATGAAGAGAATTCGAGGAAAGAAAAACAAGAACAGTCTAACGCAAGGACAGTCCTGAATGTAGCCGGAGCAAAAATGGCGGCCACCTCAATAGTCAACAACAAGAAAAGCAACCAAGAAAACGTATCATTAGTTAAATTTGTCGACAAGAAGGAAACAAGGAAAGTCAGTTTTGGAGACGCGCCCACCGTCAAACAGCCAGTAAAGAAGCTGCCTCCTATCACACAGCAAAGAAAGATATCAGCGTCCGGCCAGGTGCAAGAGCCAAGGCGAAAGACATCAGTAGTCCAGGGATATACACCGGTAAAGTGTAATTAGACTATATAAGAATTAAAATACTCCCACCTGTTCCCAGTTGTTTTCATTCATGCGTATCCTTCTTGGTGGCTATTCATGATCTTGCTTGGCACTGTAAAGTAGGAAAACTTGTCCCTGACTGTATTGAGAGTTTACCAAAGAGTCTATCAGCAAAGGAAGGAATCAGTGTACTCAGGAGCTGTCTTAGTATTAAGATAAAGCCTCTCCCATGCTTGAAAATGGGAAGGATGTGAGAAACCTACGGGAAATTATGGTTTATAGCAAGAAATTCAAATCAATTAGTTGGGAGGGTTTTTTTTTTTAATATTGTTCACCGTTCAAGGTTTTGTTGTTGTTGTTTTTTTGTTTATTTTTGTTTTTGTTTTTTTTTTCGCTACTGATTTCCCAGATCTCTCCAACGCTTTTTAGACAGACATTCAGCCTCGACGACCTCAGGAGCTCTCTGGAAGGCTGTCTAAAGTCTGTTTGCTAAGGGTTGTCGCCTGGTCACATTCAGACGGTCTAATTAATAAAGTAGCAGAACGATGATCATGTCAAATAAATGTTTGAAGTACGATGGAGCTGAATTAGTGATGGCAATGAAAAACCATTTTTTTTTTTTTAAGAAAACCCAAACAGACAGAGCATCTAAAGGAGGATCGTCACCAAAGGGTAAACGCCTGCATTCTCCATCACCAAGTTCTAGTGATCAGCAGTGGCTGTCTTCACCATATCAGAGCAAGAAAACTACTAAGTTTGAGTTAAAAGATAATCTTCCTGTAGCAGGTAATATAAAGAAATGTTGTGTTATACTGACACGTGTGTGTTCCATTCTCAATAACCCTCGGTGAGAAGACCAATGTGACATTGATCGAAACATGTTGTCTGATGGGGTGAGCGTAGCCATTTCAAGTGTGCACGTGACTAATTGTTTTTGGGTAATTATGAGCTAGCGACCAAGAGAGTTACTGGGACTCAATCCAAGATGGCGGAAAAACACTGTAGGCTAATTAACGTGCGTTGTTGTTTACCGCATTCTTTAAAAAAACCTCTAATTGTGTATAGTTTTTATCCACCAGTGGTCCTACTAAATAACAGCTCGTTTTTCCCGAGTTGTCGGAAAGTGTTTAAACCCAAAGCAGTGATGACAAAAAGAAACAACAAGAGCTGCTTGCAATTTGCTCGGGAAAAAAAATATAAAATAGCCGGTAAAACAGTGAAGATTGAACAAATCACAAATTACTAGTCATCTATCGGTTTTCTATGAAAGAATCCATCACTGTCTTGCGCTAAAATAAAAAGTACGGCTCACTTTCAGTTTCCGGCTTTGTCTTTGAAGCTTTTGCATCTTAAAATTAATATAATAGGGTTTGTCAATGAGAAACGTTTGTGACAGTTCACAGAGCGCGTCCATGGCTTGTAATTATTTGGGAGAGGACTGGGAATGAGCCGTTCGTGAAATGTGGCAACAAAAACAGCTGAACAAATGAGCAACATGACATACATTAGGTCACATGACAGGTTTTTATTGCTTTTTTAAAACAAACTTCACAGCAGACAATATAATTTGTACACAGTCATTTTTCGAATTATGATCATGAGGGTGAAGCGTTTTGAAAATCTTTATTATTATTGCCCAAGGCACTGAAAATCGTTTGTTTTTTCCATATCTATACGAATCGGCCACTTTTATTAAGCCGAATATTAATTATAATTTGGCCTTTCATTTCTTTGAATTCTCGGTGTGAAATCGTCGCCGCGTAAATTAAAAACCTCATTCGAACGATGAATGGAATACATGACAGCAAGTGTCTATCTTGCATGGACCAAAAAATACCACCTGCACTTTTAACCTGCCTTTTTCTTATTTCTCTTATTGTCTATTCTTTAATTTTGTCGCTACAAGTTAATTGAATACATAGCATCGGAAATTTGAAATTTTTATAAAGATTTTCTGCTGTGTACAGACCAATAAATGACAGTTAAAATAAACATAAGTCTTCCTGTTATCGCTTTAGGAATGGTTCCAATATCACATATTGACCGGATATCTCATAATAATTTCTTCATCTTTGTTTTCAGCTTTCTGTTCCCACCAAAATCCCCACATCTCCACAGGCAGCTAATAAAAACATTGAGATCTCATTTCCCTTCAGAATATTTTTTTCGTTGTGATCACTGCCACTGTCATGCTTGTCATGCTATTTGTCGTAATTGGTTTTATTGTGTACACAAAAATGCTTCAATTTTGTTTCGCTTACCTTTCAGTTTTCAGTATAGTTTTCTATCAGCTGGGAGCCGCTCTATAAGATCAGAGATTGGTTCACAAAAATATACTCACATTTCTACGACAAACAGTTGGACCAATATCTAGAGAAGAGTGATCTACACAAATTTCAATAAATCCTCTCGATGCGTTCAATAAGTCAATACAATAAATTTTGCCAATATCAAGTTTAACTGTATTTAGCTTCTCACGAGCATAGAACCACGAAAACATCCTGTTTTCCCTGGCGACTCAGTGCGTTGAAACGCCGTGATTCTGTGACAGAAAACATGCAAATACCTAGCTACGACTTACATTATGGCGATTTTATATATTTTTAATTCTTTCAAACTTCTTTTGAATTTCCATTTCCCTTACCGAATTGGATGAAAATCAGTTAACATTTTTTTCAGTTTCAAATATTATTCCGTAGTTGTCCATTAACACCATCGTAAGTGCACATTTATCATACTTAACTTTCATCAAAGCGGCGACACATGACGGTAATCTGGCAGCAAAACAATAACAGTTGGACTCGATCATTTGAACCAATTTCATGTCAGTTATTAAAATCTTGATATCTAATAAATTTATTTCTTTACTGAGTAGCACGAGTCCGCTCAAAGTCAAGGGAAAAAAGCAACAGTATTGCTTTTTTCAAAGTAACCATAGCACTATGAGAAAGGTAAAGGGACTATGTCATGCCAGACGCCGAACATTTTCAAATACGGTTGGAGGTTCAGGAAGCTCTTTTCATCTGTTTGACTCGCGTCAGATCTTCGGAAAGTTAACTGAACTTTTACGACGCTTTTTATTGAGATATCTTTGAAAGGTTTTGCAATGGCGGAAAGGCAAATATCCCTCGACGAGTTGATTGTTTCAAATCTAGTCTCTACCGGCTCTACTGCGCATGTGCCCCAGCTGACAAAGTTCTTTAATTTAGTTCGCTTCCAGGTCTCTTTGCAAGTTCCTGTGCATGCCCTTGATGTGTGCGCGTTGAAAATACGTGCGGAGTGTTTTACACAATCCTACCTGTGTTTCTGTTTTTGTAACTGAGTTTGGGATGAGTTCTTGTTGAACTTCACTAATATAATTAGGCATATTAGGTTAAGTCCAACAAAACTCATGTTTTCCTCTCTCTAGCTTTCAGCCCTTCACCAAGTTTTCGCCCCAGAACCGCTCAGATCAAGCTAGACGCCATTACTACCCAACCATCGGAAAGTCCAAAGTCCAAGGCCAAGAAACAAAAGCCGGTAGGCAAGAAAAAGACATCAAAGGGAAGAAAAGCGTAATACGCAGTGGAAGTCTCCGCGTGGTAATCTCATGCACAATCTCAACTGAGCATTTGGAGCAATGGCTTTCAAGCAATCTGTGGCTTCCGTGCACGCTGGTTGAAATGGTAATGAACTAAAGCGATGCAAGCAGAAGAGCACTTCAGAGATCAAATGCCCCGAATGATTCTGAATTTGTTTCCTAAGACAAGACACGTTTTTTTTTGTGACACATTGGCGGAGGGTCTCTGTGGTGCTCGCTTAATGAGGATTTTTTTTTTTTCGGCACTGTCAAATGTAGCCAAAGATTCGGGAGCCAGGCAGGTGGAGCATAATCATATGAGCATGCGATTGGGCTCCCCGAGTTGTTTGACGTTCTTGACCTTAGAATTTCTTCTTAGAATCTCGTATGACCGGGGGAGGATGTCATTCATTCATTCATTCATTCGTTCGTTCGTTCGTTCGTTCGTTCGTTCGTTCGTTCGTTCGTTCCTTCCTTCCTTCCTTCCTTCCTTCCTTCCTTCCCTCATTCCTTCATTCATTCATTCATTCCTTCATTCCTTCATTCCTTCATTCCTTCATTCCTTCATTCCTTCATTCCTTCATTCCTTCATTCCTTCATTCATTCATTCATTCATTCATTCATTCATTCATTCATTCATTCATTCATTCATTCATTCATTCATTCATTCATTCCTTCATTCCTTCATTCCTTCATTCCTTCATTCCTTCATTCCTTCCTTCATTCATTCATTCATTCATTCATTCATTCATTCATTCATTTCATTCATTCATTTCATTCGATCGCTCGTTCGTTCAAAGTTCATTCATGCATTCAGTTACCTATTTATTTATTTATTTATTTATTTACTTGTTTGCTATTTTATTTTTATTTTTTTTATTTATGTCCTTATTCATTCTTTTGATGAGGTAATAGAATGTATAAAATGCGCACACAAGTGTAATTATTTGGCTAATTAAACCTGCATTTGAAGAAGGAAAGTTACATATTTTTGTCACTCTAGAATATAGCAACCCATTCCGTTCAACGGGAGAAAGAGCCAGGACACATTCCCGGTTCGTGTTATGGCGGGAAACAGATTTCGGTGGTCCGCCTCGCAAGTGGCAGTTGGCAGTCAAAATCCTGCAACTTTCGCGTGGTCAAAGGGCAACAAACGGCATAAAACCTCAAAAAATGCTTGAGTCCGGTTTTGAAATGCCATTACTGAGACCCGTAGCCTTATCATTGGTAACATATTTGTCATATTGGATAATGGGCTGAATTTGTTTGTTTGAACACAATCAGCTGTAGGCCGAGCGTGCGAAATCAGAAATCCGTCGGTGACGAATAAGCCGAATCAGTAATTGGTCGTAGCTAATTGGCTTTTGTGCATGCGGTCGGCAGCTGCTAGCCAATTAACAGCTACATTCAACTGATCTTGATAATAAATGTTTATGATAGAAGATCTAATTGTTTGCTCGTCGAAATTTGTAGCCTATTGGAGGACTTTTTTTTCTTGGGACTGAATTACATATTTTCGGTGACGGTTAACCAAAAATTGGAGTTTTTCGCACAAGTGGAATATGCTAAGAAACTAGATATTGACTGCGGAAATGGTCCGAAATTTCTCTTGACCAATTCCGAGTGTCAGTTTCGGCTTGATAAAACTTTAAGATTGAATGCGGATAACATCGGGGAAAAGATAAAAATTATATTCGTCTTACTGTTTTCCATTAAAATTTATAAATAGATCTGTCTAAAAAAAACCTTAAAGTCTTGGGTTTAATTTATAGTTGCACGGGTTGAATTTCTTTTCCAATTAAATTTTCTCTTCCCTTACCCGTTGCTTCACCTCGCGAGACGGGAAATTTTCCTCGCTTTCGCGTGTTTCCCTTGCTCTACTGTCCCTGGGGAAAATAAGACACGAGTTTGCTTTCAGTGATACTCTGTATGTGAAGAGTGAAATGGTGTACTACCCTGATCTTTTCATTTTACAGATTTCAGACCACGATTGGGTCGGAAATAGTATACTCGATGGAAGTAATCAGATAAACGTCAGATTATATATTTTTGCTGATACAGAAAAAAAGTTCTGACTATGTCTTGAAAGTAACAAAAATGAACATTAAACCTAATTTCCCCGAAATCTAGAGGCCCAAGACTCGAGATAAACTTATTGTTACATCATGCGTCATACTGACTCACGTGTAATCCGGATAAATTAGTTATCTCTATTTGCTTAAGTAAAACTCTTTCCCACTTTAAAATTTCACAACGCTAATGGAAGCTTTATGTTATTAAGACAACTGACCAAAGCAGTTAACGAGTGGACCACTTTAAATTTGAAGGCCACTAACACTGCTCATTAATGAATCAAACATTTGCTTAAATCGCTGAAGGGCTGAAGGTGATTTTCAAAATTTACCCCTTCCATGCGTGAGAAGAATTACTTGCTATTTTTTAGCTGGTCGTTGTGGATTGGTTGTATTAGCCACTGACAACTCCTGTGGTTTTTCTCAGTTAACCATTCCAAGCAGGGGACAAGTAAAAATAGTTTTATCTTAAAGCTGGTTTCTTAGCGGATGGCCACAGATAACAGTCCCCCCTCCGTTTTATAAAAACTTTCACATTCTAAGTTTTTCTATCGGCCGTGGAGTCGGTAACACAATAAACAAATAAACTATCAAACCGATCTGCGGGTGCCAAACATGGTTTTGTAATTCGCTTGAATTTTTTTGACAGTCTGCTGTTGTAAAATAACATTAACCTTATTAATAATGTATCGGCTCAGGTAAAATTGCAGGATGTTCTATTTGTTTCGTCCCTCGAGAATAAACTGAAAATTGTTGATTTAACCAACGTAATAGACAAGTTGTTCAGCTGTAGATATTACATAAATATCTACTTTTTTCACTGTACATTTATTTTAACTGATGTCTATGAAAAGAACACAATTTTAATTATCAATCGAATCGGTTGCAATCTGCCATAACTTGGCTATTCTGTGCGAAGTTATTGTTATGCTAAATATTATGGAATTTCTCCATAAAATGTTTGCCTGGAGAAAGTACAATACACATTCAAACAGCTGCCTCCCTTTCTTTCAATATTTTTTGTATACATATGCATTTTTCTTTAAGAAAAGGAATGTTGCCGATTCGGGCGATTTATTTTACAAAATGAAACATTTTGCCAGAAAACGCTGGCAGGTGGAAAAAAATCAATGTGCAAGTTTAGCACTGGTCACCTTCAGTGCTCGTTGCTGAATAAAAATTATTGAGATTTTCACTGAGATCGTGTCAATCAGTTTTCCCTCTTTTTTCGCGCCGGCTGTTTGATAAAAATAATCAACCAATCAAAATCTATGTCACAGTTATGTTAACCAATCGTCGACTTTGTTCTAAGTGTGCGAAAGATAAACAAACGTGGCGGCGTTTCCCAAGAAACAGAACGTAATATATTTTGTGATTAACTTGTCGACTGAATGAACGATTTTTGATGGGGGAAACCAGTACTGGGAGCAAGGAATGGAAATATAAACCTTGATTTGAAATTCCCAGGCATGCTTTCATCGCAAGTTTGACTTGCGCGTTCAAAGAGAACGATCAGTCAAAATATGGCAATTGATGGGCAAAACGAAACGGCGGGAGAGCAGAAGTGGAGTTCTCGTGCAAATCGTTATTGTCAACTGTACCGTCTCATGGTGATGGATTAGAGACTATGTGTTCTACAGACGATGGATGCTGGGCATATTCACGTAATAATCAACGTCTAAACCAAACATCCCCAGCCGACAGACTGGCGGAAAACAATAACCCAGCTCGCTCGAAGAGCAGACGGCTATCTCACCCAACAGAATCGATTTTCTTGGTAAGAGTGGTTTTGTACACGGTGAACTGGATTTTAAATACTGTTCTTTTCACGTTATTCGTCGGTTCGACAGTTCTTGTTGTTCCCCTGTGTTATTGTGCGAGGAAACTCATTTTGTGTTGCAGCCTTCGTCGTCAGCGAGCTGGAAAGCTGGCGAAAATGTCCGCTTCAGAGTCGGTTTGGCTGGCAGCAAGTTGTGCAAATACTGAACAAACAGCGCCGGTATCCAACGTTTTCTTTATATTTGAGGGAAAGGTTACCCTAGATGAAGTTCAGAATTTTGTAGAAGATAAGTTAATCCTTCAGGGCAAGTTACATGGTAACAATCTGCGATTTCTCAAATTAAGACACTTTCCCGTTCGCGTAATGATCGGATATGGGTGGAAGGAATTTGACAATTTAAACATCAACAATTACGTTTTCGAAAACAAAGAGAAATCATATCAGATCCCTGTGGATTTAAAAGGAATTACTCAAGCGCCAGAAACCGACGATCTTGACAAATTGTGGCGAGTATTAGTGTTTCCAGAATTCGGGGGAAGCGACGATACGGGTGTCTTGATTCAAGTACATGAGAGCATCGCCGATGTCTTCCGTTCGACCAGAGTCGTATTAGAAACGCTTGATTACAAGACGATTTATCTCAAGAAACAGTGTTTCCTTTTGGGTCGGTTAGCCAACTATTTTTGTGCTTGCTACACTGGACCCCTCGTTATTCTAAAAAGACTGCTTATGAAGAGCCAAGATCATTTCTACTTCACGCAAAGCGAGGAAGCTAGTACTTCGTTTCACGTCTCGTGGTCTCGTGCCGTGGATTTGAAATCTGTTAAGAG
>NW_028145504.1:5015000-5042500 GCF_977016875.1 Pavona decussata | reverse complement strand
TATCATTATCATTATCATTATCATTTTTATTATTATTATTATTATTATTATTATTATTATTATTATTATTATTATTATTATTATTATTTTAAAGCCTTGTTACTCGATAATTAAGCCGGACGCTAATCTGAGGCATAGCCAGCTTATTTACTTTACATCGTAGATGCTTGCATTGCAAGATTAATGCGAATAAAGACAATATTAATATTATGGTGGACAAACTTTACGCCAGTACTGTAAGTGAAACAAGGTGTAAAAGATCCAGCCCAGGAAAGCTGTTAAATCCCTGTTACAAAGAGGGTTGACAAGAAAATAAAGCTGAAAAGTTTTTTTTGCATTCATGCATGATAATATGTGAAGTTGATTTGCAGCTGTTACACTTTTCAACTTTTATTATTTCGAGAACAGTTAGTCTAGGGGCTTGTTTCCAGATATGCTGGCCAGATCATTTAAAACATTGAAATTGTGGTTTCATCCCTGGACTGTGTTAAAAAAGATTCAAACTACCATGCCATATAGGACACATTTCAAGTGATCCATAAATACACTCTTAACTAATGGTTTCTTCTTATTAATATTTTTATTTTGATAATTTGCTGTAGGTTTATATGAAATAAAAAGGTTATTATTAGATGTATATAATATCCTAAAGATATTACCTTTAAATGTGAGATTTAATTATGCGCGGGTGGCTATAAAGACCCGAAAACAGAGTGAAATAATTTTTTTTAATTGCATTCAAGGTTTGCAGTCTTTATCTCAAACTAATTCTCTCAAGCCTAAAAGATACATGATTGTATAATTATGTAAATTTGCATGTAAGTACTGTAAGTTACCATTTTCACAGTCCACTGGCTTGTTGTTCAGCTCTCCTACTGTACATACATCTTTTTCACTTAATTGTGTCTGATCTATATTCATTTCTGTCTTATGGTTATTTAAGGAACAGCATACATGTACATGCTCCAAGGAAGCAAAAAAAAGTTATTCACCAGCAGAAAGATTTTCTTGTCTTTACTAGCCAAACAGGACTCTTTTGTTTCCCTGTTTCATTCCCATAAACATTGCTATCATTGAAAAAAAAAAATTGTTGCTGACACTCTTGGGACTCATTTGGACCTTGGTGTGGTGGTGGTGCGTGTACATGTACATTCTTGTTTGCCAAATTTATTTTAGTTTGTGTATGTCGAATGCTTGAGTCATCCATTAGGCACTGTTATACTGTATGTATGAACAAAAAACTATAAACCGTGGCTATTGAAAATGCAAAGGGAATTTATTTATACAGCTAGTTTCAGGGCTTTGTAAGTGGTGTGACCTTACCAAATGTGATCAGTCGAACATTTTAGCTGGTGGGGGGGGGGGGGAGGTGGGAGGAGGAAACAGAGACAGAGGAGTAAGAACCTTATATGCTTGTACTTACATGTACCTTTCACTTCTCACCTGTATCTCCCCACCCACTACCTCTCACCCTTTCTGTAGATGCACAAATCTACCTGGGAGATACAAGCTTTTTGTCAGAAATTGAAATTTGGGCATCTGAAAGGTGAATCTCCCTTAGGATGCTTCCATGCCCTTTGGCTAAAATCTTAGGGAGGTACAGTACTATCCCACCTACCCAAATCGCCACCGGTTCCCATATAATTTATATAGTTTGTTGTTGTTGTTGTTTTCATCTACTTTTAATACTGCACCAAGTCCCCAAATTGTGTACTGTACACTTAATATTTGTGGATTATACACTGTCGACCATTGTTTAGCCTGTTTGGCAATTTAATGCCGTATGTCAGGGGCCAGATACAGTGCAAATGGGGACGAGTGGTTAGGGTGCCGGACTTGAAATCCGGAGGTCCCAGTTCAAGTCCCACTCTGACTGGTAGCTGGAGTTGTTTCTCTGTAGCCCCAAGTTCAACTCCTCTGCCGCGCTTGTAAATAGCCAGCTGGTCTGCCCCCTGCCAGTTGGGATTTTAATCATGTTACAGAAGTTTCAATTTGTTATTAATCTTTATGAAGTTTAATGCTATGTATACCAGAGTAAGAGTTGGGATCCAAGGAAAAACATAATGCTTGTAAAATGGAGTGTCCAGTAGGTACATGTAAAAGATATAGTGTAGGAACATGTACACCAGTTTCTGTGCTAAGTGTTTCCCACCATCATAATTATTATTTGATTTCTTTAATCGTTTGCTAGTACATACTGATACATGTATTTAGCAAGAGATTCTGTCACTTGAATAAAGTGCTGCACAACTGCAACTTGTACATGTACTACATGCACCAGTTGGAGTTGTACACTCTATGTAACATCAACAATGGCAACAACATCAAAACTTTATTATATTATTACAAGCAAATAAATTAATACAAAAGTACTTCCACCCGCAATTAGTTAACTTATTGAGGCAATTTAAACTTAATTGCGACACTAGCAATAAGTAAGGTAACTCTAATTTTAAAGAGTATGCAAATACTAGTACATTTACAAGAAATAAGGTACAAAACTAATTTAGCTAAACATTACATTGATAATTTGTCATGAGTAATCTCAGAATAGTTATCCTTTTTTATGAGAGTTTCCATAATTCTTGATTAATTTTAATTTTTGTTTGAAAAGTAAATTTAGACAAGGTTCATGTAATGAGTCCAGGAATTATTTTTTCAGTTTCTCAAGATTGGAATAGAAGTATGTCTTATAGCTACATGTGTGGATTTGCTTGAATTATAATTGAGATTAGATTTCATTAAGTTCCTTACATTTGTTTGTCTATTTGTTTGTTTGTTGTTGTTTTTCTTTCAGTGGATGTTGTTCTCCTTTCCTGTGTGGCCGGTGCAATTCGTTCTTTCCTCCAGAAATGCAGAGTACAAGACCCTGATGATATTCTTGTGTGTATACGAACTGATGTCAGACCTCAGCATACCAGACTAAAGTTGGATAATAAGTTTTCTCTGGCTTTTATCAAACTTCCAGTTGGCACTGAAGGTCAGTTCATGTACGCACTTTATAAAGTCCTGTACTTTCAGTACTATTATTCATTATTTCTCATTAAACACCTGAACTGCAGTGGCCATTAATTACCTTATCAACTCTGTTGATTAAACCAAATATTCGTTTTCCACTCCCCCACCGAGGCAGCACAAACTAACCCCTTTGTCTTTTTGTTTATGAAATTGGCTTGGGCAGTAGAATATTTATGCTTATGCTTTGTTATACTGTATACAGTTGTACATGTACCTGGAGAGTGAGTGAAACTTGCCTTTAAAATGATGTCAAGTGCATTGCACATTCTTGAGATTCCACAATGTCTGTTTTTCTAGTGTGGTATAGTAAAGGAAATATGGGAACTGTCATTGTATGAAGAGGGAAAGGTTTTGGCAAAACACGAAATACTACCTAATTATATACTGCTGATGCAAACACTGCCTCAACCACTTCTACATGTAGCTTTCAATAAATGACTTACGTTGAAGTCATGCAATTCGTTTCAGTAAAAACAAAACAAACTAATTTCATCATTCATCTCATAGAATCTGTCCCTCTCTTCTACAGGTGCAGTCCCTCGGCTTTGGGAAACCAGACGGAGAATAGATCAGTTTTCTTTTACTCTTGAAAGCATCATCACTTATGGATTCATCAAGCTTTGTCTCCTATTGTTTCCCCTGTCTCTGGTGAGGCGGCTCATTAATTATCTAATTGGCAAAGTGTCTTGCACAGTGACTCAAATTCCAGGACCAAACACACCTGTCTATCTGAATGGCAAAATGGCAAAGATGATGGGGTGTTGGACTCCTAGAAGGAATGGTCGTGGTTTGTCAATCTGTATAACAAATCATGGTGGAAAGATTCATCTGGGCTTGGTAACTCATCACTCACAAATGAACGACTCTTCAGTGTTGCTTGCGGAGTTTGAGAGAGAGGTAGCAGATTTAGCCGATCATTTGGGCAAAAGAGCATTGCCATCTCATTTGCGATGGCGCCTTAAATTGGATCAACAAGTGAATGAAGTTGCAGAGGAGAGGGATATTGCTGAGGAAGAAACTGTGTGAAAACCGCAAGGCAAGCTTACATATTGTTCATAGGTGTCCAGACGTGTACATTCGTATCTTGCTAATAATAATAATAATAATAATAATAATAATAATATAATTATAATAATAAATTATATAATATTAATAATGGTCTTTATTAAACACAATTCAAAGGATCCGTTTGAATTTACAATAAAAAAAAGCGATGTTTAATATTGAAACGATATTTAATATTAGGGAACTTAAACGGCGACGACGGCGACGCCAACGAAAACGTCACTTGAACATATAACTTTATTTAAAAAACAGCGATGTTTAATATTAAAACGGTATTTTATGTTAGGGAACTTAAGCGGCAACGACGGCAACGCCAACGAAAACGTCACTTGACGATACTAACTTTATATTTTTGTGTGTGTGTGCGTGTGTGTGCTACTTCGCGAATATTTCAACTTGTTACCATGGTTACTTTTACAGAAACGGCGAACTACCCAGAAACCAAATTGGTAGGCGTGGCGTTCAAGTTAAGAAGGAGAATGAAAACTTGATCGTCGTGTGTTCACGTTATCTACAAAATCTTGAATTTGGTCATTTCACGTTGTTGTTTTACCAAGGACGGAAACGAAATGTACCAAAATTTAAAACGGACGCGATGAGGGATTGTTTTTCCTCATTAAACCTATTGTTTTGCGGCGTCGTTGTTGCTTAAATGATTCCCTATCATTGTAAATGAGACACGGTGATTATCTTTCCAGGTATAGACTGGATCCTTCTAATTTGTTCTAACCATGAATTCGTAGTAATTAAGAAACACATTAAGTTATAGATGTGGATAGTGTTAATTACTCTCCAGGGTCACTCAAACAGATTTGGTAACAGCTCATGACAGGAAATGTATTGAGCATGGGTACTGAACTGGAGACATTTTTTGTTTGTTTGTTTGTTTGTTTGTTTGTTTGTTTGTTTGTTTGTTTGTTAAAGTGGAGTACCTGGTCTCAGAAGGATGGTACTGAATACACTCTTTTCTTTTTATAAGAACATTGTTTTTCCGGCACAGGCTGAATAATCTTATTTTTCTGCCGATGTTAGGCTGAAAATATTCTTGTGAGATTATAGCCATCGAACTGTCAGTAGCATCGACCATTTGGCTGGTGTAGGTTTTTATCGTGTTATTGGCTAGTTTTGTTTAGAGAAAGGAAGAATTTTATACGGTTTAGTTAAAAACATAGAATTGTATTGTATTTACAAATTTTCAACACTAAATTATATTCTTTTCAAAATCTCGGCCTCGGGTTTATTCTTAAAATATGCTTAAAATTTCGCAAATTTCAGCCTCGATATTATGAAATATTTTTTTATGAAAAGAAGAGTGTACATGTACTTGAGAAAAAGGCTTTGCGCTTCTCTTGTTTTTTTTTTTGTTTTTGTTTTTGTGTTTTTTTGTTTGTTTGTTTTTTTCACGTGACCGTATGATGTTTGTCGGTTTTTTTGTTTTCAGTATTGTGTTCGGTCTTAAAAGTTCAACCAATGCATGCATGCACGCTATGAATTTTAAAGCTATAATTTTACCATCCTCCAAAATGGAGCAAGGTATACTGTTTTCGTAAGCCGTATGTAGTGTTTGTGTTACAAGAATACCATGTTTCCCGACACAGTAGAGAGTAAATGTGTATTTTTAAAAACTTAAAAGGCAATAGTGTTTTCTCTGTTAATATATTGATATATCGGTTAGCAATTTTAAGTTCTTTCAGAATAATTTTACATGTTAGAGAAGAACGTTGAGAGCATGTTTATTTAGAATACTATTGATTTACGTTTAACGTATAAGAATACATATATATCATATAAATGCATATGTCATTATTTTAAATCTATTGCGATTTAGCTATGAATCCCGAAGAGAATATATACGTAGAGCCATGAAATCCAGTTTGTAAATCAGATATTGTAAAAAATGCCGATAATATAAGACTACATGTATATATGGCAGTGCCGTGAAATGATTTTATCTGCATGTAAACGCCTCATGTCGTAAAAAATATTTATTTGAGCATCTTCTCAAAGCCAGAAAATAGTTCTTTGCTGGGAAAAGGATAGGTTTTTGGGAAATCAAAGAAGAGAATTTGTATGAAAAGTGTCATATTAAATAGAGTAATAATTCAATTCTTTATTAAAGATAACGTTTCTTTTTGATGAGATTAATCTACTTCTTTTTGGCAGTCTATTATAGTCCTTTTTTTTTTTTTTTAATTCCATGGAACGTGCTAACACTGGGTTTTACAGAAACCATTGCTTTTGTTTGCAGTCTCACCGGTAACAGTTAGTGAGGAACGGCAGAATATATTTCTGGAAAATTATAAATGGAGAAATTAAGGACGGTGCCTACTTTTGCTACTGCGCATACGTTCTGCGCATCTTGAGATACTCGGGTTTCCTATGGGTGGTGCCTACTAATACAGGAATATTTTTGAGCGGTTTAAAACTATGCGGAGAAAGCAGAACTTAGTAAGTGCTCTTGGCATCCAAAATGAAAATTGGGGTGACCATGCATTTTTCAGAGATAATGAAGAGCTCCAATATAGAAAAAACGCTATACATTGCTTTTCTATTTACAGCTTTTTAGAATAATTGTCGAATTATCTCTGAAAAAAAAATGCGTAGTTACCCCCAATTTTCTTTTTGGATTCCAATAGCTCTTGGTAAGATCTGCTTTTCTCGCATAGTCATAAACTGCGCAAAAATACTTCGGTATTAGTACACACCGTCCATAAGAGCGAAATAATTTTTGCAAGACAAACACGGACGCACCGCCTGCAGCTGGTGGTACTTGTTTTAATTTTATTTTATTTTAGTTTTTTTTTTTTTTTTTTTTTGCAAAATTTCTGTGGTTAACTGGGATGGAAGTCAGCCGTCTCAAAGGACCAGAGGAGATATGTTAAATGTTCCTATTGCCAGATTCATTCAGTCAGTCAGTGTCTGAAAGAAATCATTCAAATGCTCACCTAGCAAGCCGTTCCTATTACTTAATACTGCTCACTCTTAATAGAATTCTTTTCGTTTGACTTCGAAATTCGAACAAAACTAAAACAACAAACGGGCTGGAAAATACTGAGCAATTTGATTGATTTAACGAATAAGAAGGCACTCGGCTTTTCTTCCGGAGAACGAGCGCTCATCACATTTCTAGTTATAAAAAGATTATCTTCCACTTAGAGCAACATATTGACTGGGCAAAGGTTTGCAAGCCTGGAACGTGATAGATACGTTTTTAGCTATCGGGAGTTTACTAAAATTTGGAGCCGCTACCCGCATGCCAAAAGGTACCAGATTTTAACTAATGTGCAATAAGTAGAGGTTTATGCTTTCTCCCCCTGCCCTCAAAACTGAACCACTTCGTGCTGCCTTGCTTGAGCTCTGTTTACTGGGCAACAAGAAAACCACAAAAATTGGACAATAGTTTTGCCCATCACTGAAGGTGTGGGTAAGTGTAGGGTTTGCGGCCATATGAGAGCGGCTTCTCTTACATTACCACTGGAGCAATCGGTGAAAAGGTAATCGTCAAGCTGGAGCAATGCCAACCTGGAAGCTATTGGTTTACATGGACCCAGTGTTTGACAAATATCTGGAAGAAATCCAAAAATAAACTAACAATCGACTAGAAAAAAGGGGGAATTCTTGCGCACTTATTTCAATCTCCCTTAAGGAAAACACGGACTGGGGAGTAGCAAACCTTCCTTCCTCCTTCCCCCTCACTCAATCTTGCTTTGAAGCCCGTACTCAACCCTTTTTTTTATCAGCGGCGGACCAACACTGATGAGGTGGAGGGGAGCTGAGCCGGTTGTTGATGTATCACCGTAGCGTTGGAATTTGTAGATCAACAAAACGTTTCTCGGTGAACAGTTTTGTCCAAGATTGTAGTAACTTTTTCGAACTCTCCAAGATCTGAATTAAAAAAACACCGCTGTCCACGAGAGTCAGTGTGCAGAGGTTTGCCGTAAAGCGATTTACTCCGAACAACTGGTAGGAAGGCAGCTCTTACACCCGGGGGGGGGGGGGGGGGTACTCCTCGGAATTCTTGGTGGGGGTGTGCCGCCCGGGTCTTCAAATCCCGACCCTATTTCAGACCTAAACATGCCATTTTCCATACCCGTTTTCAGACCCGAACGGAAGTTGACGCAAGGAGTAAAAGTAAGCTGGAATGACATAGTTTATCTATTTCTTTTTCTCGCCATCAGTTAGTCGTTCCAGCTACGTACTGAGAAGAAAAATATGTTTGTAAGCTTTCGTAAATGTTCCCAGCCCCAAAAACCCGACCCGATTTCAGACCGTAATTGTCAAAATCTATACCCGTTTTCAGACCAAAACGGCTCAAAAACCATACCCTTTGGGGCGGCACATACCTATATACCTTATATAGGGGGGTACCCCCCCGGGCTCTTACATAACTGCAAGACGAGACGGCCTTTAAAAGCTCACTCCATATGTACGAACTTTGGGGTCGGTGCAGTTCTTGTTGATTTCTTTCCTTTTGTATAAGAACCGAAGCTGGACGTGGAAGTCTCATCTTTGTAGTGGCAGCCGAACGAAGGCTTGTCTAATTGATATCCAGTTGCTGGTAGTTTTAATGCTTTTCCATAAAAATGCCATAAATTGAACATTAATTCCTTCAGTACTTGCCTAGAAGGAGAGAAGGGACAACTTTACCGCTCAAATCCATCTGTTGCTCGAGATTTCTGACATTTCTGTAAGGTTCTCGATAGTTCTCTTCAGTGACGTCACTGACTTAGGTTTCAGCGATACGATTGGTCGATCGACCGCAATGTTGGTTCCAAATTTGGGTACAGCTGGAGAAGGAAAGATTTCATTGGGGAGTGAAGAAACGTGGACAAAACGCGAGAGAACAAACTGAAAACGGTATTTCAATTAAGGTCTGCGAGGTCAAACCGGCGGAAATTGTTCTAGGTTTAATACACAAACAAATCCGCTTTGAATAGCCTGAAAGGAAAGCCGACATACCCCTTACTGTCTTCTGGTAAACCGTTGCCGCTCTCAGTAGGTAGCTTGAGGAATAATTACATCAGGTACATTATTGATTTAGATTTTTATAAGATCAAATCAACAACTAGTAAACATTTGATTGATTACTTTTTGACTACGGATTAACAAGAATTACAGTGCGCTGATTATCGCGGATTATAATCAGTAACGCCCGGTTTCATTCTGTTGAATAAAATTCAAGCTATATATTATAAAGCCCTTTCACATTTTATATAAGAAAGTTAAGATTTAGTTTGTCACTGATTAGTGTCTCGTTACATTTGAAAACTGAATCCAAGTTAAATGTCGCCAATTACTTTTACATCGTATTGTAGTGCGTTTTCTTTAACTGATAAGCTGATTCCCCTAGACGCGAATCATTTTTTGTCTTTTGTGTTGGTGTCTTGACAGTGTAATGAAACTCATTATTTTACAAAATGCGTTGAAAACAAATGAAATGAAGGTAACTAGATTTTGTTTTCAAATTATATTCCGCAACTAACTTTTGTCAAATGCATCTAGAGATGGAAAAAAATCACTTATTTCAATCGAAATAAAAGGTACAAGAAATATCATAAGCGGGGTGATGCGTGAATAGGATCGAATGACATAGCAAACGTCGCTAGTATCACCGGCAGGGAGTGGGCACATCATTTTGTCTCAGTAATTTAACTTGCGTTCATTACTTTCGTTCAGTGCTATCTTTTCCAGCTGTCCAATCAAACGCTGTTCGTTTATCTAGTTTTCTCAGTCCGCTTCTCCCTTAAAAATTAGATCATGTGGTGTTGAGTATAAAAGAAGGCTAGACCTTTGAACGCTATTAGAAGGCTAATGAACTTCACTCGAGAGTAAAAGAGAATACGTGAATTTTAACATGTACTAACCTTTAATAAAATCAGCACCTAAACGTTTCCGGGCATGAAAAAAGTGAACTTTTAATGTATGTCATCTGAGGCGATGTATATGGTCGCATTCAGTTTTCGTAATTGCCAATGTTTTAATTAGTTTTGATCCTTTCTTTATGATGGTAATTCTAAAACGTTTTAACATTTGACAATGCTACTTGACTATCATAACAACGAGTGAATACCAATGTTTAACCATGTTGCATGGACAATACAAATGTAAAGCTGATGCTCGTCCACAATGTCCGATGGATTGACACTTCCTAAACTTAATTTTTGAGTCGTTTCCGCTCTTTAGACTGGCGCGTACTCAACAAATGTTAATCCACGCCGTGAAACCTATCACTGTTTGAATGTCTAACACAAAAGCCTGTACGTGTGCATTGTTTATCAACAAATCCTACCTTAGCTTTTAAACACCTATTAGAATGATAAGATCTGACATCTTCGAGTGGTTTTTAATACGCTGTTACTCTATATTTCAGCACTAATCTCTTCAAAGTTGAATCACCCTGATGAACTCGAAAGGTAACAAATTGCGCTTGATGCCATGTAATCAGGAAACAATCTAGCCTGTTTCCTCTAATTGACATTTATTTGTTGTGAAAGTAAACTCAGTGGTCGCATTACAGCACACAAAACGCCATCGCACTGCTAAAAGGTAGAGAGCTGAAAGAGTCCCGCCAAACAGATGTCAATCTGGAAGCACCCAACTTGGCCTAGACGGGACGAAAAATGCAAAAGGAAGATTGATTCCTTTCAAAGCAACTCCTTGAACATTTTGACTCAGACTGTGAAAAGAAGCTCACCATCACAAGTGCAATTCAGTAAAAGCAAGAAACACTAATTTTCATAGCAAAATGAATAATTCGGTTGGAAATCTTTCTAGTGGGACACAACAACCACCTCAAATGGACTTCATCGCGGAGCCGCTGGGTCTTCGAATTTGTCGTCTAACTGTTTACGTGATTATATTTCTGTTGGCCACTGTTGGAAATGCTCTCGTTATCTTTGTGGTATACAAAACACGAGAACTACATACCGGTAAGCTTTGTCCTTCATTTACGTTTACGTTTCTGAAAAGAAAAGCCTTTAAGAGGATTAGAGAGTGGCATCACTTGATTTGTAAACTTTTACCGCACCTCATGCCGGTAAGACACTTTCTCGGTCCCAATGCATATTCAGTACCTTTCTTCGACACCAGCATGAATTATACAAACAAAAGTTTCACAATAGGAAGTTGTACTTTTAGCGTGATTCTTATTATAAACAAATCTCTATGCAGTAATAGTTTAGTTTTTAATTTCAATGTATGTCATAATAATCTGCTCATCCTGGCACAACTTAAGTTTGCATAATTAGTTAATGTCAGTGAGCAAGAGTGAACCACTCTAATCCGTCTTTCAATGTTTCGAGAAGCAGGCAGAGATCGTCAGCTTAATAATCTTTGCCGTTTACACTAGTTATGCATGTATTCGTGTAGTTCATTGATTGATATTATACCCAAATGCACAGATGCATTACAAACTTTATATAAATAGAGACTCTCAGTCATTTCAGCTGCCCATTATGTAATTTCTGATCTGTATTCTGAAAGAGGAGATTACAGTTTACAATAGACTCAACCATTTAGTCGAGTGCAAAACGTTTGCAATTTTCCTTTTCAAGGTACAAACAACACGCAACTCCATTTCCTATTCATATTTACTTCCACGTCTACGCCATTAACTGACTACCTTATTGCAAAGCCTTGCCTTGCACGCCTCTGGTGAGCAAAAAAGAAAAGAACTTTTCACGGTTTCTACGCACTTTTCTCAGCACAATTTTATTTGAAATTGTCCTTTCCGCAAATGCGCACTGCATGTTTAGAAGCACAAATGATGAAGGTAAACACTTGTAAAACAGAGAAGGAAAGGGACAATAACAACGT
This sequence comes from Pavona decussata, assembly GCF_977016875.1. NCBI lineage: Eukaryota > Metazoa > Cnidaria > Anthozoa > Scleractinia > Agariciidae > Pavona > Pavona decussata. The sequence goes on along the minus strand of NW_028145504.1, from coordinate 5,030,602 downwards.
AGGAAAATTAATTGGATTAACATTCTTGGAAACAAATTAGCAGAACTTGTTAACTACGATATTGTCACACCTTTAACAAACAGTGCATAAGCCGGGCTACTGTAGATCTCATGTACAGTGGTTTGCTCAGTTTTATTTATGGTTTTCTCTAATTCACGAAGTCTCATGTGTGATTGTTTTTCACTTAGTCGGTTATATTTCGTCACTGAAACTGGCTAAGAGTCCGTCTACTCCTTAACAAAGAACGTTTTTCTTTTTAATTGATGCCCCATTATAGACGAAGTTGTGCGCTTTTTATGGCATTATTAGCAAGACAAAAGCTAGAGATCGGGACATCTTGCTTGTCTTTTAAAGTGATTACCTCGTCGCCTGCAGTTGCAGAGGAAATTTATCTTAACATTTCGTGAAAATAGGAAATGAAAAAGCAATGCCAGGCCCCACATGAAGGGGTTTGCCCCTCGATTCATGGTCTCCCGTTTTTCACCAACTTTCGTGTGTTGTTGTTTACCACTTAGTAAGTAACATTTCTTCATTAAAGCTGACTAAGATGCTGTCTACGGCTTCACAAAGAACTGTTAATTGATGCCTCATTAGAGACTGAGTTCTGCCTTTTTCATTTCGTTATTAGCAAGACAAAAGCCCGGATATAGAGGACATCTTGCTTGTGATTACTCCGTCGCCCATTCCCGACAGGAAATCTATCTGAACAGTTCGTGACCTGCTTTATTATTTTAAGATTTCATATCTGACGTTGATTACAGTGACAACGATTAAATTCTAAGCGCAACGAGTTTTCTTTGGAACACATTCCGGTTTTCTGTGAAATAAGAATACTGGGTTCACAATCCTGCACATTAATCATTCCTGCCCTCCTCCTTTCGCTCTTATGAAATCCTTTTGTAGTTATGGCGTTTGAAAGGTGCTTATTATCGACGATATAAGAGTTCTTTCGGATCACCCGGAGTATTATGACATATCTGTTCCAAACAATCTCCAAGATCAAGTCGATTAGTTAGCTTGACAAATTATCAATTCCAGTCATCTGAAAACATAGCTAGAAGAAGAATTAGAAACTTTGGTCTCTTGACTTTGTTTAGTGCAGCTATGCTGATTACCATTACTCAGCAAAGATCACTCAGGATCTTTTTATGACTTTTAACAATGCCGGATGATTGCTGCTAAATGATTAATGTCGAGCTTTCCGTACGTTAGTGCTGAATGGCGTTAACTATGTGGCAAAATTCATTCGGATCGAAGAAATGACCACTTATAGCCGTAGGTGGGAAGGAAGGCAAAGTCACGAAAACTTTGAGATAACAATGCAAGCCATTTCCCCTATTTGCTTAACCTTGTTTTTTCATCTTTGTGAAGAGTTATAAAAAACGTGTATTGATTTGACCACCCAGACTGGCCTGGTTATACAGCGACCGTGTAGAAAATCTTTACCACTTCCTTTGAAGTTGATAACCTGCTTGCTCCGTTTCTCACAAGCCTCTTGAACCCAGTGGCTAAGCGTTGCAGTAATTTCTGAAGCACACGTGCTGAAATGCTTAACTACTTGCTGATAAAATTGAGTTCTTTTAATTACAATGCCAGTTGTTAGATTCTTTTGTTGCCATCTACACTATCACAGTTTTAGTTCGCTCTGCCAAACGTTTCAGGGGTAAAATGCTTCGTTAATCCGATCGTTTGGCTTTTTGTTATGGTTCCTCCTTCCCAGGAGGACATATCGCTACTGCCAGCATATAAAATGTTGTTTTTTTATTCCGTTCGGGCACGGCTTTTCTCCAAGGTACATGGATACCTCTTACATATGTATCCGCTTTTAAGGACTAAGCTTATAATCCACCGGTAATTTGTTCGCGTGTGTAGTGTCATGGATTTGTCAGCAAGTGTCCCCCACATAACTATTTTTTCAGTGGTTTTGCGTTTCTCCTAGACGGTCAAATCTGAAATTTAGGCTTCCTTTTTGCAATTACTTAATTCAGTCGGGTACATAACTGTGATGGTCCGTAATGTCTTCCTTAGCTCAAATATGTACCTCCATAATTCCAACCCCAAAAAAATATCATATTTGAGGTCTGTAAGGAAAGTCAAAATCAAAATGTTAGCGAAACAAACACTGTAAGATTTCTGAATATTAGGGAGAAAATACTTAACTACTCATTTCATTCGGATGACACTCCAAGTTGAAACAGTTTGGAGATCCAGCTTTTTAGATAATTTACCTAACATTTGAGAAACATAGTAGCGAGTGATCATCATACACCTGCAGCTCTTTAATTATCTGATATGTCTATGAAAAAACTATGTTTTACGCTAGCTAAAAAGAGTCTACATCCCGACTAACGTTTAAATACTATTTCTTTTGCAGTAACGGGTTTTCTGATCGCCAATCTGGCTGTAGCAGACCTTGGAGTTGGACTGCTTTGCATTCCCTTTACAGTTGTCTACTTTGAGCTCAATTTCTACTGGCCATTCGGTCCAGTGATGTGTAAAATTCTCCCAGCCCTCATGCCGTGTTTTGTCATGGGATCTGTGGGAACTATGTTGGCAATTTCAATGGGTAAGCCGGTACTTGCTCTTGCAGTTATAGAGCAGTTTCCAGCTGAGTATTGTAAAACGAAAACCAAAGTAATATTACCTTTAGCCAATCATATAAGACGCATACAGCGCAATGAACCAATCAGAAATCAGTCGAAACAAATACATGCCACTGTTGCCAAGCGCGGGAAAACGCATGCTAGCCAGTCGCGATTGGTTTTGGTTTTGTTTCTCATTGGCTCGGAATGTGGCACAATTTTGCCAACCCTGGTCACAGGACGTAGTAAAGCGAAACTAAAGCAAACGCAAAATTTCGGTCGGCTCAAATGAAAACTGCTCTATTCAATCCAAATGAATCTCCAAGTGATCCACTCAGGAAAGATCACGGGGTCTGCTCACGGGAGGTTAACAGAGCCTTATTTTCGTATTTGTTGATTCCGTCTGCAGACCCAGTATACAGCCAGAAAAACTGAGCAAAGTGGGTAGTCCATGTAACTTGTCGTGATAGGCAAGCATACGTTCAAACTTGTGTATTGGGCGAACTTTCGCGACCGAAGTGAATTGGTTGCTACAGAAAAGACTTAACTCATTGCAGAACATTGATCAAACTGAAATCCTCTACTGGCCAGCAGCTACGGTTCCCCTACAGGAACACATTCATTTTAGTTTCAAAGTTTCAAAGGCGAATCACTTCTAAGATGATTTATACCCTTAAGCCATGTTTTTGCGCCGGTAGTGACAATTGTTAGTAATAATCCCGTCTATATTTACAACAAAGTAAAAAAATATCTACTCAAGATAAATCCATCTGGTAATGAACCTACTATTCAGTATCAAGAGATGTTTTGCGATACCTCAGTAAATTCCCATTTTTTTTTTAATTTCAGTTTTAGTTTTAACCATTTGCTAAATATAATCGTCCTCTAAGAAGCAACCCACCGAATACCAAGTACAAGTGATTGCTCGATGATGTCCTCACAGTTTTTTGTTCATTTTTCAACAGATCGGCATCAATCCATCGTGCATCCGTTTGGCATGCGCATTACACGGTCCCAAGGAAAGCTCATTATGATTCTGATATGGCTAACCGCTCTTTTACCAGCTTTCCCCATGTTGGGAGTGATGAAAGTCGTCGAGGACACTCCGGCAGGTGTCAGCTGCAGGGAGTTTTGGCCAGAAACTACTGGATTCCCTTACGCCAAAATATACTTGTTATGCACTTTCGCGTTGACTTACGCGATTCCTCTTCCAATAATGATTCTCATCTACATAAGAATAGGAATTAAGCTTCGTCAAGCAATTAAAGAGGGCGCTGATCGACCAGGTTTCACACAGGCACAGGCCACTAAAAGGATCATCAAAATGTTGTCGGCGGTGGTTGTTTGCTATGCCTTGTGTTTTCTTCCATTCCACACCTTGTACTTCATGATAGATTTCGGAGCATACAAATCCAGGTAACTGTGGGAATTGTGTTTGATTCTAATTACATTTAACAACGCTTACACCCAAAGACTGACTCGAACTTGAACTGTCTCTGTGTTTGGCAGAATTCCATAGTACATGTTTCAAAAACAAGAATTTATCGGGCCCCATATCCATGAACGGTTTAGACTATTTTTTGTCCCAGATAGCTGCAACAAGCTACTACTTCTAAGTGCTTACTCACGGATACCTCTATTTCCTACGTCCTTTTAAATTTTAAATGTTTAATTTATTCTGTGAATAAGAAGTAAATAATTTTTGGTGTCAAGGGTTTTTCTCTGAGCTTTCATTGGCCAGTTGGGCGAACACCGAGAGATCAATGGTACGGGACTGTGTCAACAAAGCTTTTTGCCACCTGTTCACGAAAGCTGGACAAAATCCTCTTGTACCCCAGGTGCTAAATATCCGGTCGCAATACATATACCATCTAGCTCCCCGCACAACTGTCCGCTTTTGCTGGCTGCTTTCATCTTCAGCTTGTTTTCTGAATTTGCCTATGCATATTGACTACTTAGCTGATGCCGACAACTAGCCAAAGAAAACAGGCGACGCTTCATAGCGCTGCTGATAATTTCTCCTGAATTAATGACGTCTGAGGAATGATGCAAAGACGCCATTGCATGCAGAAATTGTCCCCGTCGATGTTTTCTAAGACTAGTTGGCTACAACGTTGCTGCTGTCTCACGCCTTTTGCTTCTCTCATTCTCTCGCAGGTTCTATCCAATCCTCCAAAGCTTCTCGCAACTTATAATGTTCTCAAACAGTGCTTCCAATCCAGTACTCTATGCATTCCTGGGCGATCAGTTTAGACATGGATTTAAACAAGCAATTTCTTCAACCAGAAAGAGTTTTAGGTCAACTTTTAATGGCTCCACAAATAACACTTAAAGTGGTTAGTCTTGCATAAATTCAATTCTTCAGGTGCTGTAGTAAAGATAAAAATAGTAAAACTGCTTAAATAAAGCTTGAGTATTATTACTTTAAGAGGGTCGCAATGGGATTAACCGTCAGGCGTCAAACAGCCTAAAATTTTAAATGGGCAATTTTTTACCGTCAACCGTCAAAAATGCAGTTATTATTTGCCATCAAACGGTTTCAAGGTCTTTTAAATATCACTATTTCAACTGCTTGTCCCGGACTTCTTTCTATCAAACGGAATCGTTTTAATGGGTAATATACTCACTTTATGGTCTTTTCCACTTAATTTGCGTCTAAACTGACATCACAACTAACCTTCCGTATGGAAGTACTTCGGGTTTCAAAATATTAATGATTTACAACATTGATAAAGTATTTCTGACCATAAAATAATCTCCAGAACACAATCGTTAGTATTAAAAAACGCAAAAGTTAATATTAACTTATAACTATCGGGAGGAATTTCCCATTGATAACCGTAAACCGTCAAAAGCCCGAAAATTTTAACCGTCAACCGTCAAACTCGGTAAAATTTAATCGTCAACTGTCAAAGCTATTCCCCCATTGAGACCCTCTTTTAACTACTCATGCCCTATCAGTGTCACGCTTCTGTCATTTCGTTATTGGAAGCAGGAGCTTTCTTGTTCCAGGTTTACTGATGAATGTACCACTTCTCAATTGATTAATGACATCGACAAAAAGACAAGACATATCATCTGCACTAAGATCTCAAATCAAAAGTTGCCTCTGGCAAACTAGCTCCAGTGCTATGCCTTAGATTCGCTTAAAGTCAACTCGACAATCTTGATCATTTCCCTAACTAATAATGGTCAAAGCAATTTATAATTAATAGTTATTTTGTTTGAAAAAAATAACTGCTAAACGGACAAAGAGATTTAGATCAATATGCAAAGAAGACATGTTGCACTGGACATCTGCAATGTAGTTATATTTTTGTTAATTTTTCGGTGGTAAAGCAAAACTTGACCACCATCTTGAAAAAGCTATGAATATAAATTGCTTCGTCAGCAGTTTCAGCGTAATATCTAATAAGTTTTCTCTACTTCATATACTTTTTTTCGACAGATACATGTTCCTCTTGCAGTCTTATTTCCAATTACTGATGTATGGCAACAGTGCAACCAACCCAGTGTTGTATGCATTCCTCGGTGACCAGTTCAAGAAAGGTTTCAAAAGAGCCATTGGTAAAGCAAGTCGGAGAGGATTCAGTCCATACACACAAACGACGATGAGTACTCGCGTTTCATCGCTCTAAGCCGGCTCACGTGAACTGAATTGAACAGTTTACTCCAGATCTGTTTTAAAAGAGAGATGAAATCTCACGATCACCATACTGATGGAGGTAATACGAGTCCCTTAAAAACGACTGCGTGGGAGGCAAACTGGAGACAGTCTTTACAGGCAAACAAAAACATATAACCTTTCTGCGTTTGCCTGTAACTTGTGCCATTGATCATTACGTGATCATTGGCGTGTTTGTACAGGATATTATATACTCATATAAAGCACTTAAAGAATTTCAAGTGACCGACATCATCTAGTTTCGCTGCGTGTCAAATTCAGGGAATTCTTGGACAGAAAAATTGCTTTATCGGTTTTCACGTTGGTAGTTACCAAAATATGGATGAGTTTAACCTTAAGAAAATTAGAGACGGCTTAATCATCAAGATTTATACACTAAGTATGTATTAACTTATTTTATAAGGGTTCAGCAATTACGACTAAGAAAAACTGTACTCATGCCCGAAGAGACTGTGACGGAAACTTATGCTTAGAATACCGGCTGACTGCCAGATGATGGCAAATTCTCGACGTTATGTTACCAAAACTCGAATAAAGCGTATTTTAATTAAAATTGGTATTAAATCTTGTAAACAATTTTAAGCCATGGTGTTCCAGCTTTTTACGTATAAACACACGCTGATGCCCTAACAAATTAAATGTCGTACTCAGTGCGTTCCGGTTTGAAAACTAAGCACTGGCTGCTTTAATTTACCGTATGCGGCACCGTGACGTTTTGCCACTCGAACTTGTTCCTTAACTGGGTTTACAACAGGTTTAATCGCTGCTCATAGAATGTGTCATAAAAGCTTAAATTAAAAGAGCTGAAAGCAACCAAAATAACTGGTCTGCCGTTCTTGTAGCCAGCCGAAATACACGACAAACACCTTGAAAAATGCGAGGCTGATCTAACAGCTATTTTTTATTTTATTTCATTTTATTATTTTATTTTTATTTTTCAAAAATACTGCCCAATGCAAATCGGCAGCTGAGAGAGTGAGTCTACTATAAAATCCACTGCCTAAAGACGCCAGTTCAGTTAAATTGTTTTAAAGTTCCCTCCAGAAATAGTTGCTAATTTCTCTCGTTGGCTTTATGTTCTATTTATAAACGATAAATCAGTTTTCTGATTGTCCCGCCAGCACTGTAACTGACATTTTGCAGCTTAGTCGGTGATAAAGTTGTCGACTTAAAGTTTGGTCAAATAGCTTTAAATATATAGCTTCCTCCTGATCTGGGAAAAATTCTAAGCATTCCATTTTAAATACCGTCCTCTTGAGTATGTTTGGGATCAGGAGACTATAAGTAACAGAGATGCGTTCTTTAGGTTTCGTTTTCGTAACAAACGGTCTTAGAGATGGACTGACTGTTGAGATCAGTACATTGAGCAAGTGACTGGCAATAGTGCCCATGTTAGAGATGCGTGAGCTGTAGAAAAATAATAATGTTTATGGACGCTACGGGGAGTAGACTAAACAAACCCTTAATTTTTATTTTTACTATTTCAAAACAAACAACAAATAGACAAACAACACCATGCAAAAATAGGTCCAGAAAGCCTATGGACGTAGCCTTGTATTTGTGAAATGCACACAAATTTCAAAAGCTTAGAGTTACTTAAGAAGTACATGTAACACCCGTTTAACTGAACGTAAATCAGTTAAACATGTTTTCACATATCAAAAGATTGAACAAAAATTCATTTGATGCCACGGAAGTATTAAACCTGGGTACCTCCCAGCTAGATCACTTCTAAATAACTGAGTTTTCATCATTTGACATGGAAGCTTTAAATTGCACGATATTGCTCAATGTGTGCACCCTGTGTCATCGACGTCCGCAAAAAAACGTTGCGTAACGGAGAGATCGTACGAGGTGACAACTCAGTTGGAAGAAATGTTTCAAGATGAAAAGATATCGGCTGAAAACCATATCAACATGTGGCGTTTGGCGGGGTGGGGGGGGGTGGGGGGGACAGGATTCTTGTCTTAAAACTTTTACCCAATATAGCAAACACTGGGAGGAATATTATCTTAATATTGCGTAAATTACTTAATGATCGTGTTAATCACTTTTGTCATTGATTCCGGGTTTCGTGATGATAACTGCTGCCTAAAATTTTGAAATATAAAGTGTTGGACTGAAAGAGGTATGAGGTCTTAATTAATAGCAGGACGCTAATGTTGATTGGAACAGTCAAGAAGCTTTTCACAATTTCATTGAAAACAAGAAACCTACAAACGAGCGAATGTGACACTCCCATTCGGATCGATTGAAAAGTTCACCTTAGCCTTGACCCTACAAGAGAAAGGGTTACAGCTCTGAGAGATGAATGAGTAACTCCCTTAAACGAATACCGTGGGACCGGATCACACTCAAGGACGTGTCGTAATTTTTTTTTTTTTTTTTTTTTTTTTTTTTTTACTTTTATTCGCTTAACGAGAAGAGTGAGTTGTTCCTGAAGCCGGCCACGACTTCTCCAAAGTAAACGTGCAAGGCTAATTTTCTGTTTTAAATGCCCATTTTTAAAAATAACTTCTACGGAAATATACTATTTTCGTATTCTTAGTATTTAACTGGAACTTTAGCTTTCACCCAATTAAGAGGAGATATAAGTCTTTTCACATTCAACTTTTTTTTAATACTTCTCCCACTAGAGCCTCCAGATCCAGTTCAATATCCGGAGAATACGAAAATTAAGCGTATTATCTTAACTAAAATTCTCTGTTTGTCTGTACAACCCTTTCGCGTGTTGCATTTCAAGCTGCGTTGGTGGAAAATATATCAGAGAGGAAAATTCCTTTATGAAAAGGATCAGTGATGACACTTTCTGCCCATTGGCGCCAATCCCGAGCGCAAGCTGCTACCAAATGAATCTCGCACGGAGGTGCTAATTACGTCCAGGCTATTTCAGGTTTTTAGCCATACCGGAAAGCGCTTGATCACACACTAATTACTTCTGCAGCGAAGCCCGTAATAAAAGAAAAATCACACTGAATAAATATTGGCTTCCTTCAGGATCATTTTAATGAAAAGTCAAGATTAGAACGGGCGAAGGACGCAGGATGACACCATGCACAAGCATTATAAATTGGATGTAACGTAACCGAGGTTCATGAGAAGTTTTTTCGTCATTGGAATGAGACGGTGATATTTAAAACCCGTATTATACAAGTCTTATTTTATCGACTGGTATTGTTTCCAGGAGCTCAGAAAGGTCGCCGTTGGTCGGTCGTCATAGCTTTGTTGTAATTGCAATTTCTGTTTGTTCGGTTTGGTCTGTCTCCTTTTGCCGTTAAGAGTTTAATGGAGCCCACGAACTCAACGACCCTCGTTAACCAGAGCACAACCGTTCCTGTTATTGCGTCTGGTGATGAATTCATAAAGGAACCATTGGCATCAAATATCTTTCGGCTAATAGTGTATACGGTTATCTTTCTTGTAACTATCACTGGAAATACTTCTGTCCTCGCCGTTGTGTACAAGATAAGGGAACTTCATACCGGTAGGTGAACCTTTCATGATATTTTCCCTAATGTGTGCCAAATAGTTTATTTGATAGATAGACACATTTCATTCTTGTCATAGAAAGCGAATCTGTTCTCGCCTCTCGAAACGAGCCACTTTAAAAAGTGTGAGAATGATAGAAATGCCTGCCTGCAAGGTGTCGGCTAAATTATCATATTTTCAATAAAATAAGTGCCTGCTTTTCGTCTGAGTGGTTCAATTAAAAAACGTGGTACCAAACTGCAAGAATACGGCCTTAGGGCTAAGCTAAAATATTTAATTACGATACCAATTTTGTGTGTGATGTTTATGATATTTGATCATGTTCAGGATCCAAAGAAAAAGCCGGTTAATGGCCACTCAGTCACCGAGAGCCTTCTGTTTAGAATATTTCGAGATAAAAAACAACAACAACTGGTATGAATGCAATATAAAAGAAAGGCGTTTAGGCTTTTGTTTCTTGGCGTGATCACGTTTACAATGTTCGTGATCCAAAGAGAAAGTTTTTGCAGCGATGTTTATTCATTTGACTGTAAGCGTTTTAGCGACAGCGTATCTTGCAGCCAATCTCTTTAATAACTTATCAAAATACGCACTAATAGGGCGCAATAGGGATTGAGATTATTGCAGATTATCAAGCTGAAATCAGGAAAAACTATCGTTTTCAAAACAATTAAACTATAATGCGGTCCATCCTTCTGACATTTGCCGCTTAAATCTTGGTTTAGTATTAAGCCAACGATTTGTAAAGCCTCGTCATCTGACGTAAAGAAATCTTGAACTCCATAGCTAGAGGCAGTTTTGTTTCTAGTTAATACTCAAGTGAAGTGTTCCGAAAGCGACGAAACTTCATGAATCGACAATGAATTGAAAGCGCGTAAACTGAACAACGCCGTGAAATATGCAGTCCAAAACTGAAAGGACTTAAAAGATTACTTGTTATCAAGCTGTGATCAGGAAATATTCTTTCTCAAAACTATTAGACCGTTTTAAGTTCTGTTTTACTAAGGTTGTCTGGTCTGTCCTTCGCTAAGTTTTTTAAAGATTTGTAAGTTCTCAGTACACAGCGTAATGTAACTGATCCATTCAAAAGAGCGTCAGTAATGACTTAAGAAAGGCAGCTCTGTTTATCATTACCACTCCACAGGTCAAGTGTTTAAAAGCAATAAAACTTTATACATCAAAAGATGTATTCAACAAGTCACTTGAAATTTGGACACATAGATACAAGATAAACGCATAGATAATTTGCTTGTGTACGCTTGCCAAAGAGCACGTTTATTTTCATTTTTGTTGCGGAAGAGCGAGGTCACAGGGGTTTTTTAACATGGTAATTGAAACATGACCATTTTCTCTAATGCTGGCATTTTTTCTTTTCCTGTTTACATGACGAAATTATGTGGGTAGCTCCCAGAAATTCCTAATGTGGCGTGTTAGGATCTCTATCTTATTTGTGGTCAACCAGTTCAACAGTAATGGTAATACCCCTAACACCTAGTCGACTTTTAGTTTTAACCCGTTTTGAGATCTAAATATATCAACATATTTTAAGGATTAAAGAAACGTCCTTATCTTGTCGAAAGAAGCGCCTCGGGAACTAAGAATTTGAAAATTTACTTTGAAACATAAGTGGGTTGGTTTAATTAAAGATGATGAAAACTAGGGCTGACAAGGACTAACGCATAAAGTTTGTTGTCATCTTGTGATTTCGAGTAATATATTGTTTCACGAAGAATAGAATTTATGATTGGAACGAAAACACCGTGAGGTATATGTTGGCCGTGTATCGACCAAAGTTGCAAAGTTGTATGGTCTGTATACATAGAAGAACCTTGAATGACAACGCCGATGTAAGATTAAAAAAATGAAGTAATCGTGAACGTTTTCACTAGTCTATCTATTTCTTGGAGCATAAGTATAATAACACTCAACTCATTTGAGTATTTTGAAAGTAAACAATTGTTAAAAATGCGAGTCCAACATCTCGTATTAAATTCTCTCCGGATTTTCGTATTTCTTTCTTGATGAATTTGTCAGTGAAAAAGGCTAGACAGAATTCCTTCACATGGTTTGTGTGGTCTGCTGACAGGCCATGTGTAATTACTATTTCGCAATGTTTAAGTTTAATTACTGAATCGTTTACCTTAATGGATGTTTAGGCTTTGATCAAGCCGACGCTCAATACCGTATTGCGCGCAAACATAATCAAAATGACGCCTTGGATAACTGCTAGTCGCACGAAGTATTCCCCCCCCCCCCCCTCCCCCGCTACATCCATTCCTTCCTCCAGGGACCCCATACCCTTTTAGGCGGCAAATCTCAAAAGAGCTGATATAATGGAGTACTCGCTCCCATCTCTCGCCAGCCTCCCCCACCCCCCCTCCAGAGGTAAAGTGATCATCAATACAGGAACAATACAATAAAAAATTAATTAAGCCAAATTAGGTTTATTTAAACCAAGATATTGACTTTTGATTATCCTAATTGCAAGCAAGGTGTTAATTAAATTTTGAAATATGACACGTTGAACGCCGTCAAAGCAAGTGTAGAAAAACAAAATTCTTAAAGTGCCCATAACGGAATTGTTTTTATTTTTTCTCATCTGAATCTTTACATTACGCGAAGAACGTCCGCGAAAAAATTTTTTGATTTGCATGAAACGCAAATTTTTTATGAATTTTACAAATCTTTAAAATCCTATTTTATTGCGGTCCATCCGCCCCGCTGATGAGAATGCCGACAGGCTCACAATAGGGCCACGTGACATGGTCTGTGACGTACATTCAGGAACTCTCGAGTCTATGCACTCACTTGACCTTCAGTAAAGTACATTCGCGGCAGAAAGAAAATCGTCAGATTCACCTGTAGGAAGGAAAAACTTAGCTCCAAATAAGTATATTCCATGGCAGAAAACTTATCTGACACGGAAAGTGAGCAAACCGCTGAAGAAAGCAGCTAGGACGAATTTGAAAGCGTCGAAGTCGACTCGATAGATGGCGTCCACGAGACAAGTAGTACGTGTGAAGATGATGATACACTCGAACCGTACGCGGACGAGCCGATAGCAGACGAAGAATGGCTAAAAAGATATCGCAAGGAACAAGAGGAGAAGCGACGACTCGAGGAAGATTTAACGAAACGCTTGGAGAATAGAGTGCGTGTTAGTGGATAGTAAAGTTCTCACCTTGCATTTTGCATACGCGCTCTTCATTATCATCTGTCAAAACTATGGCCAAGTACTCACAAACATTCGAACGAATTATTTTCCATGTAGATGTACTTGTGGTAACTGCAGCCGTGATCTGCTAGTGCTACTGCTGCAAGGAACTCGAAGGCAATTGGGAAGCGCTGACTAGCGACATTGTTCTCGCGGAACTACAGGAAGGACACGTGTTGAACTGTGATAATAATAGCTTGTCTCGTTCTCTGAAATTTCGGCCGTAAATTTAATTGTAGGATGGAAGTTGTTCGCTTGTCCAATGAACAGGTTAATTTCCTTTTTGTCACTGTCCCACAGTTTACAAAATCCATTGTATCTTTTAGGCGCATACGTCTTGCGAAATGTTCGAAGTCTAACAAGAGTTGGCGTCTAATGTTATTCTCGTCTGTCACCGGTGTCGGGACAAATTTGAACCCTTTAGAAATAACACTAACAGGCTGTCGCTAAGTTGTTTGTTTGAAAAATTCTTCATGAATTTCTCGTGTTTTTCTCTTTGTATCTCAATCCATTTTTTTGCCAATTTTTTTCTGCGCTCTTTGCGCTTGTTATTTGTTTTGTGCCCTTTTTTATTTTGAACCCCCGTTGTGGTGGTTAGGTTTTCGGAGATAAAGCTGTTATACTTTTCAACATTTTTATTGTTTGCAGAATTCTGCAACACACGTGTGTACAATATTTGTTTGAGCTCGTTGAATTCTTGCTGCAGTTTATCTACCTTATCTACATCGTGGTTTACAATGTTTTCTGTGTCCGCCGAGAGCGACCGTTCTCGAATCGATCTATTTACATCAGTGGTAGCATTTGTGCTAGTATTTTTTGAGAGCTTGGTCTCAACGAAACTTAGCGGATCTCACGATCTATGAGAATATATACCAAAACAATTACGCTATATTTTATAAAACTTGGGACTGAGTTAACAGTGAGGTCAAACTATAAACCTCAGAAGGTTACAACGCTTAGAATGTCACAAGCGGGTGTGAATATTCAGCATCGAAAGCTTACCATTCGCTTTTCCCTGCTCCTCTTCGAAGGTGTCTCTCGGTCTTCGTCTTCCTTTCGCTTAGCTGTTTTAAAGGATAAACATAAACGCGATGTCATCCTACTTCAGTTCACGTTTTAAGTTTAAACCTGACTTCATCAGCCCTGTGAAATCCTCGTCATTGAAGTGCATCGAGCATCGAGACGAGGTCTTTCCAGGCGCGCGTCCACATCTTCCTCCGCTCCAGCATAAAATCGATCCATTTCTTTCGCCTCCTCAGTCTTTGCGGGCATGTAGTGCCAAAGAAAGGAATCCTGTGCATGCTTATTCCATTTGCTTCGTCTTTGATGTTTCCACATTTCGCTGCAACACATCTTTCCGGCATTTTCGAGAAACGTGCAGAAATACCGCGACTTGTTTTCAGTGAGATCCAGAGAAAGGCTGAAGTCACGTGTTCCTGAATCTACGTCACAGCTCTTGCTAAACCGAGAGGAGACTAATGCGAATCCTGGGCCAAAATGGCGGCAAATTTGAACGTCTTATAAAATTCATAAAAAATTCGCGTTTTATGCAAATCGAAAAATTTTTTCACTGAAGTTCTTAGGGTGATGTTTAGATTCATTTAAGAAAATAAAAAATTTTCCGATATGGGCACTTTAAACCAAAACCTGGCACCATAGATGGAATACGTTTTTGTACGTGGTACGATGGATTTTTTTTTTTTTTTTTGAATAATTGTATTAAAAGAAAACAGGATAAAAGGATAAAGAAGTGATCTTTGACCAGTTTATTTCCACAGGCCTGACCTAAGAAACGAGAAATTTAGGAAGAAAGCATGAAACAATCAAATTATCTACTGAAAATTCGATTTACTTCTCGGAAAGCATTAATTTACTTTTGTAAGCCCAAGGGAGGGCGCTTTTTGGAGAGGGGGCACTTAATAAGGGACGGGACACTTGTTCCTTTCTTGACATAAACCTGACACAAAACACTGGAATATGAAAAAAACACTTAATGAACATTTAAGGATATTGTAACGCCGCGAACATAGCAGTTCAGGTCAACATTCGGCTTGTCTATTCTCAGTCAATATCTCCATTAATTTCTAAGATTAGGTAGAACTTTCTGGATGAGATCTGTTGGATATAGAATTCACTGTCAGGCGGCCAAGTGACAGATGACATGTATTGCTCAGACTTCGTGGTATATTCTACTCATCATGCGTTAGTGTACAACATTTCATGACAGCGTACATGACATATCCATTTTTTCCCTTATCTAAACCGCGCGGTATACTTTACCCATCACGCCTTAGTGCACAACATTTCATGACAGCGTAAATGACATCTACCTTTTTTCCTTGTCTAAACCTCGTGGTATATTTTACCCATCATGCTTTAAATATGCAACATTTCATGACAGCGTACATGACATATCCATTTTTTTCCTTATCTAAAGCTCATGGTATATTTTACCCATCATGCGTTGGTGCACAACATTTCATGACAGCGTACATGACATCTACCTTTTTTCCTTGTCTAAACCTCGTGGTATATTTTACCAATCATGCCTTAGTGTACAACATTTCATCACAGCATACATGACGACAGTCGTTGATCTTGTGATGCCTTGTGGGCGCTTATTTTTGGAGTA
>NW_028145504.1:4997500-5010000 GCF_977016875.1 Pavona decussata | reverse complement strand
GTATTCCTGTCTTAACAGCACTTACAATCATTCTGTATTCAAGCGATGTCGTTGATTAGCGCAAATTTCTGCCACATGATGTATATCCTTGACAGAAAACTCACGGAGGTCTTTCCAACCATCGAAAGAAAATCATGGATTTTCTGATAAGAACTTCGTGTTTTTCTGTTTTACTCGAAGGGGAATATGGCTTCTACTGTCCTACTGCCACGTCCTCGTCTATGCCAACAGTGCAGTGAATCCAGTCTTGTATGGCTTTCTAAGTGAGCAGTTCCGCAAAGGATTTGCCCGCATCGTGCCTTGCTGCAGAATCTGGGGTAACGAATCCAAGTCATCAAGGTCAATGTATTCACAGTCTACTTATAACGATCGTAATAAGAATACTGTCGTCTCTCAGTGCACGTCAGATGTTTAGCTTATCCGTATTGGAAAAAGCAATAAATCAGGCTGGCGAAGTTCTGGGTCTTGTGCCTGAGCAAAATAGTGTACAAATGCATCTTTCACTAGGCATGTTGACGATGATTAAATTGATGAAACAACAAATTAACTCTAGTTACTGAAATAAGTTTGGAATTTATCATATGCAGCTAACTGATTTGAATTTTTTTTTTTTTCGCCAAAATTTGTATAAAAAATATATAGGGCCATCCCTTAAAAAAGTTTGTTTCCCATCGCCCTTTTCCGTGGTGAAAGTGCGTGCGTCGAACAGTTGGTCGGTGGGGCAATCCAGGGAAAAGAAAATAGAAAAATTTCAATATTTTTATGTATAGAGGTCTTCGAAGCGCATGTATTAGCTTTGCAGAAAATAGTATTCCACGTTTATAGTTTCGAAAGGTTTAAGCAGACTTTTATTGAGGTCATCTTAATGTCAGAGTCACCGATAGTTTTCTTAAAATATCGACCATGCGATTGTTATGTTATACCGAGCAGACCATGAATCGGGATTACATTATGTTAAAATACTATTAAAATGTATCAGCTTGGCACAGCTTCTATCTTTCTGACAAAGCATATCGTTTATTTGGGCGATGGAAAACAATTATCAGCTGAAAATATCTGACTGATACTTGTTCATTACACCTATATATTGGTGTTTCCTTTATCGTAGGCCGAAAAAGGAAGAAGATGTACTATGGTGGCGCACTTTCCAGCAATAAAACCGGTTTAATTTGACAACAAACTGACAATTGGTTTAAAGCGAAGCTCCACAAAGCCAACCGTAAATGTTAAAGCCTGTGGTTATTTCTTTAAAGATTTGTAATTAAAAGAAAGTGCTGAAGTGGTGTAATCTCCGTTAACCAGCCACAGTAAACGAGAAAAGAAAAAAAGAGTAGAGAGAGAAAAATTAAATCCATTTACCTGGACATCATATAATTTTTGTTAAAAAAGTGAAAATGTTCCACACATTCACCGGTAGTGTGGTGTAACACCACGTTTCATTGAGTTAAGTAAAATTTTCATAGCATCCCGACTCGTGAATGATGTAATTGAAGGATATATCGAT
This sequence comes from Pavona decussata, assembly GCF_977016875.1. NCBI lineage: Eukaryota > Metazoa > Cnidaria > Anthozoa > Scleractinia > Agariciidae > Pavona > Pavona decussata. The sequence continues at coordinate 5,008,496 of NW_028145504.1, read as the reverse complement.
AACTAAATCATTTGCACGTGGATCAGTATACTTTTAATAGAATCAGCATTTTGTATTACATTTTCTTAACTTCAATAAAAAGAAAGAATTATAAGAGTTTTCACGAGTCTTTTCGTCAAGCTCATCCTCTTGCGTGAACGGTTGCTATCAATATTATATCAATCAGTAGTAAATAGCAAGACCCACCGGAAATTATGAGTATAGATCTTTAAATTTTAATTTTTTTTTCTTTTAAAATACCCTTTGATACAAGAAAGCCCATTGCATTTCCTCCACAGTTCACATATGAATTTTACATTTAAAATTTATGCATTTTCAAAATTTTCTTTGTACGAAGCAATGATCGTCTGACGGAGAATGGCATGGTAGAGGAAACTAAACATGATATGAAGACAAAAGACAGATTTTTTTCATATTTCAATCGTTCATTCGTTTGTTTGTTTGTTTGTTTTCTTGTTATATTTGTGTGTGGTTGTTTCATACTTTATTTAACTTGACCTTCTATTTGCTATCCTAGTTCTATCTGTTACGTGTTTTGTATTTTGTTATTTCCCATACGTGCATACGCTCATACATGCATACGTTTCTTACGTTGTTTACTAGGTATGCATTCGCCAGCGTCGTTTCAAACATCTCAGAGGGCCGAAGTACAGTTTGCCAGTCAGTGTCTGTTTGGATATGAAGCCCAGTGTTAGATGGAGAAAGTGCCAACAAATTAAAAGTCTTCCCAAACATACGTATACAAACTACTATGTGCTACTCATTGTCTACGTGGAACGCGATGCAGAACGTGATAACAACGTACATGTCCTTTTCACACATGCGTGATACATACTACAACTCGTTACTAGTTGTCTGCGCGGATATTAAGACAAAAGCGAGATGAAAACGTGTACGTGACACTGACAAACTAAATGTCCTTCCTACACATGCGTTGTACAGGCTACAATTCACAACACGTTGTCCATGAAGATAAGAAGGCCAGTTCAAGATGGAGATCATTACAACCAACTAAGCACCTTTCTTACCCGTGTAAGACACACTGCGAAGTTTCCCTGTTTTTTTTTTTTTTTTTAATTTGTGGTTGAGAGGACAAGAGCAAGAGGAAAATGTTAACAAAATAAGCGACTCCTTTGCTTATGTCATTACGACACATGTGTGGTACTAGAAATTGTGATTAAGTTGTCCACTGTTAAGAGGACGAGAGCAAAATGGAGAACCTGACAACGAACTAAGCGTCCTTCACATTTCTCATTTCACATTTCGCGGATCACCATGTCTACGTGCATACAACTGCAGTTTGAACATATATAATTACCTAAAAAGAAATAATGCACATCCGTAGTCCTATTAACATTAAGTCCAACAAATTTCTTTCGATGAATAATCCTGAGCATTGTATTGGATTCACACAGGCGTCCACCAGAACTGAAGAGATGCCTAACGAATGTATCGCCGGGATGGGACTGAAAGATTTCTCTCTGTTGGATGTTACTGCGCTTCAGTCAGATAACATATTTCCCCTTACTCTGCAATATTTTCTCATGGATCATATTGATGCCTCAGCGACTTCAGTTCAGACCTTCACCTGTGCATATAGATAGATATCAACTTCCTTACAGCCTTTTTTCGTCATATATCTTGGGCCACAAGCTATTGCCAGAGACTCATTGAAGCAAAAGATGACACATCTTCTACTCTATAAGACAGAATTTTCTTCAGAAGAAATCGACGACGGCGGCAAGTTGTAAAACTGAAATTTGCCTGGAGCAATAGACATTTCTGCCAATGTGGCATGATTGGAATTACTTTTAAAGATGCCAGCTTCTTCTTACGTTGAGGACGCGGATAATGATCGTATGCTCTTCCCAAAAAAAAAACTTGATACTGCACATGTTATAACGCAGGGAAGAAGGATGTCTTTTAAAAAATGGCGGTAAAAGCATATTAAAGACTTAGAAGCCGGAAACAGTTTACTATACTTGTACTTCTGAACCATGTATTAATGGATGTAATTATTCTATAAAATGAGTTTCTTGAAACGGAACGTTCTGAGAGCAAAAAAATTATGAAATAGAATTGTTGACGATATCTTTCTACGTCTTATGACAGCGTACATTCAGCTACATTTTACATTTAATTTTCTTGATTTCATATAAGGTGCTTCCGGCCTTAAATTGCTTAAAATTCAAAGCGGACTAAAATTGCTATGCTAAATGTCTAAATAACGCGGGCACTCTTACTTTTCCTTAATTTTGCAAGGCAATGATTTGGTAAGAAATTTTAACGTTCGCGTGTCTTGATGTTTCCGAAGCGGCAAGGTTTCGACAATCATCCTTTTCTAAAATCGGATTTTTTTACCTTTTGATAAAAAAATTAAGTTCATCGTCGCAACTTACGCATCCATACCATTGAAGCGTTTAGTATTTTTTTCATTTTTTCTTAGTTAGTTTGGAAGGTTTTAAAAGATTTTGATAAACCGGGAAATCCAAGGTGGCAGATCCAAGAGAACGCAAAAAGGGAAAACGACGTCGCAATTTTCGAACGTACAGCCGCCATCCTGGATTTCTTGATTTCTCGAAAGTGTTCAAACCAAATGAAGAAGGGCTGAGAATTATCAAAAAAACAAGCGTTACAAAAAATGTCTTTATTAAAAAAGAAACATGGAAATTCTGGAAACATGCTCGCTGATATGTGGTTGCCACTGAAATGCAAATTCCACGATAGGCGACATGTCATATTTAACGTTTGTCAGAATAATTTCGTTTGCGTTTTGGGGTTTTATTTATTGCTTTCAGCTTCAAAAGGCAGCAGGGGCACTTTAAGGCAATAAAGCAATATTCTTCTCAAAGTCGCAAAGTTCTGCTAAAGGTATTTGCTTTTCTCTTGCAACTGAAACAATCCTTAAAGCCATCAGAATGGTAAAACTGCCGTTGGAAATTTGCTACTTGACTGGATTCACATCACGTCAAACCAATCGATGTATCTCGCTTTGTGTCCGTTGGAGGGAAAAATCGCATTTATTTCCTTGGATCATGATGCGGCTTTCTTAGAGACTCGCGTCTAGAAACGCTAACAGGGCGAACTTGACATTGCTCTTCATGTCAGTCTCAGCGTTTGAAGACATGAAAAATAAACACATAAACGCCTCGGGTCGAAATTCAATCATCGCAAGTTAGACTTACCAATCGCGCGGTCAATCCAGTCGCCTGAAAGTTAAATTTCAAACGGCCATTTTACTACTCTAGCTATATTAGCCTTAAAACCGAAACCTAGGGGCATAGTATTATTTTCTTAATTATTCCAGATTGTTCATTCGTTCGACTTTCTTGCATTGCTGTGTAAAGAAGGATAAATGGACCTTCTAGATTTATCTTCTAGACAAATTTTCATAAAGCCGGAAGTAGAGCCCACGAAGAGAAGGAACATTCTAAAATGCTCCCTCTTGTCCACCAGAATAAAAAACGGTTCAATCGAACTGATTAAACGTGCTCAGCATTCCTTGTGTTTGTAGTTTTGATCCTTATCTAATCACGATATCCTTTGGTCTCGTCTGCTTAGTGAAATAAAGTCTTGTGCTGTCTTACGTTTCCTCCAGCAAATTCAAGTATGATTTAAACTATAAAGAAAAAAAAAAAAACAAGAAAAAATTAAAATTTCAAACTCCAGATAGAGGTGAAAACGACTTTATTCTAGACTTGTGGCGTTCAGCAGAAGCCGAGAGCTTTCCATGAAAAACAACTGTGGGAATATGCACACTTTCCTTGGTTTTGAATATGATCAATGCGAAGGTACCCCTTCCCCTCCTTTGAACACTTGTTTCACCCATAGTTTTTTTAGTTATCAATGTTGATGAAGCCTGCTGTCGGTCACCTCAATTCATATGTTTACGTAACGTTGAGGGAGGAAATATTCAGTAGTGCCAGGTATTAATATGCAGCGTATAACAAGGGGGCTGCCGACAGTCAAGCTCATTAAGTCCACTGTTTGACAGTTAGATGTCCCTTCTCTGAGACTGCAACTAATGCTCGGAGGCACTAAAGAAACAGCGAAAAAAAAACTGAGACAAACAAAATAATTGTATATCCCTTCATCCTTCTGCAGCGTTTTAAAATGTCACACGTTCTAAACTGAGAAGATAAAGACAACTGGTTTTTACAATATTTGTATTAAACAAAGTAGTAACGCGTTATTTTTTTTCTAAATCTAGGCATAAGGAGGTGTTTTCAAATCTCGAAAATTTTAAGAAATTCAATTCTTTTTACCTTAATCTTTGCCACTTTTCTAAAACAGCCTATTCACATGCTTGCCTTATACCGACCTGTTCTATAAGCTGGTCCTCGTGTTTCTCTTCTGCGATTTGCAAAGCTTTTCTCAGCTGCTCTTTGGCTTCCTCTACTTTTCCTGACATGGCAAGCACACGCCCATAGGTGCCAATAACACTCCCATCTTCTGGTTGGAAATCAACAAGCTTCTTAAAGTAAATGCAAGCCTTGCTGTAGTCCTCATAGAAGGCATAGCACGACGCTAAGTTATGAAGAATGACCTTTAAGGAAAAATACCATTTTGTTTAGATGTTGGAAACAAGGAACAATCATATCTTGTCAGCGATCGGAAAATACTTACGGTGTCATCAGGAAATTTTTCATGAGCAGACATTAATATGTCAAGGCCTTCTTTTCTTTGCTCCATCTCAACAAAACTTTGATATGATTCATTGTACGTCTCGGCTTCAAAGTCACCTTTTTCTAAAATCTTCAGTATTTCTTCGGAGTTGCCACTTTTGGCAAGCTTTGGAAGCTTTCTACCAAACAGCATTACGCTTGAAGGAAACCTATAAACAGAAAAAGGTCCTTAATAGGCCATTTCCGAGTTACTGTGAACCTCATTATGAAAGCGAGGCTAAGTCCAAACCTTTTCACGTGAAAATAAGCTTGAAATGTAAATATATGAAACATATATTTTGAACTGCGGATGAAAGATCAAATAGAAGAAAAATCCTCGCAGTTAGTACGCAACTTAAGCAGTTGCGAAAAGAAAGCCTGAAAAAAATTCAGGCTCGAACGGGATTCGAACCCATGACCTCTGCGATGCCGGTGCAGTGCTCTACCAACTGAGCTATCAAGCCAACTGGGAGCTGGTCATACTGTGAGTAACTCACAGTATGCTTTGTTTGCATTTGAATGAAAACTAATTTTCATAATAAAAACTTTGCACTTAGCCTCGCTTTCAAAATGAGGTTCACAGCAACTCGGAAATGGCCTATTATTCTCTAACGTGCGCATCTTTCCCTCATCTGTTAATTATTTCGTTTCCGCTTTTCTCCATCCAAAGTGACTCTGCTCCTATTTGTACGAACCATCAACACTTACATTCATACAACAAGCGACATCTGTATGCAATTTAGCATAAGCGTTTGTTTGAGTCCAAAAGGGCTGATTGGTTGTAACTAATATGTTTGAAGTACTAACATTTCCAAGCCGTAATCCACAGTTTCACTATAAGGTCTTTCAGGTCTTTTATCTCCCAGAAGGTCTTCATCTAAAAAGTCCAGGGCAGCGAAGTCTCGGTCTGAAGCGAAATCTGTCCCAACCTGAAAAACACAAAAGGAAAGAAAATATTAATATCAATGCAGTTAGAAATTAAAAATGCATGTCCAGAAGCCGTTCTCGTTCCATCGCCCGTAAAAGTAATATTTAGTTGTCAGTTTGAGTTTATATTAGGAAAAAGAGTCTGGTGCGGTGAGAGGATCGCCCGGATTTCGAGTAGCCCAGAGACGATCCAAAGACGTTACCATTGCAGGGTAAAATTGCTCTAGCCCCATCGGTTTGAAAGCTGGGCCGCATCGTTCATGGCCAACAAACAATCCACTGAAAACACTGGGTATGTTCTATCATATGACAGTACAGTAAATGTTGCTTCCTTTCTACATAATTATTATGGCCTTATGTGTTTGTCAAATGCACAATTGGTTGGCACTCACCAGTCTCTCAAAAAGCTGTCTTGCCTCCTCGTGGTGACCGTTGTTTAGGTAATGATCCGCCATAACAGAATTTAGAATTGGAATTGAAGAGTTCATTTGGCCTTTCTGGTGACGTATCACTCCTTAGACACGTTTATAAAAGAAAAATAAATGTTAGTATTTTCCTGGTTTGTGCTGCCGAAAAAGAACATTTTGTTTTTTGTCAAATAGGAACTTTTTTCTGCCTTCGTTCTATTTGATGAAACTTCACTGATCCGCCCAAGTAGCGAGGCAACATGACATTTAAATTGATTCTAGGTGTAAAAGAAAACGAACAAAAATGTTCCAATTTACTAAATTATGATAGAACGAACTGAAAAGAAGATGAACGTTTGATTCAACGATTTTCATTTGGTCCATGAATGAAAAATACACCTGTACAAAATTGCACGTACGTACCATGTGACTTTTAAAAAGTCACATTTCCTTTAGATGCCAGTTTTTTTTGTTTTCCTCACTAGCTACAGTATCGCTTGATGAATTACTTTGCTCCCTCACCAATATACATTAGGATGGAGCAAACGAGTTCAGAAGAATCAAAAGAATTTAATTAAATTTAAATTTAAGGTTTTTGATATACTTGACGCAAGATAAAAGAGTATCCAGAAAACTGGAATTGTATACCATGCAGAACTCATGCAAATAAAATGAAAAAGCTGACGTCCCTCAAAATAAAAGGGTTTTTTAAGCTTTTCTTTTTTTCAGAAACTTCCGTCCGGAAACTTGTGAAAATTGCTCAGACTGGATCTGGATCATGTGTTGACGGAATTTTTACGTTAAGAAGTTAATTTTAATTTTTTTTTTTTTCAGGGTAGGGAACCGCACACTCAGCTTACTTTCTGTGGTCCTCATCCACTTTAACCAAGCCAACAAAATACATCGCTTTTGATCTCAAGTACTGCACTTGTTGTTGTTATTGTTTGAACTGTTCGACTACTAAGCAATTAAGGTATCTCCCAGTGATCACTCCTGCCAGCGTAATGACTTGTTGGGTTTCCTCAAATCATAGTCAATTATGACTACAATGCGGGTCAAAACTCCTTGGACATAAATTTAATGTGGTCGTATATTCACGCCCAGAATAAAACTTTTTCCGTTGTTATCGTTGACACAGGAAACCCCTCCCCCAGACAATTTTGATAATCATTGAAATGATTGGAAATGAAAAGAAGGCTTGAAATCAACATTGCATTGGGAGTAGGGAGAGTGCAATAGCTGCGAGCAAAGCTGTAAGTGTTCCACGACTTTTGGCCCACATTCATTTTTCCTGAAATCTGCTTTTAAACATTCAGCTGTGATAAATTCCATACCTGATTTCTTAAAGTATGGATGTGCCTCCTCACATTTTCCATCCTTGGCAAGAGCTATTGCTACATTCTCTTGGGCATTTAGCGTTTGAATGTGCTCAGAGCCCAACGATTTCTAAAGAGAAAACAACAACAGACACTCACAACTTTTTCATACGGTACATTTTTTTTAAAGAAAAAAAAAAAGAAAGTATCGAACTTATTAAATTCTTGAACTGTCAGGAAAGCAAACAGTTTCGTGTATTTTTCTTTAAGATCTTATTGCATCATTGTCAATTCAAACCACTCGGCCATGCGCATCAGGTAAAGAGGAACATCAACACTAATAACATTCAGCTTTAAAAAAAGTTAGATTTTGACACCCATCTCAATGATTGTAAGCGCAGTAAAAGCATGAGATGTTGTAAGAACATAACAGAGCTTATTAAGTTAACAATCTGTATATTGAGGTAATCTTCCACACACAAAACGCTTATCTCACTTAAAACATACAGAACAGGTTCTCAGAGATATACAATTTCTTCTCAAATGTTCAACTCGATGTCCTTTTACGATTGAAATCCGTGACAGTTGTAATTCTATCCAACGTTTAAAAAGTCACTGAAGTCAACAATGGCAAATATCAACACTCATTAACTTCAGAAGGACTGCTTGATCTGATTGGCCAGTTTTAAGTGACCCCGTGACCCCGGTAATAGTAGCCGCACTGTAAAGTAAGCAAGCACAGAGATGTCGATATCTTTAGGACATAGTAATACGAAATCGATATTTGCACCTCGAAAATTTCCACCGCTTGTTTCGCAGCATCAGCCGATTTCTTAGCATCCGTATATAGCAGGAACGCGGAGTAACTCATTAACGTTTGGCCAACGTCATGATGGTCCGGCCCATAGGCTTTAGTACGAATGTCCAAGGCTCTGCAACGTACACAATCAAAACATTTAAACGTTCTTTTCGGTTAATAAAAACAGTATGTATTGGAAACAACGTCAAAGAAAATTATAAACGTTTTGCACAGACTATTTTTTTTTCTCTTTATGAGAAGGTAATGCAAACAGACTATACTGTCCAACACTATTGGGCCATTACATCTGGGATTTAGCTATATAGAGAGTCCGTAATAAAATACTACTGGAGTATTCCTCCTTCATCGTGAATGGGACAGTAGCCCATGGCAGATGACACCTCCTCCCCGCGCCCTGATACGAATTTCTTTTGCGTTTCCCTCATCATAGTCCATAACTTGTGTGTACCACACCTAGGTGGAACTAGGCAGTGCTCTTTTTAGGCTAGAATCGTTACTGAGTATCAACCTACGGGAAGTTCGTAATGAGAGCTTTGCCTGTTTCCCTTTGGTCCTTACCTTAGGTACAATGGTTCCGCTTTGCTTGCGTCGTACAGGCGGTAGTAAGCCATTCCAAGATTAAGTAAGGTTCCGCCCACATTAGCTGGCAGTTGACCAAAGTACGCATCCTCGTAGAGCTGTAAATTTAAGAACGAGCCATTTTTAATTTAAACCGGACAAGAAATATTAACAAAAAGTTTTTCTTTGTTGACCTGTGCTTGTTTTGTTTATTTAAAAAATACTTGAGCAACTTTTGAAATTACAAAGTTTGAATGACTCAGAGTATGCTAAGACATCATCTACAACAGGCTTCAGTTTACATTTTCTTCTGCCGTAAGTCAAACCTTTTGTTTTAAAAGCCTATTGCGGCTAATGCTGAAAAATTCATAAAAATTAAACACAGAATAACAGACATAGCTGAACTTATAAGGAACTTAGAACTTAGAATGGTTTTTGATTGCCCGTGAAAAGAAAACGACTTGAGCGTGTCGTCCAACTGTGAAGTCAGTCTTCGAAAACAAATCCCTATGTGCTGACCAGATTAATGGTACTGGGGAGCGGGGATGGCGTAGTAGCGAGAGCACTCGCTACCCCAATGTGGCCCGAGTTCGATTTCCAGACTTAGTGTCATATGTTGGTTGAATTTGTTGTTGGTTCCCGTCCTTGCTACGAGAGGTTTTTCTACGGGAACTCCGGTTTTCCCCTCTGCTGAAAAACCAGCATTTTCGGATTCCAATTCGACCTAGATCATGCCACCAATTAGTACACTGCGCTAAATACATCGACACTTGAATAAATTGATCTATTTTATTTATTTTTTACTCTTTCCATGAACTTTCTTGGACTATTGTGATGGATTGGTTCACTACCTTGCTCGTGTTGGTTCAGTTGTTAAGTATGATTGGACTGATTATCCAGGTTCACTCTTTTTATAACAACCCTTTTTTTATTAATTAAGAACGTGAGGCTGAGATCAACCATTTAAAAAAAAAGACATACTAAGAACATACTCCAGGCTAACTGAAATCCAAATGCCAGCATGATATCATGTACGCAGCACTAGAGTATCCCACTTGAAACCACATTACAGCAAATAATTCTCTATGATAGGTTCCTGGTCTCACGTGTGCATTCATTCATGGAAATTCTATAACAGACAAATTGATCACAACAAGAATGTCCAATCTCAGTCCCAAAATTAGACATTCTTATAAGGAAAAAGAATGTATATTGAAATAACTGGATCCGCCGATTAATGCTTTACATGAATCACCTGAAGTGCTTCCTCAAGCGCTTTAGCGCAGTCTTCCCACTTCAGCATAGATTTGTATAAAGCACCAATATTGTTTAGTGTGTCTGGAATGTAATAATGAGTCGGTGGCAAGGTTCGACGATGAAGCTCGAGACATCTGTTGTAATATGTCAATGCCTGAAAGGAGCAAGAAATCAGATAAAATTTTGTCATTTAAAGGGCATCATCATGGGGATTTCTACATTAAAAACCATCACGGCAATATAATATAAAATTTTCAGCAAAAAGAACGCGAGGACATCAACCGCCACTATCGCTAAAGGATCATTTTGCAGCTCTTGTCGCATTATATCTTGTCATTCTTTGTTTCCACTGTGCATCAAGCTCAGTGAGAGTTAATTAATAAATTGACGTCAGTTTTTCATGCGTCTGTTCTGTTATTGATCATGAATTTCGTCGGCTTATTGACAATGTCGATAAGCTGTCAATGTCAGATCGTCTAATTCTGTCCGCTTATTGACAATGAAAATTAGCCAATGAGCGCGCGAACATTTCTGCAGTTATTGTAAAAAATACGATTGACCTCATCAAACTTGTTTGTCTTGTAATACAGCACCCCTAGACCGTTCAATGAAGTTGCTACAGTAGACCACCCATCAGTCCACTCGTCTGCGAACCTGTGTATGTTGATAAAGACAAAAACCAGTCACCCATCTAGCAAGGAACTCTTGCTGAAAGATAGGTTTTATCTTAATAATGAATGCCTTTAATCCCATTTTGGGTCCTGTAGCGGTTGTGGCGAAACGCTCGATCAGGTGACATGTAAATCAGCCAATGGGCTACTGACACAATCTTGTCCGTACTTAATGGCAAGGTGGACAAATTAAAGCGAGTTCTGCGTGTACACATATAACACACAAAATTTCCGGCTTGACAGAAATCTGTAAAATAGATGTTAAGTTATAATTCGTTACGCATAATTAGTTTAAGTGCGTCAATAAAAATCAAATTACTTTTCTCGGAGCTCGAGGACCTCCCTGTGCAAAGGCTCGGCCTTTTCGAACTCCTCC
>NW_028145504.1:4957500-4992500 GCF_977016875.1 Pavona decussata | reverse complement strand
TCTCGGACAGACCTTGCCGAGAGACCAAAATACAACACATGACCTGAAAATAAAAAGAGGACACATTTAACTGATAACTTCCAACCAATTACGGTTTCTTAACTATACATGTTTCGTAACTGGATCGGTAGCGGTTGAGAAAGCGGCCAGGTTGGTTGGTTGGTTGATTAGGTAGTTCTCGTCAAGGTGTATGGTATCCTGGACTATGATGGAAATTGAAACATCTCTGGTGAGCATTACTGTACTCAAGTCCTAAGTTACATACAACTCTTCATTGGTGAGTTGTGTGCTAGTGAATTATTCTGAGCTGAAGTCCGGTAGAGAATGCATCAAATGGTTTCTCTTTTGTTTCCCCGAGATTCTCCACGTTTCCCGAGACGAAGCCGAGGGAAATATTGAGACTCGAGGGAAAACAAAACTAATTATTTCCCGGGGGACCAGACATTAAGTGCACATTATTGCCTTGGCACAAGTTAGCTACCAAATAGTTAGAAAAGCAAGTTCAGTTATGCATGCAACTATTTCTCCGAAGCTCTAATCCAAATGTCCTTCAAATACGTGAGTTTTGAATGCAAAGCAAACTAACCGACCAGTTAAACTTTCAAAAAAAAATTATCGTTTCATATGGCTATAAAATTAATTGTAACATTTGCTCCTAAAAAAAAGTTCCTGCATGAATATTCACATGATAACAAATGATCAGTAGGTAGCCAGTGGCAGTCGGTGGTAGAGCTAGAGAAACCCCAGCTGTACAAGTACGTGTGACATGTAAGGACTTTCACCGCCATCATCATCATCATCATCCCACTCGGATTTCCTTTCTCCGAGTATGCCTGTGCCACTTACTGAATGATAATACATCATTCTCCCTTATTCGCCAGGCTTAAAATATCCCATCACATTTATTTCATTGCGCATATGCCACACATTCAAGTTCCATTCCCAGCATTATGCAAGATGTTTGTCCCATGAACCTAGCTCCCACGAGTCTCCTGTAGCTCAGTGGTAGAGCATCCCGAACTAGTAATCGGAAGGTCTTAGGTTCGACGCCTGATAGGAGCATTCGGATTTTTTTCCGAGTGTATGCATATATCATTCACTGAACAATACATCATTCTCATCAATCATGATTACTACCGACAGCTATTACTACTAACAATAATGACATGCAAACGGGCGCTTTACAATACTGTGTTGGGGACCAGACTGTTTGTGGATGCAAGTGGCAACCGCGTACAGTTTACTACAACCACCATCCGGTTGTTATTTAAAAATATACTTACGTCTTTTATTAAATTTCCTTCATATTCTTCAGGGTTGTAGTCCTTTTCCAGCCGTTCAAGAAATTTAAGAAAGAGCTCTTTGGTGCTAGAAATAAGATACAGGCAGCATTGGTGAATGTTAGGTAACATCTTCATGATTAGCTATGATTCATAAATTAATTGATAAAAAAGAAGTAAAAGCAACAAAAGATGTTACTCATTGGCTTGGAGAAGTCCATCAAGATAGGCATCGAGTTGGAAAAATTCTCCAAAGCTGCACAATTCCTTTCAAAAAACGAAAAATAAAATTAAGTTATTAATTTACACAATGCAAAATATTTTATTTCATTACAACAACAACAAAGTAAAAAAATTCGCCGTAGCAAGCGATGACTGACACACACTGCACGGTACATGTGAGAAAGCTTTTTAATCTTCCCATAGCAAGAGACAAAAACCTACGTTTCGTCGTCGCTCAAAAACACATGGTATGAGTTTAGTATGAAGCTGTTTTGCTACTCAGGGTGGAAGTTAATCAAACTTGATATATCAACTGCGAGATGGCAGGTAAAATTGTCCATCGCGAAGAAATTCAAAAGATGACGTTTCAAGGGCTAGGCCCTCGTCAGAGCGAATCAGATGATTATGGGTTGCAAACAAAATTTTATTTTCTGCGCATGCGAGAACAAAAACGTTTAAAATTGGCCTCCAATACAAAGGAAAATAACATTTGAGCTCACCAAACATCTTTGGTGGTTTCGCTACAATTTGATTTCAGAACCCTCAAAAATGTACTTTGGGCATAATTAACTACCGAATTATTTACCTCAAGTAATGTCTTAAGAAACAAAGGATTTTCCGTTTGGGCCTTTCTCACAACTTTAACCTTTTGTTCTGATGATAAAGCTTTTCCTCGGACTTTCAGCGTTGCCTGTCGGAAAACAACCGCAAAGTATATGGAATTGTCCTTTCTCACTGACAGACGAGAAAAAACCGCGACTTATGATCTCAATATGCTATTCGAAAAGATCCCAGCCATACTTATTATCCCAGAGTTTGGGGGCCCCTAAGGATGCTTATAGTTTAAGGGACAGTCGTGCTTTAAGTCGGTGCCGACCTTAGGAACTGAAAGACATAAAAACAGGTCTTTGCCGAGGGTAATAAGGGCGACATAAAGTTTTTAGGTTTACTGCAGATATATTAAACCATTGTATCTTTTCTTTCTTAGGATGGATGGAATAAAATGGAGAATTTTTTGACGAAAAATTCCGCTAAGTTAAGACCTGACAGACGGGTGTCTGATACCCACAATTCTCTAGGATGATCTTTGGTTAAGTATTTAACACAATGTTATTAAGAAATATCTTGTTAGTAATCAAACTAATGGACGAAAAACAGTACTGTTTAAAAGAGCAGACTACCAGTTAACTTGCAATCAGCGACGCTAGACACGTAGTCGTGCTTCATCACTAAATAGACATAACATGCAGTTCGCAATACATTGTTTAACTATAGTTTAAAAAGGCAATGATTATGAACCCTGGCAAATTTCTTTCTTATATGTTTTTGTTAGCATTTTACCGTTTGGGCCGTGTACAAACCACAATAGATTTTGAAATGCATATGTGTTGGAGCAACTGACCAGTAGTAACGTTTTTCAACTGTAGTGTGAACATTAAAACGAAGGATTGTCACCATTATTTTCACAGCAAAGTTTCATAGCTAGTCCATCAATTAAATATGGTTTAACTTACCAATGCAATTTCTTCTCTTTCCGCTTCCTTCAATGGTGTGATGTTGAGAGCTGCGTAACCTCTTTCCGCTGTTAATTCAGCTGCCTTTGTGGCGTCACTGCTGTTTACGGACACTATCAAATGAACTTTGGGAGGCAGTGTCTTTGGCAACCAAAAGAGAGTCTTGAAGGAAAAAAGGAAAACTTTTAAGAGCATAACTGTAATATAACATTAAACAACGCTTTTTTTTTTTTGGTTTTTGTTTTTGTTTTGTTTTGTTTTGTTGTTGTTGTTGTTTTTTCTTGTTGTTTTGTTGTTGTTGTTGTTGTTGTTTTCAGTGTAAATAACGTAGCTGAACGGTATATTGCGCTTTATTACTGAAAAACCAGATCACCGTATAATGCAATTTTAGACTTTCTGATTGGCTTAACGGCCATCGGGTGTCAGCCATCTACATACCAAGCCCGACAAAAAAAGCGGGCATTAAATTATCTTCTGGTCGTTCTTGCAAAATGAAATCAGCAAGATCCAGCAATATTTCATGGTTATTTTTAGTAAAACAATTATTCCACTCAGAGCCTTTTGGGTATTCGATGACTATAACTAACTCGGTCCTACTCCTCTCGGAAAATCGGCGGCTACCTTGATGATCATCTCATATGGTTAATTTCTAAATTCTCAACCGTTAATGCATTTCTAGCTTTCTCGTCGGTTTCCTGGATCTCGGTTATCAGCCATTATACCTACGTTTGACCTTATATGGAAATGAGTGCGACAGCGACAGCGGCGAACTCGGACCGGCCGACAGCCTGAATCCTGCACAATTACAGAGGACGTTTTGTGAATAAAATTGGGCGAAAGCGAAGGTTGAGAATTTAATAAAACAATAATTATTCCATTCGCCCGGTTGGATAAGATTGGTTATGGCCAACTCATTTACCATCTTGTATCCAACGCGGGTTCATGGAATAATTGATAAATATATCTCGAGCAAGGGACCAATCAGATCCCTGATAATGGTCATATACCGTAGTGAGTATAAGCTAGAATCAAAACTATCACCTTCGTTGTTTGTCCAGATTCGTCGACTTTATTTAAGGCATCAAGAACGATGATAGCTCGATATCCTGCCTCGGTGATTTTCGTCAGTGTCTCTGTCAGACCTTCAATAAGTTCTCGTATCTCTTCTGATTGCACTGGCTGTTGTTCCACGCTTGTCTTTTTCTTGAGCAAATCGTTGAATTCTTCTAGAAGCCGTTTCAATAGCTTTCGTGGCACTAAAAAAGTTGATGAAGTTTGAGTTTGATTGCAACACTTTCTTGTTAAAGTAGAATATTAATTTACGTAACTCGCCCTTAGGACAAAAATTATCAAAGCAAGTTTGATGCAGCTGGAATCTCCAATTTGGAACCTATTTGATACTGAAAAATATGGCGAACAAGCGCTCTTTCTTGCGAAATCGCGCGCAACATCGCCGGATACTTAGTAAGGACCTACCCTAGTAAGGAATATGATGGGAGACTGCACTAGGCAAGGAGAAAAATCTTTGACCTCGGCGGGAATCGACCCGGTATCAGCTGTGTCCATTAGCCGGCTAGCAGCGCAACATTTGTTTTGATGCGGTCGCCAATTTTTTGTGGACGAAAAAGACCAAAGATAGAACGTCACAGTTTCAGTTTAGGTTTTAGTTGCTATAATCCAATCACAGTTGAATAAAATGTAGCCAACTAGTTAGCTTGCATTTATTTAGCTGCAATCACGCCATAGCTATCACTGGCTGTTTTGTCTTTTCCGCAGTAAAACGTGCGCGTTTCAGAAATTAACCGGATGATTGCAAATTAGATAAACTGCTTTCCGAATATCGACTTAAAATTGTCCTTAAAATTTCACAGCTGGCCGAGAACCGAACTGTTCATTTTTTGAAATATATCTCAGCCTCGGTCATTATCCTCTGATATACCGGCCGAAAAAAGGGGGTCTATTTCCTTACTTTAAAAAAAGAATGATGCAATGGTATTTAACTGGGAGCAAAAAATAATAAATTAAATTTCAGTACCTGTACTTCCGCTTGAACATCCCGCAAAATGACAAACGACTGCGTCATCAGGGAATTTCTCCTGGTGATGCAAGGACCAATTTCCCAACAAACAGGACTTTCCAGAACCTGGAAAAGTAAGTAAGTTTGAAAGCTTACATTTAAGTCACGATTCTATAGCATAAAAACATTTCCTTACAGGCCACCATTGAAACAGCGAAAAAAAGCAGTCATGGAGAGGAAAGACCTGACAATCACTTCTTTTGAGCTTGTTAATCAATAATTTACAACGGGCTCGCTGTCACTGTCAACGCTAAACGCTAACGCGGCGTTAAAAGTTGACCATGAGTTCTCTGCTTTCTCAGCCAGCCAAAGCAAAATATTATTGAACACATTATGATACTGCTCAAATATGGTCATGGTGCACTGAATCTGAATATTCGTCGTCCGTAGTCAACTGATATCCCGCGATATACGTAATTTGGTGTGTCGGGGGAGAAAATGGCAAAATAAAGATCGTCTCAAGCTTTTTTGAAATAAAACTTGTGCTTTATTATCAATGTGTTGAAGAATAAAACAATTATCCTGCTCAATTCTGCGGAATACCCGCTGAGTATCAGGCGATAATCCGTACGATTTCGCAGCATAATTGTTAAATGTAGGAAGACAATTAGTTTCAAGAACCACATCTCCTACAAACCAGACTTAAAAATACAAATCTTGGATTAGTTCAACCCGTCGCGGGTCAACCTATTTGGAATATATGTATGTAACGAAAACAAAAGCTACAAGCACTTTCTTACCTGCATCCCCAGTTACAACGAGATGCTTTGGATTTTCTTCTCCAGATTGCAACTTCACGTGACTGTCAATCTGATTCATGTAATCACTTCCGCCCACGTACACACCTCCCATGGCAATCCTGCTGACCATAAATACGTCATGCAGAGCCCGCTCTTCTTCCAAAGAGGACAGCTTCTGCACAGGACGAGCCAAGAACACTTCGCGTAAGTACTTCGCAATCGTGTCGTACATCAAGCGCGCTCCTTCTTGAGGATTTTTGTAGTTCATGTGCACATCTAGACACTGAGAAAGGAAAATTAAAGAAATGCGCTTTTCTACCATCTGTTAATCTGAAAGATGGTCCAGCACTCACTGAATCACTCGTTCAAAAACTCATTAATAATTCATAAGCCCACTGACCTATCAAATGGTCAATAACACATCACGTGCAGTGGTTTTAAAACCCGATAAAGACTACTCCTTATTAGTATGTGGTGTTTAATGTTTTTCTCGTATGCTAATTATCATTGTTATGAACTCTCTTGGCACACGCTTTTCCAGGAATGTTTTTGAAGCCGTTTAAAAACCTCGGAGCATGTGTTTTATCGGGATTTAAAGTCGGGAATATAACCCATAACCCTCTGTACACAATGTGAGTCACACGGGTCGGAAGGTCTCGTCGGTGACTCGTTTTTTCTTTGTTCCACGTCAGTGATACGATGAACACTTCATTTTCATTTTAAATCGATGCCGAGCTTAAATTTACCATTTTCTACTGAGTCGGTGGCGTCTGTTAATTTCTGAGCAAGTGCGCTTTTTATTGAACAATGGCCATCAACGTGGGATTATTTAAGAAGAGTTGGGTTTAGGAGGTGACAGACCACGTGTTGCGATCGAACTGTGGAAATGGGATGGCTATGTCAGAGCGCTGAAGTTCAGTATGAAGTTATGTAAGCCTTAGATCGATGTACATTTAGGTCCCGTAACCTCCTTAATTGTTTTAAGGCACCTGAGTTTTACGTACCTTATCCCGTGTTTCTTGGACTCTTGTTTTCAAATCCGCTAAGTATTCAGCGGCTTTAGGACCATCTGTTGAAGATCGGAACTTCCGTGCCTGTCTTTCATCTCCAGCTTCCTCGGCTAATTTGAGTTTCATGTCGTCGTAAGACTATGAATTAAATACATATGGGTCAGTTATTAAAGACAGTTTAGACGGTGTTTAACAAAACCACGTTCTAAGCCATTTTCAATTTTGTACAGTCATATCTAAACACTGTCTGCTGCTGACGGTAACAAGAAGGCTTGCATCCCAGACTAAAAAACTATTTATCTACTGAAAATAAACCAATTATAAACAGATTTCGAGGCCCACTGATTGTCTTAAGCCGCGGCCTAAGTTAGACTCTGTTTAAATAACTGGCCCTATAGGATTTAAATGCCACTGCAGTGTATTATAGATGGTAGCAGTCTATAACTGATCCCTGCATCGATACAGAGAGATCCACGGTATACGCTGTGGAGATCCGGGTTAACTAAATAAACTTGAAGTTAGCAAGTAGTTTTTTTGGAACGGTCATTTGCCCCAACACAGTTCAAAACTTACAAGCCAAATCAACTGTTACCTCTATAACGAATGTTCTGCCGCTAGCACTAATGACACAAATGATTGAGCAGAGAATTATATTTTAACTCTGCAGTGTATGTTAAAGTGCTACAGTGAACCCATGAATTTTCCGCTGAGCATTAGCGCTAGCAGTTCTACCGTAATTCGACAGACCAATAGTTGATCAAATCTGGAGGTCGTGGGTTCGATTACTAAGGCGAAAACTAAGTGAGAAATTTATGGGTCTACTTAAGCACTTTAACATACATTGAAGAGTTAATTCTCTGATCCTTCATTTGGTACCTTTATAGTCAGTTCAGTAAAAAATGAGTGGCACGATACCTTATCTCTGAAGAAGAAGCAGGCAGCTCTCTTTCCCGGGTTCCTCAGGTGACCATGCAAGAATTCCAGCTCGGTCACAGCTTTTTCCCGGTAGTCGTTAAGCCATGGATATTTCACAGCTGCAACGTCGAAGCTCTTCTGTAGAAGAGCATCGAATCCATGCCAACCATAGCGCTAAAAAAATGGCGGATATTGTCGGTTAGTGCACAACAGCAACAACAAGAACAACGATTTATTTTTACCCAAAAAGGAAACACAATTAATTGATTTTGATTTGAACAAGAAAGTTGGTAGCAGGGAACCCGAAATAACCATGACGAGCTGAACTAGTAAGGTACCTGGAGTGCTCACCATTTACCTGATGGAAAACCCGGAAATTCCAGTTGGAAAATCAAATGGTACGCATCATTCCATTAAGAGTTCTTCTGAAATTATGGGCTTCTGGTCAAAGTGATACATTTTTTATTACTCCTTTTGGGATTTACAGCTGATGTTCATATATTTTGCGTGTTATCCATCTTCTGTTAAGACAAGCTAAATCATTTTTGACTCTTTTGAAAGCAAACACATTTTAAGGTTTCCTATATTAGGAGACACGTTGGGTTAGTTTGTACGAAAAACAAGCGACAGTCTGTAGATTGAAAGGGATAAGAAGAATACTTTTCGGGCCCCAAAAGCTCTTCGGGACTTTGAGAAACACACCACTGATTAGGATAAGTGTGTTTCCGCTCCGAATTTTTTTCCGTATAATTTTCCACTCGATATCATACAGTTACCTGTCCAAAGAAACCCACAATCATGTCCGACCGGTCCATTTCACGAAGACATATCTCAATTGTGGCAGCGTTAGATGACATCTCAGAAGTTATGCCCCATCTCATATCCACCGGTACGAACTCGTACCCAGCTTTCTTGCACATCGATGACAACTGTGGCCAGTACTTCTTAGTAAGTTCCTCTCTTTCTTCCTCCAGTCCTCCAAACGGTGAACTGAAGAAGACTCGGGCTGTTTTACGCTGTTGTTTTAAATTAGCCTTTGAAACAGAGTCATGCTAAAATTAGTACTGTAGTTGCAATATAAAACTTACAATGTTAATGATGTTTATTACGGTGGCTCCTTTTGCTACTGCGCATGCGTTCTGCGAATTTCTGGATGGTCTGAGAAACCTTGATTTCTGAAGGACGCTGCCTACTGTTTGAAAGAAATATTTGCGCGGCTTATGACTATGAAGGAAAAAATATCTTAATGTTATTAAAATCTAAAAAGAAAATTTGGGGGTAATGACCCTTTTTTTCGAGAAAAAATTTAGCCTCAATTTCGAAAAAAATATCCCTTCATTGTTTTACTCTCTAAAAAATGCGCGGTTACCCCCAATCCCTTGCTAAGATCTGCTTTTCTCGCATATTCACAAACTGCGCAAAAATATCAGAATTAAAAATTTTTGTTTGGTACTGACTATTGTTAACATCAAAGACGTTTCGGATAAACAACTTCGGCCTTCATCGGTTATTTTTAAAAGCCAACTGAATCACGGCTTTGTAACAAAAATACATCAGTATTAAGGGGGCACTGTCCTTGAGTAGTTCTTATACAGCTATTTCAATTAGCGTTGTCGGAAAGTGTTCGCTACAAGACCTCAAAGTGGTATGTCTAATCAAGAGACTACCTCATAATCTCTTGGTCTAATTTAATAATCAATTTACAAAACTCAGCTACGCCCCCCTCCCCCCTTCCCTTCCTTACTGAAAATAAATCACAGAGGGAATTTTTTTTTATTTTCTCCCATCGTATGGAACTAACAACCGTAAATCGAATTACAACCAAATTACAAAAGATTTAGAGTTGCCAATACTATCAGTTTCGGTCTTGTCGTGTAAGCACGATGACAGAACCATATTTAATCCGACAATCCTGATCCGAACAATTCATCTATGTCGATCAGTGCGACTCCTTGCTTTGGATTTTTGCTCAGAAAAGAGCCTGAACGGATTTCGATTGGTTGAAATACTGTATATGCTACCTCAATCGAGCCATTTTGGAGTTTCTCAGTCCCTGGCCAGGAGGCCAGTCTCCCACTGTAAAGGTTTGAAAACGCCGCATAGTTCTGATAGCTTCGCTGCTGTTTCAGCAATATTATTGTTTGGATAAGGTAACGAAAGGCCAAGGGGCAAAATTTAACTCGAGGTTAAGGAGATCTCACATACAGTCACTGATGTAGAGCGGAATGTGTGGTCACGTGGGCAACTTTAGAATGTTACGTGGTATCTTAAGCTTACAGTTCATAGCTTAACAGAACATTACGGATATTATTTCACAGTAATAAACAATAATTATAATAATTTCATCGGGCATTGCGGCGTATTTTGCGGGCTAGAATGAAGAATTTAGCGGGCTGAAATATATTTTAGCCCGCTGCTCTGAGCCAGTAAGAAAGAAGAAAATAACGTAGCCAGCCAATCAGAACTGGAAGCCATTTCAACTGTTCGCGCCGTTTTCTTGCTTGTTTGACTGGAAGCGCTGCCATCTGCAAAGAAATTGTTTTGAGCTACAAAATCGATGGAAAATCTAACGAAGAAGCAAATTCTCAGTCGTCTGAGCTAGATGAAGAGGACTTTAATACAGAAATTGTGGGCGATGGTGGAAATAATGCCTGTAGTAGCTCCACGGCCGGAGGCGAGTGAGTGTAATTTGTCTTCTTTGAGCGAAACCCGCTTAGTTAAGCAATTGCACAATGAATTTTAACAGTCGTAAGTGACTATTTCTTCGCTGTTTACAAAATTCTGTTATTTTCCTTTTGAAAACTTAGAAGCAAAGATTCTTTTGACAAATTTTGCGGTGTTCTGCCTAAGTTTTAAGCTTTTGTGACAACGAAAGCTTTTGTACAATAAAATAAACGCCGACGCGATTCCGGCAGCGTTCACAGAAGATATCGCGATCGCTTACTGTACTGTCTTTGATTCCTTTTGTTAATGCCCTCTGAAATTATTATAATACTTCTCAGCACTCATATTAGCCCTCGCCTGCGGCTGCCTGAGTCGGGCCAAAAACATATTTACGCCCGCGAACATCAACTCTATTGTTATATTAACCATATTTAAACCGGGCTGTTTTTACGTATTTCTGTCTGAGTGTGGCCGTGGCGGATTCCGCCCAACAAACCCCACCCCCCCACCTCCCCCCATAACACTGAGACTATTAAAGTTTAATGACATGCATGAAGCTGGTACATAAACAAATATAAAGAGAGTAATAAACGACTTACGCGATTGTGGGGTAAAATTATCGGAAAAATGCTAGAGCCAATGATCTAAATAACATTACGTCGCAAGGGTTTAAACATTACTTAGCTTCCGAAACATCTTAGCAATTTGCGAATTTACTGAAAATCAGATGGCACGATTTACCAACGTCGGCTAGGATTCAAGATAGTTCACACTTGAGTCAATTCATGGAAATGATCGATTGTTTCTTATGTCAACTCTAAGAACATGGATGCATCAAGTAAGCGGTAGTTAAGCTGAGACTGTCAGTCGAACCTGCTGTACCTGTACTAAGCGGTCACCCTCGGAAATGGCTAAGTGATCGCTTATACATGTTGCACAAAATACACGTCAAACACAATAAAAACGCCATTTCATTTCAAATTTGGTAACTTAAAATGTACCGTTTTATATGCATAAAGGCGCTCACAAAACAGGACAAACATGACTCGGTTATGAAAATGTAACGATAAAATGATATAACAAACCGGAACATAACATGACGTTAGTGGACTTATAATAAAAACATTAACTCCAAAATCTTGCAATCAGTGTGTACAATCAGTATTGCAGGTCGTTAGAAATTCAATTACCTTGTAAGCTATTCGTTTCCCTATTTTAGTGAGGGTTTCTTTTACACAGGGACCGTTTAAAACAGGCCAGAAGTCAATCATAAGAAACAGCTCAGTCGTTGGGACTTTTTAAAGGGCCCATGCCGGCCACGACCGCTTGATAGAGGTCAAAATTTTATACAGTTATTATGAAAAGTAATTTTCGAGATTTTAACAACTGACCGCTTAATACAGCTTCGAATGTATATAAAGTTTTAAACGGCAGTTATATTACGTTCAGCCGGCCGGCTGATTGAGCGTTACATGCGCGAGATACCTCACCTTCATGTTATTTGCTTGTCATCCGCATCGACTCGATCAACTGTCCTTTACCAAAAGACGTGAACAATATCAGAAAATAAACTAGACCATTGAAAAACGTTCAACATACATTTTCATGTGGCCTTAAATTGAGTTTGCGTGAAGTTTAAAGACTAATCCTAGCGATTAGCGAGCGGCAAACCTCCGTCACACCCCATTATTGATTAATTGACTGACTGAACGAAAATATTTCACTGAATATATGGCTAAGTTGTCACGCATTGCTAGACTTGTGATAAATTTGCATGTTGCTCGAACAAACAATGAATATTTAATTTCCAGGTTACTTAAAAGGCCGAATGTACCTCGATCCGCTTTAAAAATTGCATTATTTTTCGGCACCGATCGTTTCCTTGCCTCGGCAAATGTGGCATGCCAACGCCGGCACTCCATGATCCATTTTTAGCTTTTTTAAAATTACCAAAAAAATAAAATAAACATAAATCACTTTATTTAAATGTGAGACTGAGTCTTTAGCACGTCGGTGCTAATCCGGGGACATTTTACTGACTGGCTAGCTACTATATCCTGTAGGGAATGAATTACATAACCTGGTTGTCAGTTCACTCTTTTCAGTCAAAAATTTAAATCGAAATCTTTTCGAACTGCAGAATTCTCTACAAATTCATTTCAGGTAAAGACGTCAAACCGGCTTGGTTGTTGCTATGGCGACACAGTAAGCTCTCCAGTTCCAGGGAATACACTATTACGTCACTGGCTGTTGACGTCACTTTCTTTTGTCAACTTTCTATTTCACTTCAGTTCCTACTGAGTTGGCTTTCCGAAAATAGCTGGCTGGTTTCGCCCTCGCCCTCTTGTCGACATTTTTTGTCCCTTTGTCAACAGAGGGAGTTAATTTTCCCATATGACTTACTAAAGGTTTTAGGAGACAAAACACCAAACACTTTTTTCTTTACTTCTGAGGTGATTTAGGCGTTGCGAAGAGATATTCACCGAAATCATGAACCGTTGCTTGGGTCGGCCTTTGCAACCGTAAATTACCATGATTTAGAACAAAGGAAAGACCAATGATAAACGAAATAATCTAGACAAAGCATGAAAGGAAAAATGTCTGTAGATAAGGCAACAGCCGCAAATAATGTTTGAAGCTGATTCCACGGTCTGTTATAGAAATTTTTGTCGCGGGTAAATCATTTCCTTACTCAGGGAGTGTTTGCTGGCCATTATTTTTGCCATGGCAATTCGATTCACACTTTATAATGTATTCCACACAAAAACTGAACAATGGTTCCATAGTGAATGTTGTGATGGTGCAGATAGAAAAAAGAAAAGATGCATAAACGTTAGCCTCCTGATTGAATGATACTTGCCAACAGGTAATAAAGCACTGCTCCCTACTTGGCCCGTAAACTAATGGGACAGTTCTTACTTTTACTAACTGCACTGGAGAAAATGAAGTATATCCTTTACCAACTGCGCTTTCAAGTTGTAAAATGCTTGCGGAAAATAAAACTGCAGTCTAAGCTCTTGGCATGCCCAGCTTTTAACAAGTTTGTGTGCACGCAGTCACCCTTTTGACGTCAAAAAACACACTTACGCGCAATTGCAAGGACTTTTAATCTTTTAAAAGTAGCCAGTGCACCATAGAAATACGGAAGTGTGACGTTATTTAGGGAAGGAAGCTGCCAACACGAGTTTACCAACCCTAGTTTGCCAGAAATACCAAACATTTCAAAATAGTGACTTTACAGTTGTGGTCAATATTGGGAGGACAGTAGTATAGTTCTTATACGCCGTGGCACCAAGCAAATCCCGTTTTATTATCAGGAAAATTGTACACAAGACCGTATAAATTAGCCATTTCACTACCAAGAGTCATTTTTCCCAAGGTTTCTCTTTGTTGATTGAAGCTTTTCAAGTACACCCATAACATTGATAAACTCAGAAGTTTTAATTGACAGTAATTTACAGCGTTGTGCATATGTAGAGTCACATTCGCTAAAACGACGCAGTGACGGGGTGAAAATCAGTGTAAAATGTCGGATTTATCCACTCAGCGAGATTGTTTGATTACGTTACCGTTGACAAAAAAAACTGGAAGATGCAAGATTATTCAGTTTTGTTTGGTATTTTGACTTACAGGCGCTCGCTTTATTTTAGGCGCGGTTACCTGTACAAACTTGATTTTGGACGGTGGATTTTAAAAAGCCACCAACGAAATAAAAAATGTCTCAATTAGACTGAACTCTTGACCAGAAAAAAAGTGCAAAATTGTAGCTGTTATCTGATGATATCTTTTATGATTATCTGATATTTGAGAATATTCTTCAAACTGTGAATTGAGCGAGATTGTGAAATTTTGTTTGTATGTAGGTACAAATGATAGCTCGGAACTTCTCATTGACAGCCATGTGAACACCGAGATTCCGACCGCCAAACAAATGTCGTTTTTCAGTGAACAATACCGTTAGGTATGAAAATGTTTGAACTTGCAATTGGCAATGATTCCCTGTGCATTGAGATTTCTGTACAGCTAAATATAGCAAGGAAATAGTTTCAGGCCTCTATTAAGTTAATGGCTTTTGGGTTAGAGAGAGGTTGTCACTTTTTCTATAATGATTTTTTCAGAAAAAGCAGCTCGCATCAAATGATACCTGGATTGTTATTTGGAAAAACACTTTCTTGGACATTTTTGTATTTAATTTAAAAACACTCGCCAGAGTTTGCATGGTGTATTCTTTTCGGTTTACTGGAAAGTGTTGTAAAATAAGAATGCGAGGCGATTAATGATAGTTTTAATGCCTTCAGAGAAGATTTCTCAGACAGGTGCATGCCAAATAAGATTATATCTGCAGAAAAGGCCCAAAGAAAAAGGAAGCACTAAGCTGTGTTTTGAATTGAATTTACTACCTACATAAGCATTTAATTTCAGAGAGCTTATAAGCTTCTATACGAAACTTTTAATTCACATTAAGTTCAGACAAAATAAACACAAATTATCTCTTTCCTGCATGCCTTAAGCAAAATAGAGGAAATTCGTGGAAATTGCAATCAGAATATTTTTTGCGTTTCACTGAGACGTGCCGAAGAACTGCTATTTGGTGATTTAAGTAAACTGTATGACGTGCTTTTATGTATGACATCCTGAAAAATGACCATTCATTTGGGATTCTTCGTTCAATTTTGCAGGAATTCTGGGGAGTTTTAAATCTGGCCATGTTTGATCGGTGTTGAGACGATTAAATTTTCTGTCTGCATTAATTGAAAATAAAACTAATGCATCGCATACAGACTGTTAATTTGTACGCTTTTAAAACGTATCTGAAAAGTGCTTTGACGCCAAAGTGATTAATGTCAGTTTCTGTTATAAATTCGAAACGTATCATAAAATTCTGGGTTGTGCCTTCCTGATTGACTTACTTCTTGTTGCTTGTTTTGCAGAAAGACTGCACTTTATGGAGATTTTCGGTATGTTTTATTTTCATTACATTTCAATCGCTGCGCAGTATGTTTCAGTATAAGCCTCTGCTTATGATTTTGCCGCTTGGTTCTTGGTTGTTCAGGTGTTTGTTTTTTGTTTTTGTTTTTTAATTTTTAAATATCCACGACCAGCGATATTAGAATAGTCATAGAGCTTTACATCTGCATTCTCAATAATATGCAGTGGATGGCCGGTGTATCATATATTTTTTCCGGCCTTTCAAAGATAATAAATGATCATAACCAATAGAATGTTCCAAGTAACGAACAGTGGAAAACAAAGGGGTACCTAGAAGGCAAATCCGGAAATGCTTTGATCAAAACAAGTCTCCAATGCAGTTCCACCTGCCCTGTTCGTTATACTCCAAACAAGTTATTGTTCTGTTGAAATCTTAGAACTAATGCGGAAGAGAAGGGCAGTTATGGCTGCGACAAGATGGCTCTTGATTCTCATTTTCATCTTACGCTTTGAGGTAAGCCAATTCAACACATGGTGTGTTTATTAAAACTCTAAAACAGATAGAAAACAAATGATTTATTTTCCCTAGGAGAAAAAGGCATCGTGTAGACATGAATCAACAAAACAGCAGCAAGGTAAGAAAATGTTACGAATGTTACAATTATTATCTCTTTTGAACTTTTATTCCCAACGAAACTTCAAACTTTCAAGTTAACGGATGAGAGTTTGTAGATCATGGTCCACCCTAACCTTCTAGTCGCACGGAATCCCGTCGTAGGTGGCTAGATACAATGCCATAGTTGAAAAGAGCTTAATGAAACTCAAACGCTACGTTAAGGTTATACATAAAAGGAAGGGTGTGACTTTTAATGCTTCTGGTGTTTATAGACTAGGAAAAATATAGAAACGTTCAGGAGAAATATAAAACGGGCCAAAGGGAATGACCAGGCAGCTCTAACCATGCGAGACATGTCGCACACATATATTTGTCTCTAGCACGCGCATCCCAAGCTGGCTGTCTGTCAAAATGAAGAAAAGATTCAAACCACACGCCGTAGCTTAAATGTGAATAATGGTGACTAGAACTTCCAGTTTTAAACGTGCATTTTATTTATTTTCTGAGTGCTTCAGACATTTACGAACTGTGATTTATTCACGCTCTTTCTGTTCGCCCTATGCAAACCGAGAGTGAGGTAGGGGAATAGCTCCAGAAAAAAATACCCGATGATAGAATTTTTAAAGGCAAAACAGGTTTTGTTTTTTTTTTTTCTCTTAAACTCCTTTAAAAAACGTGAGCGGAATCACGAGACGAGAAGTGCCGACAGGTGAGCGTATCATGCACGCCGTCTCTCCCCAATCTTACTCCGTCATTTCTCGCTTGCTACAGACCGTTCTTTTGGACAGCGCTCTTGCTCGTACAAACGCCAAAATACTACTGTTTTGCAGTCTAATGTCTTCGACTGGCACTGATAAATCTTCGAATATTCCATATGACTCCATCTGGAACAACGTGATGAGGCATGAATGCATTATCATGGATTAACTACGAGCTTATTTCAGAAAACAGCTGCGCTTTGTATATAAATGTAAAAACCGCCTTCTGCATTTCAACGAGTGAAAGCTTATAATTTAAGGACGGTACCTACATAAGACAGAAGTATTTCTGCGCGTTATAAGTATGCGGAAAAATCATATCCTAGTAAGGACAGAAGTTTACTTGAATGATAACGAGCAATATTACAGACCTATAGTGTTCCGTGCACTGTAAGTAAATGTCGCGAGACCAATGGCCATTCTACAAACTTAAATGGGAAACTAATAGGTTCCATAGATGATATATTTATTGTTTGCCAGTTTTTCTCCTCATAAAACTAGCTACGTTGTCTGTCATTTATTCCCTTTTCTTGCTGCACTTAAGATAATGGAAGCTTATCGTAAACAAATAAACTCGGAGTGAAGGAAACTGGGGGTAGCCGCGCAATGGCCTCCTTCCGAATACCCAGACACCCAGGAACAAATTTTGTTGAAGTACTGGTTAGAGGAATTAAGACATCAAAGACTATTTGTAAGCAAATATTTGCTTCCTTTACGAAAATGTAAATATATGTAACAAACAAGAGAAACCGCCGCCCCCAACGCCACTGAAAAACAGTCAAACAAAGAAGCAAAGCAAAACAGCAGAAAAAGACAGTCGTTGCAATCGTTCAATATGCGAATAAAGGCCAGCTAGCAATTCCTTAAAACCAACAAATTTTAGCTGGTAAATTCAGGGAATATAATTCCTGTTCTGCAACTTCAATTTTCAGTTAAAGCATTTGAACAGATCACTCTGCATTAGCTTGCATAAATATGTATTTAAAAGAGCAAAAAAAACGATCTGGGGACACAGGAGACATAATATTTTACTTAAATTTTCACGTTGGATGTCAGTCAGTTTTTGTGCTTTGATAGGTTAAGAAAATACTGTAGTTCTAATAGAGTTTTCGGTAAAATAATTTTTTGCATCTAGTATAATCGTGTTTATTTCGTCAATCGACAGAGCATGTATTATTTGTTTTTATTACGTACAGATCTCTTTTGGTGCGAATCCAGTCACTTTGGACCCAACAGCTCAATCATAGCGGATTGGGAGGTGACGCTTGGTTTCAAGAACAAAAGATGGTCCCAAAATCAGACACTTCTGTGCTCAATGTCTTCATCCTCGGACCGAATGTATCTCGAGATAAAATTCAAACGTTTCTATGATGTGTGTGCGGTGTCTGTGTGGACAAATGCTTCAAATCTTACAGATACAAACTTCAGGATACAATACTCCAAGTATGGAAAGTTTTGGTTCCATTATATGGAAATGGGTCAAGTTAAGGTACGGAACATTCTTGGTGGCCAACAGAATTTAGATTTTTAAATATTCCTTTCAAGTAATGCTTCGACTTAAGAAGAAGTATGGTAAATTTTGACTCCGGTCATGAAATAAGAAGGCTGTAGTCAGTTCATTGTGTTAAAATCGTGAGACAAAGACGAAAAACAGTGTTGAGGAGGCGTGTAGCAATGAACCTGGTAAATGAACAATGAAGCTTGTTGGCTAGAAGCTCGTTTGACCACCGTGTTTGGAAAGCTACGGAGGGTCCGTCGGTTACTCAGTTTTTCTCTTTTTCCCACACCCCCGATAGTTGTGTAAAAATAATAATAAAACATTATTACTTCTGACGCGCAAATTTCATTGAAATATGATCCAATGATATAAGCGTAACAACATTTTAAAGGGTACAAACTAAAAGAATAAACTATGGTGAAATTTTGTGTACCACATCTTTGTAATTTCAACTAATGTTCATAGTTTTCGGCTTCAAGTGCCACTGATTTTCGATGATAAATCTCTCTCACCGATCAGGGAGTAACAGTGAACTGAACTAGATTTGTTTTTTCAATGCTTCAGGGTGCGAAATTAATAGTAATCGTTGGCCACCAAAGTAAGTCGTTTTTAGTGTATCCAGCGAATGTGGATTGTCACTTCGTTCTGTACTCACAACTGCCTTTTTTGTTTGTTTGTTTGTTTGTTTGTTTGTTTGTTTGTTCAACCAGTTCCAATTCTGTGCCAATAGGCCTGAGTAAGTCAATGAAACAATAATCATGTCAGAAATGAATGAAAATCTGTTAAAGTGTGCCTCGTTTAAAAAAAAACTCTCCAAGAACGAACACCCTAAATGATGACGAGCTGTTTTCATGGTCCATTTTCAAACAAACGTCATTTGACGAAGTCAAAGAAATCCCTAACATTCACGGTTGTCAAGATTTCATAAGACCCTGCTTTCCAGATACTAGAATTCAATAAGGCTAATACCAATATGAGTGAAGATCTTACAAGTTTGACTTTCATCCTTCACAACTCAGGATTTTCAAGGGGTAAAAGACAACAGTGGCCTTTCCTTACACAACATTCAACTAACAACAAACGGTATTCGCTTCCTTCCTGTCAACTGGGAAAAGAGAACATGTCTTCAATTCGCCATACATGGACACGTTGCCTGTAAGTGTTTTGTTCCTGTTTTAAAGATGTTGGTATAAGGGGGTTTTGACTAATCTATCAACTCAGGAATTACTTTGGCTTAGCCTTTGAAGAGGCTAACAAAAAACCGTCGTTCCAACAGCATTGTTTTCTGTCGAGTAATGCAAGGAATGCTTCGTTCCTTGCAATAATAGCTGGTGGGACTTGTTGCGCCCCACCATCCTTAACTTTAAAAAAGCATTGTAGCTTGGAAATGTTTCGTGCATCGTTGAAAACTGTTTTCTTTGAGCTTGCCAAAATTAAATGATGCCCTCAAATGACGTAACAACTACGTCATGATTTCTGAGCAGCCGCAATGTTTCATCCACCATGTCGGATTCCTCGGTTTGTCTCGGCAAAATCATAGAAAACTGTCACAATTTACTTAAATAACACTTTTGAAAAATGTTCGCATCAAAATGTGGTAACCAAGGAAACATCAAAATCCATCAATAATGGCATGCCACAACCAAATTAGTCCAGATTCAGTCGATAAACCTGACTCCGTTAGTAGGACAATTAAGGCGATCAAGGAGCAAAAATTAGTTCACTTGGAATAAGGACCATATGATAGTGTTTCCATATATCTTTAATTTTTAGTTAATTTTATCGCAAATATTAAATAATGTCTGTAGTCAATGATTTACATTAATTTTTTGTAAACAGGTTGTAGTGATTCCCAAAGAAGAATGGATCTGTGGTGCAATAGAACACTATCATATAGGAACCCGCCCACATCGGGATGCTCCGGTGAACTCAGAGCGAGATATGACAGAAATGAGAAAGTACCATGGAAGTTGTGGCGATGTTACTATGAAACAGCCTTGACCCCAGATTTGAGCGGCTATGATGACAAGTTGAAGAGTTCATGTTACTTTACCAGGAATCTAGAGCTGAAACAAGTTTTAAAAAGTTGTAAGAATTTAAATGCACTATTGGTGTACGGGAAAGTGTGGGAAGTTTTTTATGTTTGTCTCCCTGTAAATAACCTTTTCTGGTTGAGTTAGTCTCTGCTATTGAAGAGGTACTTGTCACCTGTCTAGGCTCTAGGACGGAATGGGCATTAAATCCCATAATTTTTTTTCATTAGCTTTATGTGAATTCATGGCCCAATCCCAGCATCAGTTTATCTCCAACCCGTCCATTTACCGAGACTGAATTCCTATAAAGCCACGAACACCAGCAGCTACCCGCGGGAAATGACAGTTGTTTTACACGACCTCAAGCCGAGGGATGTCCAGCGTCTTCACAGTGACAGAGGCGCGCCTTTCTATTAATGAGCAAAGCCCGTTCGATCTGTCACGGTTTTCTGAACATTTTCTTTTTTAACTAGTATAGCTGAGTTCGAGGAAATCGTTAGGTGATATGTAGACTGGAGCTAACCCTGAAGGACCTCCATCTAGAGCGTGTAGTATATTCCTAGTCAGCCTTTGCTGAAGAAACTGGATCAAACGTTAGCAGTTATTGAGAACCCCTAGGCGCTTAAAGACCTGCATACCTTTAAGCTTAAGAAACGTAAAGCCATTGCAGCCAGAACAAAACATTTGATTCTGGGCATATCACGATGTCGAGCACCAAGACCACAGTTGATAAGTTGTGAAATTCTTCCAAAAAAAGGTATAAACCATAGATAGGATAGGATAGGATAGGATAGTATAGTAATAATAATAATAATAATAATAATAATAATAATAATAATAATAATAATAATAACAATCTTTATACAGGGAGCCCACATCACGAAAGTGATATTCAGTGGGGCCCTGATAGGATAGGATAGGATAGGATAGGATAGGATAGGATAGGATAGGATAGGATAGGATAGGGTAGGATGACTTATGTCTGTTAAGAAGCATTAATTACATATATTTCACTTTTGTCTTCCTCCATTTTCAAAGGTTCGAAAAACTACACGACGGAGAAGTGCCCCATGGTAAGTCATTCAATCAGTTTGAGAGCCAATATTAAATTTTTCTAAAGCTTAGTGATACAATTTTGTTTGCGACATCCGTAACAGAACTGGAATGTATGTTTTGATATCAATAGACGATTGTCCTCTGTCATTATTTAGCCTACAAATTACGTACTGCTTTTTCATGTCCACATGTCTTGTTTCATATCTAACCAAACGTTGTATTCATTTTCAGATTAAAGAAAGTCGAAACAACAAAAGTGTGAATTCGAACTTCTCAGAAGCCCCCACAAACTTAAGCAAAGTAACAAATAAGATTACTGAACTGTTATCGAACGGAAAAACAAGCGTGGATGTCAACATCTCAGAGGCCCTCACAAACTTGAGCAGGGTAAAGGAGAAGACTAATGAACCGTTGTCGAACAAGAGAAACATGAATTTGGGCCTCTCAGAAGCTCTTGCAAACTTGAACAGGGTGAAAGAGAAAACAACTCAACCTTTGTTGTCATGTGACATTCTTCAGATCATTAATGTCCTTGAAAACATATCGCCAGAGAGGGTCCTTGAAAATGCGACTCAACATCACAGAGACCAGTTTGCAAAGGTACATTAACATGAGCAGTAGTTTCAATTGATTCGATTGAGTGACGACCAAAAGGATTTTCTTTCGCTGAGATCCGTATTATTTTAGATTCGCAGCACGCTTCTAACCATTTATAACAATCTTATTGTGTTTCCTTTATTTGAATCAACCAGACATGACTGAAAAACCCAAACCAAAACTTTCCCAACCTTTGCCACCAGTTCAGAAATCGGAGAATTAAGTACACTCTGCGGTGTAAATTTAAGCGTTGGTATCCGACCGAGCTGCAAGGCCAGATGAGAGGTGGTCGTTCGCAGTTTAGATGGTTTACCTCATTTGAAACAATTCCTCACAAGGGCAATGCTCAGAACGAATTTTTAAAAGTGGTTTCCTTCCAGCTGTTAAATTTGTACCACAGAGTTATTTCTCTGATTTCTCAGTTGTATAACTAATACTGCTCAGCTTAGCTTTTCATGTAACCTCGCCACCAGTTCTATGATATGCCGTTTGAGTATACTTTCATTGGTGCATGAGATGTGGCCGGTAAAGTGGTTTTGGTTTCATCACAGTAATCTTTCGCCTTAGATTCTTACCACTTTATACTGCCTTTACTTTAGCATTTCTTGGAAGTGTCGAGTGCATTATTGAATGAAAGCAACGTTCCAACTTGGACAAGTGCTTTTTCGGTGAGTGCCTAAAAACGTTTTTACAATTTAAGATCATCCGACATGCAGTACCACGTGACATTTGGTATATATTGAGGAAAATTTGGACCGATGACTAGCTTATACATTTTGAACGCATAACATTCCGGTCACCAACATGAAGTTTCATTTCTCTTAATTGGTCTTTCTCTTGTGCGACGTCTCTATCTACTTAAAAAATACGGAATCCAGAACAGTTGACACAGATTTGTTGCTAGAAAACTGATTATTGACTGAATATATTACCCAACTGCATACATGTACATAAACGCCATAGCCTCAGCTTGGATGTCATGCTCTTTATCAATGCTGTTGGACTAACAACATGTGTAAACTTAGTTGTACCAGTTTAGTTTTCTTATTAAATAGCGGGCCGAAAAGACCTTCATGTCTACAAAAGGAATGATAATGAAAGACATTATCCTGCATGGTTAGGCTGTATACTATACTGTGTGGTGTTGCATCGTTTTTACAGTAAATCTTTGTAGTTGTCGTCGTCATTGATGTTGTTGTTCTTGCTGTTCTTGTTGTAATTCCAATTTATTTTGACTTTCCTCCCCAGTCAGCCAAATTTGTCATATACCTCTCAAAACTAAAGGCACAATTTGACGATAATTTTGCTCGTTTTCAGAATTCTTCAATTTTGAGTCGTTTGTTGAAGGTTGTAGAGGACTTTGGTGAGGCGTTTACCAAATACCTTGAGTGTGATAATAAAAATGAAAATGGGAAAGCATTTTCATTCTTCAACATCAGTAAGGCAATATTTCAATTAATCTATTTGATATTAACTTTATTTAAGCTGAGATTTAATTGTGAATCCCTTAGACTGAGTGAGTGGACACATTCTACCTCCTTTCGTAATCTCAAGAATACAAGATGCCCGGCTAATGGCATTAACACGAAATGCTTAATGTAGCCCCAATTATTCCCCATTGTATGTTTCGCAGATATTTAAAAACTATCCTCCCTTGGCAATTGAAATAATTGTCTGAATGGTTTTATTCAGATATATTGCGTGATACTTATCGTTGTGTTACTAGGAATCATACCAGAAAAAACTCTGCAATAACGTCATGACCCTGCTGAACTGGTCTGGCCTCCTCTAGCTCTAGCTCTGATCCTTCGCGTTGATTATTCGATCTGCTTTTGAAAGCGGAATTTCGTCGCTGTAAACTCTCCCAATTTCCACTGTTTCAACTGTCGAGTACTACCTAGAAGTTGTTATTTCGATTTACCGCTTGAAAAAGGTTTGTTTTCTCCCTAAAAACGGCAGATCAGAGTCTTAAATTCATACATGTGGCCACCATTGAACAAAAACAACTTTTCGAAATGATGACTTGCTTTGAGGTCACACAAGTAGAGATAGTGGGTCCCCTCCCTCGTGATATACGCTCCGATAATGGATTTTGATTGGGCCGCTTCTGTTAAAGACAATCAGAACAATAGATCCCTTCTGGGAGAGGGCAGAATTTAATGTAGGTTTAATGAATAAGTCAAATGATGATTTGACGTCACACAGGAAGGGATGAGTGGGTCCCCTCTCTCGTGATATGTGCCCGAATAATAGATTTTTGATTGGCCTGCTTTTGTTAAGGACAATCAGAACAATACATCCCGACTAGGGGAGGACATATTTTAATGCATAAATTTATGTGCCGATTTGTGGCTACGACGAAGAAAAAAAAAAGATACCCGACCGAAACCTAGACACGGCCTGCCCTGCGGGCATTCCGCGTAATTAAAGCTGTAACAATTGAACTAAAAGGGTGTGTATTATGTAATATGAGGAAATTAGGTCATAACTTTTACATGCCGCCATCTTGGTTTTCCCAATTTCTCCAAAACCTCAGAAAACCATTCAAACTGACTCAAGAATAATCGGAACCAATAAAGAAATACTAAAATTGTATAAAATGTAAACGTTACATACAACTATATATTAACTTGAAATTGTTCATAAAGTTCCAAAAAGGGGCTGTCAGTATTGTTGTCATGGAAACTTGAATACGAAAAACAATGAAATGCCATTCCAAATTTTCTCTGATAAATTTTAGGGTAAATCACCAAGTTTGGTGAAGTTTACTTCAGTAGTGTTGCTTTAGTACTGTAACCACAACTGTTAATATTCGACCATGACCAGTTGACTATGACTATGACTACGGGTATGACCTTGACTGTGATTATGATTTTTTTTTTTTCGCAGAGTTCATAGCCAAGTCATGTGTCAACAGAAGTGCCTTTCCACTGAAGCTGTTTTCAAGCCAAGGATGCCCCAGTTTAGATGATAGTCCAGTTCCTGGTAACTGCAAATCATGGAGCGGTGTCGTGGATAGTGCCACGCTTTCTGGATCACTGTTAGACGGTAAATTAGGTGTTTCGCCAATTTGTTTTAGAAAAAAACCTTGGAATTTGACCAAGGCTTTTATCGTTGACCCTTTGAACTGTGTGAAAATAGGTGTAGCTTATTTTGAAGCAACAGGGCCCGTTAACTTCATTTAACCAAAATGTCTTCCATTAATTGTGAAAAAACTCGGTTGTAGCGTCAGCTGACATTACACTCCCCATGAACTAACAAAGATTATAGCTTGTTGTATCCAAGCAAACAAATTTAATATCCTCAAAATTACAAGACAACCTACAACATAGAACCTACACACACAAGTGTCATAATCTGTTTACGCTTCGCTTTAAATACCGTCTTGAGATTAGCATACGTAATTACATTCTCACAACTATTCGACAAGTCATGACATTCTTACAAGTATGCCAAGTACGCTTGACCGCTATGCGAACAGAACTCTTTCTATGAGTACATTTAAATGGCGTCGTATCTTTGCAATAAAGTACAGTCTAATTTTGTATTGATCGTCTTTCAGTTCTTTAAATAGGCACTTCCTCTCCAAACTCTTCAGTGTCTGCAGTACAGTTCCCTATAGTACAATAGAGTTCTCTACAGGCTAAGGTTCTGATGCACATGATTTGTAAATTTGACACTTTGATAACGTCCTTTCCACACAGAGCGCCAGCAGTATCGAGTGTCATTTATTTCTTACAAAAATGCCCACAGATTATTTCCCCTTGAGCCAACACGAGGAAATACCATTTTAAGGTAAGAGCCGCCCTTAGAATTGCCCTTTCGATGATGTTGATGAGGGTCTAACTGGCTGCTTGACTAACCACCCTACAGCTCGTTTACCACTGTCTGACTGCTTGCCTATCTGCCTGCCTGCCTGGCTGACTGACCGACAGACTGAATCCCTGACTGACTGAATAAATGAGCTGCCTTACTGCCTTACCTTGTTTACTGATTGACTGACTGACTGACCGACTGACTAACTTACTAATTTACTTACTTATTGTATGAGGCTGTGGTTAAATTACTAACTTTCCGACCTTGTGCTAGCTCAATTACCTTACTGCCTTATTGAGAAACGGAGTGGCTAGACAACTGCCTGACTAGACTACTGACTAACTTACTGACTGACTTTCTTACACGAGCGACACACTAGGCGATTAATGACTGTGTGACTACTGGATAAGTAACTGACTGACTGACTGACTGAATGAGTGAATGAATGAATGAATGAATGAATGAATGAATGAATGAATGAATGAATGAATGAATGAATGAATGAATGAATGAATGAATGAATTAATTAAT
Source organism: Pavona decussata (assembly GCF_977016875.1). Classification (NCBI taxonomy): domain Eukaryota; kingdom Metazoa; phylum Cnidaria; class Anthozoa; order Scleractinia; family Agariciidae; genus Pavona; species Pavona decussata. The sequence continues at coordinate 4,966,244 of NW_028145504.1, read as the reverse complement.
TAATTAATTAATTAATTAATTAATCACTGGAAGTGTTGACTTGCTGACTCACTCATTCATTCATCCACTGATTTGGACTGACTGGTTCACTGTTGGCTGATAGACCACTTACACGTTAACGGACAGTCAATCGATGAATCATTGATCGATTATTTGATTCATTTCTTCACCCACCCTGAATCCATTCACTTATTCATTCGATCATTGATTTTCTTTTTGTATCTAGGTCAGCAAAGGTGGACAGCCGCATTCTGTCTTTAAACATAAATTCTGATGGATTAATTGTTAAAGGAAATCCCGTGAATGTAACCTTGAGACCATTTTCTGTTGTAAGTAAAACTTTCATTAATTTGTTTGTGATCTGACGTGCCTGGCCGGATATCGTAATATGACCACGACAGCGATAAGATTAACAGTGTACACTCGTGACGCAATAACTACACATTATGACGTCATCGTCTCTCGTTTTGGACCTCAAAGTAAACAACTCGGACGTGCTATTTATACTCCAGGTATCATGCATAGCTATAGTCAACTTTTTGCATTGTCATAGCTTTTCAGTCGAGGGCCCCAGAGGACGAAAAAAGCCCGCTCTCGACAGAGTTAAGCCAAATAAATACGGTATACTCATTTGCTAGGTTTTTTATAATTCTTTACCCAGTCAGCATCTTATGCCTGGCGCCGGTTATCATTTTACGACTGTTCAAGCTCGTACGATTTTTTTAATAAAAAAATAAGTTTGTCAAAGTTTGGATATTGGTGGTAAAATTAAAATTTTATTTTCTATTAGTTTCAGCCACTTAATGTCCGTTGTTGGACGTAGGCCTTCCCAATTGACCTCCACTGGACCACGTTTTACGCGACACGGTGCCAGGGCCTTAGGAAACTATCTAAGTCGCCCCTACATCTCGTCCTTGATCTTCCTTGGTTCCTTGTGTGTCCCCGGGACGTCCAGAACGTAATTCGGGTTGTCCAACGGTTATCTGTTCTTCTCGCTACATGACCATCCCAATTCCATTTGAGTTCGCTTATCATTTCCATGATATCTCGTACTTTGGTTTTTTCACGTATCCATTGAGCTGTTTTATGATCTCGCCATGTATCTTTATTTTCTATAGAATGCACTAAATGAGCAAAATTTTTACTGTGGATTTTGGAACTTCAGTGCTTCGTAAGTAAATAATAAGTTGTTAACATTAAGTAATTTATTTAGTTAGTTACTTATTTGTTTAGTCACTGCTTACTTGCCTATCCGCAATCAACTCTCTAAAGCGGACGCCCTCTGGAACAGTCCTATCACCTTACAAACTTAAAGAAAACAAAGTTAGAGGAAAGTAATTTAAATTCGGCTTGTACGAATATTCAAATAGCAGCTATTTATTACTTTATTATTTGGCAATACTTGTTTTTTCATTTATGTATTCACTTATTCACCTGCTTGCTTACTTATCTGCAGTGAATTCTCTCTAAAGCTGACATACTTAGTAAGGTGTCCGCCTTAAAGAAAGCAAAGTTAGAGAAAACAAGTGAAATTTGGCTGGTACAAGCAAGTCTGATGGTGCCCCACTATTGTGGTGTCTGCCTTCAGAGAGTCTACTCTTTACAGTGCCAAAATTACCTTATCGATTAGCCTTCAATTAACTCTGTTGTTTCACTCCTCACCGACGAAGCACGACAGGTTCTTTACAAACTAACCTTCCTATCCACTCTATTATTTTATTGAGTGGTTCATTTGATAAAGATTATTGTAACACTGATTGACTGATATTATTTTATTGAGCGGTTCATTTGATAAAGATTATTGTAACACTGATTGATTGATTGATTGATTGATTGATTGGTTGGTTGGTTGATTGGTTGATTGATTGATTGATTGATTGATTGATTGATTGATTGATTGATTGATTGATTGATTGATTGATTGATTAATTAATTGATTGATTAATTGATTGATTGATTGATTCACTCATTCATTCATTCATTCATTCATTCATTCATTCCTTTATTTATTTATTTATTTATTTATTTATTATTTATTGATCACTTGCTTCCGCTGTCATTGCTAGAGGGACAGTAAACGGAGCCTGGTCAACAGACGGATGTACAGTGCTGTCAATCAACACGTTGCAAGTCACGTGCCAGTGTGACCATCTCACAAACTTTGCTCTTCTCCTCCGAATAGATCCAGACTCTGCCGTAAGTTCAAGACATGGAATAAAAAATTGTCGGTAATTTAAGGGAGAGTGGGGTTCGTTTGAATGCTGTCTTTGTTACGTTTTATAAAAAGTGATTAATTATAGGAACATTTAAAGCAGATATTTCCGAATGATCGTACGACGATATCGGAAGATACTAGATATGACCAACGCAACGCGCGCGCGCAACGCATAAACAAAAGCCACCGGAGGGCTTTCGAGAGTCGGTTCCAGATTTTGGAAGATGTTTCAGGTCTTTCGAGTTTTCCTAAAGATTACGCATAGTCTTCCGACAATTCCTGGCGAGATTCCTTTCTTAGGTTACCGCTACACGGCTGGAAGTTTTCCTTGATCTGATCGCTGTTCAATATTTCAGTTTTAACGTGTTCTGATGTATATTTATTACTTACAGAGCCAAGGTCTGCACCAGGAGATTCTAATGTGGATGACCTATCTGGGATGTTCATTGTCACTAGCCGCTGAGATTCTCTCCTTAATTGCCTTCATTCTTTTCACGTAAGTTGACGAGATTTTTCTCTTCCTTCTGCTCCACGAGCACAAAGAGTAAAAGAAAAGATCCCTTCCTTTTGCAAAAATTGTTTGAAAAGATACGTGGAATGAGTGCAAAAGATTTGTTGCAAATGCTTTGCTTGGTATGGCATGATTTTCGATTAAACGCATCCGAAGTCTGAATCAGCTCTCATCAAATTCACTCTTGGAAAAAATAATTCAATGTCAATGATATGCTTTTTCTTATTATTATTTTTTTTCCTTTTCAGGAAAAGGCTTAGAACAACAATTAAAATTCACTTCAACTTAGTAGCATGTCTGGCTGTCGGCCATTTCGTGTTTCTGGTTGGAATTGAACGAGCAACAGTTTCTTTGGTAAGAAAATCGCTTTGTTTATTTTCAAGGGGCCTCCTTCGTCGGTTTTAAAATTCTTAACTTACGACTACTTTCAAACAAAAGAAAGAAAGGATGAAATGTTCATCTTGTCACTTGTAAATGGTATAAAGAAACAAACTACTGAGTCCCGATGAGAATCGAACCATGACCTTCTGCAGATATGTCGGATGATCTAACCACTAAGCTGCTGGGAGACTGGTGACAAGCTAGTCCATTTACTTTGTTCATATGTGCTACTCATCCTGCATACTATAATAATAATAATAATAATAATAATAAGAGTCTTTATTAATTCATCTTACTGCTAGGAACAGCAATGTCGAAAGTGCCCTGCGTGGTGGTAAAGGAAGAAAGATATTAATGGTAAATTCAAAGCTCGGTAAATAAGATGAGAAAGAGGCAATATTCATCCTTCCACGTACAAAGTACACTCATATATATCAATGTAACGGCGTTTCCGCAGACCAGTCTATTTTTAGACTGAAGGTCCCACAAAGTTTCACGACTCCCTCGGTAGCCTTACTAGCCAGTCTCAAGCTTTGCAAAATTCTCATGTGAACCGGAATTCAAACTTTAACGGGAAATAGTATTCCCATGCGTATCTGAAAATAGACCGGTCTGTGAAAACGTCGTGGATGGGAGCTGTGCACCCGGCTCCGAGTAATGGGCTCCTGGTCATTGGACAATCTCGGTCCTGAAGCCAGTTAACAAAATGAGACCAATATGCCTAAGATTAAAATAGAAAATTCTTTGTTAATTACAAACCTCGTATTAAAAATTGTCTTTTGCTGCTCAGCTTCTTTGCAGGTTTGTTGCAGCCAGCCTTCATTACTTTTTCCTCGCTTCATTCATGTGGATGCTTGTGGAGGGAATCCACCTGCTATCAAGAGTGAAAACCTCTCTCCAACAACAACAACTATATGAGCTGCCATATTTAGCTTATTGTTTAACATACGGTGAGATAAACAATTTTATCAAGTAGAACGTAGAATTTGGTCATTTAGGGCGATTTTTGAATGAGTGTCGTAAAACCAAAACCAAAGAAATTACTCTGACCAATCAAAAAAGATGCCAGCAACACAATGAACCAATTAGAAATCGAAGCAAATTCATGTGACCGCGATGTCAAGCGCGGGAAAACGCGTGCAGGCAAGGCACGATTAATTTTGGTTTTGTTTCTCATTGGTTGAGAATTAGAAAAAGTAGCGCGAGTTTTGCCAACTAATCTCAGAGCGCAGTAAAGCAAAACCACGGCAAACGCCAACTGATTTCGACACTAACTGAAAATCGCTGTATAGGCCGTTCAGTCATCTTCAGTTTCAGGAGAATGCGCACATGACGATACCAGGTATCTGACATAAAATAGGGTATAGTAGAGAATTGTGAACCGCACCTCGACTCTCTTGGCACAGTGAATCAAGACTTTTACTCCTTTAATAGTGTCAAGTCTAAAATCGTCATTAAATATAACAAGAAACTGCCTTTCGATTTAAGATAAAGCAAATAGCACAGTAAATTAAAAACTCTGGTTTAAAAGGTATGCGCATCGTTTGTCACAGGAGGTTTTCTTGCAGCAAGTGACATTGAAGATGTCAATTCTAACCTAACAAGTTGTTTATTTTTTTAATTGCCAAGGACTACCACTGGCCACAGTTGGAGCGACATTTGCAGTGAAATTCAATGATTATGGGACTTCCCAACAGTAAGTCGTACTTCCTCTAAAACCAAATCATTCGTCCACCTTAATTAACACGATCAATTCTCACTTTATGTAGTATTTACGGGGCTGCTCCTCGTTCCTCTTTTTTAACAACATCTTCTTCTTCTTCTTGTCCTAGTGATTCCCGCTTTTTTCTCCCTTTGCTTTTTCTCGCTCCCCTCTCCTCCCTGATTACGGCTACTGAGAATGTACCTTTCTTCTGGATATTAACATTTTCTGTAACTATTTTGTCCCAGTTGCTGGCTATCAGTTGAGTCTGGTACAAAATGGTCGTTCATTGGACCTGTTTGCAGCGTTGTATTGGTAAGTTGCGCCTGTTTAACCGTAAACAAGCTATTTCCCAAATCTATTATTTTAGAAGTTTTCCTATATAGTGCTGTAACTGACTGTAACTATTCTTTCTTTTTGTAAAATTTGTAAAAAAGATTTACACAGAGTGAAATTTGATTTGGAAAAATATTGAGAAACAATAATTAAAGGCTCACACTCTATTGTTAAGATATTTGTAAGGCTCATCTCTCTCTGCAGGTAAATTTCTTTGTGTTGGGATTGGTTCTGGAGAGGTTGACAAGCACAGAAATATTCCGCAGAAGAAATGATTGGCAAAAGATGCGGTTTGTATAACTACAATACAATACTTTATTAGCCTTTCCCTAAGGGCTTATTAGCAATTAAGTCAGCGTTTTTACAAAGATTGTGGAATTTTTATTGATATACTATGACGAGAGACTGTTTAGCCTGTTTTATTCCTTGTATATTAATCCACTGGCTCGAATATAATAGATACAAGCAGTGAAAACCAATTAGTAGTGCGGTTGCCATTTTTTTAACTGCTCTATTAAAAGTAATCATTTAAGATGATGTGGAAACACGAGCAGCAGACCAGTGTTTCTTGTTCTCCCAATGTTCCAGGAGAGGTTTTCATTGATTCACAGAAACATGCATATGTAGACATCTTAAACCAATCTCAGACTGCGCTGACTCAACAATACCTTCCCTCCTACCTTCTTTGCTGATATGATTGTTCGCGTAGGAGCAGTATTGATACTGGTATTTCAAATATCTGCGAGGGTAGTCTTCCGGGTGAAGTATACTCATATTTTGAGTGGTTCGTCAGTGGAATTTCAAAGTACTTTCTCAAACTCGTTAATTCATGCAGCGAAAACAAAGGAAATCATTACCGCGAAGGTGGTTTCAAATATTGATAACAATTACGATAAAATTTGGTGAGCTTTTCCTTTGAATTTCTCCAAGAATTATTGATGGTTTGAAAACCTATATCAAACACTCGAAAGAGTGTTTTATCCGATTTCCAAATACCTCGAAGTTGGCTTAAAAAACTCGGCTGTGCCTCGTTTGTTCTAACCACTTCCAAGTGTTTGGAGATCGGATGAAACCGGCTATGCCTCGTGCTTGACATATTACATCACCTAAATGGTAGTAGTTATTAAAACTATCTCTAAGTGACTGATTAAAACGTCCATTTTTGATCAGTGATGTTTTCAAATCGTTGACTGTGAATCAGCTGAAATCCGTGAAGCCTAAACATTGACATTTATCATTTTACAGCCGTTTCTAACCGTCGATTCTTAGCCTAATCTCCTTCAGCCTATTTTATTACCGTTAAATTACAGATCATCTCATCTTTCTTCCTTGTTCATCAGCCTTACTGCCCGCGCATCAGTGATGATCCTACCTCTTCTCGGACTAAGCTGGTTCTTTGGACTCATAGCGGTGAATCAGGGAACTATTGTATTTCAATATCTTTTCGTTGGATTTAATTCCCTGCAAGTAAGTTATCTGACGAACGTTAAAGAATTAAGAGAAAGAAACCTTTATGGTTATTCGGTATAGAGGCCACTTGAGCAGTTTAATACAAATTGAGGCTGGAGAAAGAAAGCCTAAAAAATAGGCTTGAACAGAATTAGGACCCATTTCTTCTGCGACAATGGGGTAGTACTCCTACTCTACAGTTAGTAGGCCACTGCACTAATACCTCAGAGCTCATCCCTTCGAATGTTGCACCCTCCTCATTTTTTCAGGCTTTCGTTTTGCAACTGCTTAAGCTGCATTTATAACTTTATAACAAGCTAAGACTGAGGTTCATAAGTAGTTCATGCCCAAAGGGGGCCTTCAAATTCGTTGAAGGACCAACTCTTTCCTGATCGGGATGTTGTTTCACTAAATCCCACCTTGCTCCTGTGTTTTCTCTCTACCTAGCAGTCTGGCACAGTTTACTTCTACCTTTTCCTGGACTATTTAACGAATACCTTCCTTCAGCTGCGGGTCGGTTAGCCGATAAATAAATCTAACCTTTTTGTGTTTTCTGTTTCTTGTTCGTCAGGGAGGCTTCATCTTTCTGTTCCATTGTGCCTTTAACTCAGAGGTATCCTTCAAAATTATGTAACGCCTTAACCTTAACCAATCATAAATGTTTGAAGAGGGGCACCCGGCCCAACGGTTTATTTCGATGGATTTCTGTTCGAGAAGCCTTAATCGGCTCAGAATTCTGATTAAGTAATGTTTAAAAAACGAACAGGAGTACATTATCGGGTTTAAAACCGCGAGGCGCAGCCGAGTGGTTTTAGACCCGATAAAACACGTGCTGTGAGGTTTTGAACGGCTTCAAAAACATTCCTGGAAAAGCGTGTGTCAATAGAGTTCATGACAATTATGCTTTTGTGAACGTTGGAAATTAGCATACGTGAAAAACACCGCATACTAATGAGGAGTGTTTTATCAGCTGATAAAACACCTCATACTAATAAGGAGGAGGTTTATCGATATAAAGTCACTGCACGTGATGTATTGTCGACCATTTGATAGGTCAATGGGCTTATGAATTATTAATGAGTTTTTGAAGTTGTGAAGAAAAGCTACAGTAGGCCTGCACCTGTTCCAAGCTCTATTTTCACTGGACCCTGGTATCTTTATCTAGCAGCGCTGTTTTGTTGCTTGTCCCTTTGTTATCTCAACGAATAATGTGAGACGTTGCAGATAAATCGAAAGTGTTCTTCGGAAAAATAGCTCAAAACTTTCGGGGCAAATATGCCGTTAAAAATGCTAAAAACAGGTCAGCAAGCATGTTTGTAAATCCAAGAACAGCTCGTAAATTCGGGGAATACAATTCCCTTGCCTCGGGTCAATGACTCTGAGTTCAGCAACTCAGTTTGAAATTTGCAGCTGAAGCTTCCGAACAGATCGGCAGACTGTATATTAGCTTACCCAAATGCGCCTTTAAAAACGATCTCGGGGAACAGTCAGCGTTTTTAATTTGCGTCCTAAATTGCAGCCCTTGGTTTAAACAGCGCCAAGCTGAAAGTTCGTCCTGTTAAGAGCAAAAACTTATAATGGATCCATCTTTCATTGTGAGTTTTTAATTTGTTGCCCAGGTTCAGGCTGGCATTAGAAACATGCTGAGAAAAAGACGAGTAGTACAGGAAGTCACCAGAGCTGCAAGTAAGCGGTCTCCACTGCAAGAGAAATCGCCGCCGCAAGGCCACAGTCAGAAAGTAAGAAATCACTCGTGTTATGTTTGATTAAGTGTTGAAGTATTTAAAACTGTGGTGTCTTTGGGTGATACAATAACGGTCACTGACAAAAATACAACAAACTGTCAAACTTAAGCTATAATAAATAAGAGGCCATCGAATGTAACTGATGAATATGGATATTTCTTATTTCACTCCCAAGACTTTTAAAGGCATGGTTGATAAAGCGGGACCCCGTCTTACATCTAACTTCGCTATTACGACGACACTTTTTCGTGACCCAAATAAAAGCTTAGTTATTTTCTAATCCGAAACCCCTTTAATCCATTCGACCAAAGACCACACAAAAGTAGACTGCGAGCAGTCTCCCTTTGTTCGAAAATCCGCGGGGAACATCGCAAAAAACCGAGCGAGCACGATTTTCGAGGGGTG
>NW_028145504.1:4767500-4952500 GCF_977016875.1 Pavona decussata | reverse complement strand
TCAGTGTAAATGATGGACAAGTCAAAATCCCTACTACAGGGTTTGCGTTACCTTAAAATCACTGAAATCCAGTGTTGCAGTTCCTTCGATGTCCTCTGCGATGAAGGCGTCCCGTAACTCACTCCACTGCGAACACACCTACACATAACATCACAAGAAGTTAGCTATGCTAACTGCAGAATAAAGTTGCCCTGTGAAAATACGTCTACATGTACAGCTGTATTAATAGGCAGGAGACGTCCTCATGCAGGATAGGGCGAAGATTTAAGGTGGATGGCAAAGGTTTCCAGCACTCGAGCTTGTTTATGAGTTACATTCACCTTAAGCTAGAATTAGGGCTGTTTTTAACAGGTTATATTGTGGCTTTGTTAGCCTATTCAGACGAAAAACTGACCATAGCTTGTTTACCATAGCTTGTTTAGCCATTTGTTTGATACCATTATTGTAACATCCAGCGATAAAGAGTAATAGTATTGATCCGTCAAAGTTTAAGTGCTGGAAACCATTGTGAACCAACTTAAGGCGGTGCTAACTTAACTGGCAAAGACTGAAGCAGAAGCAGGAATAAAGGTTACGACGTTTTTGCCTTGTTTGTCCACTTATTTCACATTTTCATTTTGTCTGTGGATAAATAATAAAGTATGGCAATTGAAAGGAAAGCTATTGAGCAGTACGCACCTGTACTGTGGTGCTGTTTATTATGGTGATGCTAACTTTTCAGTTTGTTGACTAAAATTCTGAAGTATCTTTATTAAAATGAAAGCAACTTAGTAGTACTTCCTGCTGTTTAGGTTGTTTGTCGGCTTTTTAAAATACACTGGTAGGTTGCTACAAGAAAAGCTATTATTTTCAGAAAAGGATAGGTACCTGTGGCTTTATTTTCTTTAGAGCAGAATCCACTGATGGTTTGGTATGTGCCTTTAGCGGTGGGAGAGATTTCTTGTCCTCTGTGGGGGACCCTGCCAGGTCGTCCTGTTGTACTTGGGAGGGTGAAGTTGGGAGTGGTTCGGGCTCAGTCTCTTTCTCTTCAGGAACAGGCTCGAGTTTCTTGTGCATGATAGACTTGGCATATTCTTGAAGAACATGTGACAGCGAGCCTTTAAACGTGTAAAGCATGGCAATCAAATTAATGGATTAAAAAATTCTTCAAATTTATACACCCAAAATACTACACCTAAGGGAGTTAAGTCATGCTCATTTGTTGAGAAAATCATGATATTAAAGGTCGTTGTTCGTAGTTATCTGCAACCTTTTGCAATCTAACCAATATAGTTCCTTTGTTTTTACCCCCTTTCTGGCGTTTCTCTACTAGATGGTAAACTATAATTATCACCTCCTATTTGATTCAAATTAGCCTATTCACATTTTGTAACATTTGAATCATATGAAGTCTTTTTTCGTCCTTGGATAATTTTAGCATTTTTATTTCAACTGACGTTTTTAGTTCGATCTTGATCGATCGATCGATCGATCGATCGATTGATTGATTGATTGATTGATTGATTGATTGATTGATTGATTGATTGATTGATTGATTGATTGATTGATTGATTGATTGATTGATTGATTGATTGATTGAGGTTTTCGCGCTATGGATATCAATGTCAAAAATTTGTTTTCCTCTCATGATAATTACTCACCAGGTTGTCCTTCTTCCCCTTCTCCAAGTGACGTTACGTTGAAGTTCAAGAAACAATACTGCACCAACTCCTCGAAGCTTACAGAACCATCCTTTTCAGATGGTAACTTGGAAAACATCAAGTCAATCTCTGATGATCTTAACCTTACGTTATATCTGAAATTGGAAATAATATAACCCAACTGTCAAGATTAGGATGTGTTATCGTGATGGGCCGAGTCGATAGGCGTGTCGGAATTTACACGTATCGGAAAGCTGCCGTGTAAAACACACGGTTTTAACGCAGGCAATAAATAGCTTACATTACTTTCAAAAATAGTACTCAGTTCGTTGAAATCAAATGCTGCTACGCTTGTACCTTTCAAATAATCTTTGAAACATCCCTTTGGATATATATCCTTTTTTGAGCTGGTCCATTCCCTGAAAGGCCTGCAGCGTAAAACAGACAAAGTGGAACATGGTAATGCCATAATTTAACGAAATGGAACTACGGTAACAAAAACAAAAACAACTTGATACCCAAGACAAAACACAAACCTTGTGGATAACTTGGAATTTTTCAGTTAGTAGTTCTCGAATAACAGAGAATAACTGCAAGGGTAAAATAAGTTGTGAATATCACACTACATTTACACGTATTGTTTACAAAGCGTCAACTAACCACCTTTTCTAAGGGATTTTGTATCAAAGAAATAAAATTGTCGTACAACAAAACATGAGTATGACACCCCCCCTTCAACAACCCCGTTAGTATTTAATGAAGACCATTAACCTGAGCAAAAATATCCTACAACATATTTTTGCTTGGCAACCCTGTTAATAAGACAACACTTTCCCGTCAGCAAGAAATAGGACTTCTTAGATTCTGTTTTACGGACGTTATGCTTTTTATGACACAATGTTCGAAAGGAAAGGAGCTCGATACATCTTTAAAAGAAAACTCTTCCAAAACTTTTAGGGCCAGTTATTTATACAAAGTCTAATGTAGGACGTGGCTTAAGACAATCAGTGGGCCTCCAAATCTGTTGATAAGTATTTTATTGTAAGTAGATAAATAGTTTTCTAGTCTGGGATGCAAGCCTTCTTGCTACCGTCAGCAGCAGCCAATGTTTAGATGTGATTGGTAGCAAAATTGAAAATGGCTTAGAACGTGGTTTTGTTAAACACCGTCTAAACTATCTTTCATATTAATAACTGACCCTAAATGGTCCGTGTTCTTCCAGCTGCTTTTGTCTGCAATCAATGATTCTGTTCACATCCTTACCTGTCTCTGGCAGTGTCCCTAAAGCTTCCACCTGTCCAGAGATTCCCGGAGGTTAAACTTTGAAAAGGCAACGTTTCATGTACTTTAACAGCCTTTCTTCTGCCACAAAAAGATCACGAAACACCATCGCATTGGCTTCTCGACCTTTTGTAGCCAGAAGAAGGGCAATTAATCTGTCCGAAAAGGTTGCTTTTACAACATAACCTCCAGGAATCTCAGAAGACTATTAAAAAGAAAAATACTTTATGTCAAGTTACCGATCTTTTTGTTCTTGGGATCACTAATCACCTTTCTCCCTTTCGGGGAAAGGGGATGGGAGGTTACTCTACGATACAATGCACGTGTAGGTTGCCATACTAACCACATGAGCACTCCTCGGTGGTGATTCCTTCTTTGTTATCTCTGGTTGTGTAGAACTCCTTTCCAGTCCCTTGCGTGATGCAGGTCTCCGCGGTGAGCTCAGCTCCTTGGGTGAAGTAGTTGGTCTGCCGCTGCCGAAACGCGGACTCGGTATTTTGCCATTGCTTGAGACCTCCTTGTTTTCCCTATGCGACACAAGTTGAAAAATTGAATAACAGGGTCCAGTTGTTAAAAGCCCTATTAAGCTAATCCTGGGTTAATTGCTAAACAGTTAAAGATTCTCCCAAAAGATTTTAGTCCTTTAACTTTGACTAAGACTTCTCTTTACCATAAAATAAGCGTTTGAAAAGCATTTTTAACAAGCGAGTTGAAAACCTCGGTTAAGTTTTAATCGGGGATTAGGGTTAATCGGCTTTCGACCAACCGGGCCCAGAAGACTAAGTACCCCATGTAATCGTCTATACATCCCAAAGACCCAGATTTTTCAAATCAATGTGTCAGCGAAGAAGGCGGTTGCATTTTTTAGTCTCTAGACTACCGCAAGCGTTTGTAAATATTTCGTGGAAACAGGTCTCAGAATGTATGTAACACCTTCCCGTGCCATTCCAGCACGGAATATTATCATACAAACAAGTACTTTTGTTGTGCAGCATTCAGCCCATTTTGTTTAACCTTGGTACTAGAAGGCACTTGAACGTGCGTGATACGCAAGGAAGTGTGTAGTCCCAACGCTTTCATCGTGATCTGATCATTTCATAGAAAATTACTGATTCATACGCTGCAGTTTCTCTTCACGATGTTAACCACTTCTTTGTACCTCATGACGAAGGCATCCACAGAAAAGCGATTCTGACTATAGAAGTTACTCACTTCAGGAACTGTATAGTGTAGACTGTTTTTGCTTACTGACGGTTTAACAACATGTCAAGAAAAGTGCATTGAGGACCCGCCAACATGCATGCATTAGTTTTCCGTCTCTCGTTTTTATTTGATCAACGATAAACAAACAAAAACGAGGAGATTTCTCACACTTTTCACTTAAAACGATGACTTTCGCTTAGAGTATAAAAACCACAGTCAACCCAACAACACACTTTTCAAGGACTAACCTTACAGATACTTCATCATACCGGCCAGATCTAACAAATAATTGTTATAGTGTATGAAGATGTACCTTGATGCGGTAAAAAGTTCCAGAAATTGAGCATAAGGTACCAAGCCATGAGCAGAGTCTTCAAGTAATAGACGTAAAACAGACTTGAGCTCTTCATCGCTGATCTTAATGTTGAAGCGAACCTCTAACAGCTCTTTAAACTGGTATCGCTTAACCACTCCTAGGTTTTCTCTGTCGAGCTGTCTGCAAAAACAAACCAACAAAATATTATTATGAATATGTTCAACCGGCTCAAGCTTAAGGTATTCCTGGAGGCTAATTTGGTCAATTTTAGACACTAGTTTATTGGGCAATAAAAAACTGCGAGGATCTTTCTTTTATTTAATCTTTCACCCGCAGTTCAAATATATGTTTCATATATTCATATTCATTTATTCATCCTTCAAGGGTATATTACGAACTCACAATATGATCAGCTCCCAGTTGGCTTGATAGCTCAGTTGGTATAGCACTGCACCGGCATCGCAGAGGTCATGGGTTCGCACCCCGTTTATGCCTGAATTTTTTTTTTTTCAGGCTTTCTTTTTGTAACTGCTTAAGTTGCGTAAATAACTGCGAGGGTCTTTCTTCAATGTAACTAATTAAATTCAGCCGCTTAATTAAAAAAAAACGTTGTCATCTCTTACTTAAAAGCTCCAAGAAGAGCAAGGAAGTCGGACTGCAGTATATCCAAGAGTCTTGCTTCAGCATCCAGTGCCGATGTGTTACCAATAGCTGAATCTCTGCTGCAGTTAAACCTGTGTTGAAATCAAAAGAAAAGCAAATACAACAGTGAACTACTGATCTACTTTAATCTAAGCAGAATTACATGTACGCCATGACTTGTAAACTGTACCTGTGTCTAGGGTCATCCAAGATAGCCTGTAACCTTCCTTCTTGTGAACGATCCAGGTACAAGTCCATAAGCTTCTTATACGGTACCATACTGTGTTCTCGCAGGCCACACCTATGGACAGCAATATTTAAAACTGACCTTGAGTTAAAACCCGAGCCTGTAGACAGCACACTTGATAACCGTAGGTTCATTATAACCTTGTATAATTGCATACCTTTGTAAGAAATGTTCAGCTTCAACGGGGCCGAGCTGCAGGTGATACTCAGATAAAGCTTTACGGAAGTTTGCTCTGCTTATCTGATGTAGAGGACAAAACAATGAAACGAATCAATTATGAATGATGATATCATATCATACCGTACCATATCATTCCATACCGTACCGTTAGTTAAAAAGCAATAGCTCGTGGGGCAGGGTCCGAAATTGCGCCTTCCTGGTCGCCAATGCGACTAAAAATTTTGCACTGGCGACCAGAATTTTACAACTAGTCGCTAGCGGGCGATTAACTATTTCATGCCACGATCATTATACAAGCAATAACTTTGATTTTCAGCCAAATCGATAAAAATAAAATTCAAAGCCGCCCGCCAATTGGTCACTTACTTTTTACCTTTCCACTGCTTTTGAAGTATAAAACCGATTTTCCTGTTATTATAAATCTATCATAATGCTTCACAGCCCGAGCAGTGCGAAGCTTCGCCGCCATGTTTTTTAAACGAGAAATGCTGCACGGTTGTGGCCTGGTGCGAACAACATGGCGATCCGTCGATCGTCTAGACAGAACGCGAAAGGAAAGATCGTTTACGGTTTTGAACATAGAGCAAAGAACCAACCGGCAGTTTTTTTAAATCGGGTATATTTCTTCTCCAAAAGGTAGAGACAAGAGAAGGTATTAAGTTGACTTAAACCATTTAGCAGTCTTATGAAACTGCGTATATAGCCGGCATTCGATTCGTTTGTCGTAGTTTTTCAGTGTAAATCGCCATTGCGGCCCCAAACGCCTTCTCTTCGTTCTGATTCTTAAAAGAAAAATTGGCGACCAGAATTTTCCATCTGGCAACCAAAAATTTTGGTTTGCGTTTCGCTGCGAAGGAAAAATTTATTGACACTTTTTTTTCTGCTTTTTGGCGACCACATTTTTCCATATGGCGACTGAAAAAAAAATTTCAGTCGCCACTTGGCGCCTGCGTAAAAAAGTTAATTTCGGACCCTGTCGTGGGGTCGTTTTACAACTTAAAAACACGACTCTTATACTAAAGTAATACAAATGAATAATATATTAATAACACTAATACTAATCATACTTAATTTACAGTCCAGTAGACAATAACAATGTCATCTCTGTTTCGAAATGTTTGAGGGGATGCAACGTTAAAGGCAAGCTTTTTCAGTGTGTGCGTTCCTCGAATGGAAAAAGTAAAGTCTTCAGTTAATGCTAGGCTAAATGCTACAGTACTGGCCGCAGGAAATAGCAGCATCACACGCGCGTATCATGCGTATAAATCCGCCATATTGCACGCAATTTACACACAATTTACGCGCGCGTTACGCGCGAGTAAAAACATTACACGCAGTGTTTCGTGCAAAAGAGGGCGAAGCACTTACGTAGTTAACTTAGCCGCATGTACATACTGTACTTACAATGAAGGCCGAAGCAAATTAAGTCTGGGTAAGTCTGGGCGCTTCTGACTCAACCGACTGAAATCCAAATGACACAAACGAATATGCTGGAAAGTTTTAGATTGCAACATGTGCGTACATGTTTAGCTCATTACCTGCCCGGTATCCTCTGGATCATACTTGCAAAATGAATTAAGCACTTGGTTGTAGCCCTCTTTAAACTGAAAGACAATAGTTATAAAAAGTGTTCTGTTTTTAGACAGTGAAATCAAAATATTAAATGTGAAATTAATTTTAAGAAAAACACGACACTCCTGAGTTTTACAGACATGTTTCGGCAGTTGCCTCTGCCATCTTCAGTGTGAAATGAACAACAAATTTCAGTGAAATATAAATGCTAGAGAAATTACAATAATAATGATTGCATCTCAGTAACTTACATTCGAGGTTAAGAGACAATAATTGTAGGAATTGTGTAGATGTAAGGATCAACTTTCACGCAATTGCCCTTTTCTAGAATACATGGGGCTCGTATCTGCAGACTCCTTACTTCACACAAAAAGGACGATGGTACTCTGCATGTACAGTACTGCTCAAAGCAAAAAGGTGTCAAGTATATTAAGATAGTTGGCTACTGTGTTACTCCCCTCTGGACGTGTTGCTCTTCGATCATATGCAAGGGTTTACCCCCAAGCAGAATGATGATTTGCTTAATTTTTCACCAGACCATAGACTACCAGTATTCCCTTATTTCTCTTAGGGATAGTAAAGCGAGCTAGTAACGCCAACGCACGCACGCACGCGAAAAATTGCGCGTCGCTTCTCCTCGCAGGGGCGAAAATATGCAATGGACTATAGTACCCGTTCAGATGGATGAGATTTAGCAGTGTAGGATTCCCATCGTCCATACCTGTTTATTATTATTACTTACAGTGACACAACACAGTAGCTAATTTAAGACAACAACTCAAACCATACTATACTGTACAATTTTATATTCAACTAAATCAGTTATCTGATCATTATGCTGCAAGTCTGTGATGACACTTTTTATCTCACCTTTGCGGAAAGCAAGCGCATAACACTGTCTAATGTACTGGTTTGTTCTTTCTCCAGCAGCGGTTCCTTTTCACTGCTTGGTTGTGACGGTAGTTTCACTTCCTCTTTAGGTACTGTTTCCTCCTTAATGGAAATCTTCTCTTCTTCCTCAGCTTTAGATTGAGGAGGCTGTTTTACTTTTTTAGGATATTCTGTGATGGCGGGACATGAAAATAATAAGAACATGTAATACCAACTACAGTTTTCTGATATCAATCCAAATCCGCTGCATTATCCACATTTTTGTATGCGGTTCTCGGCAGAAATATGCGGTAAAAATACAAGAGGTAATAATTTTACCGGTTACTGCCTGATGAGGTGAACACTGGCATACACGTAAATAAACAAAATGCGGTGTAATAATTTACACTGTAGGCCACGGTAAGTGTATATTTGGATATTAATACAAGAGAGAGAATCTTGAAATGCTGATATGAATTGTACATTTACAAATAAAAAGTATACTACCTAGTAATTATAATCATAACATGCATTTACCATAAAAGGGATTTATTCCTAGTGTTCTGAAGAAAACCAATGAATCCACCGCTCCAAGGCCTGTTTTATCAAATCTACAAGCAAAACAGTAAAGGTAATAATATTAATTAGCATAGCTTATTGCGGTGCAAGTGTGTGATGCCCTGGCCTTGCATGTGTAATCAGCCTACAGCACCAATGGACTTATGGTGTTTCAATAATTCCACAATGCACACTGAATGCAAATTAATTATCGCACAGTTCCAGAGATTATCCAATCCCCACCCAAATTGGAAATTGAGTTAGTGGGGGTGGGGAGTGGTCTCAAAATCAAATTTTTTTTATGGAAAGTACAATGAAGCTGAACTGGGATTTTCAGAGGAATGAGGGGGAGAGATTTGGACATCTTCTAGAATTATGTACTGTACCTGTCCCAGACTTTATCAAATTCTTCCTCATACATCTGGTAGCCTAAAACCTGCAGGGCAGTCCTCAATTGTGGTTTGAGTACCATTCCATCAACATCAAAACAAGATGGAGGAAAGATCTTCTTGTAAGAAAGTGTTCTGCAAAAAAATCCTGAGTTTTAAGCTTGTATCCTTTTAAGTGTAAATTAAACGATTATCTCCAACAATGAAAGTCGCCACCATGCTGCGCTTTCTTTTTCTTTTTTCTATTCTTACAATACTTATTAATTAATAACAACTTTATTTGCATTTATAAATCAGGCAGTAAAAGAAGGCGAAAAGGGTGTTAACAGGGAGGAACCCAATCCTCATGCAAAGGTGACCCCCTAACATCTACATGTAGTAAAAATAGAATACAGTAAATACAATATATAATTTACAAATAGCTTACAAAATCTATATGAATATCAAATCGTACAAGATTAAAATTGAACATTTATCCCGTAATATACACAGTCAAGTATCATTATAGGACCAATGCAGTCATCATGGTGCGATGATAAAGAGACACTAACACCTGTACAAATGTTTGTACAGAAGTTTCTGCAACAATCTGCAACATCATTTGGCAAAGCATTCCAGCTGTCAATATGTCTATTCCAAAAAGAATACTTAAATTTACATTATAAATTATGAACATTGTATAGTTTGAAGACAAAGGCCTGCACATTGACCAAACTCTAGCATGAAGGTTGTAGCCATGGTTTAATTTAATTGTTAGCTTCTGTGTGGATGGAATAAATTCCCTTTAAGTTGTTTCCAACTGAGTTTACATGGGGACAAGACAACGAAAGGGACTTCAAAAAACCGGAAGGAGTCAGATTAAGCCCAAATACTGACACAAGTACATGTGTCTATCGGATTTTAAACCAGTCCAGGCAGGGCTCGACACTAATGCTAGCTGGTGAACTAACCTGGCAAAAATTCAGTTTTGGTGGAAAGTAGTATGTTTGCACTTCCACTAGTGAAAACTGAAGGGTTGAGGGCATAGTCATGTACATGTAACTATCTTACAGCTGTATGCTGCATTTCAGATCAGTTTTTGTTGTTTTAGCTCAGATTCAACAGGGTTATAATTATTGCATGTGGCCTTGAATTCCTTCAGGAAATGTTGCTCCAATGTTTTATCCACTGCTTAGCACTTTGTTTTGAGATGAAAATGAACATCTTGCCGATCTTGCCCTGAGTTCCCATTAACTACTTTTTTTATTACGTTTGAAAATATTTGTTTTAAAAAAAGTTAAAATAAAGTTGTTGTTGCTGTTGTTGCCATAATTATAGCTTTTTATTGCAAACAAAGCCTAAAGTGCTCAGCAGATAAAGCATAGGAGCAAAGTTTCCCGAAGGAATTCAAGGACACAAAAATTGCAAAAACTCTGGAGAATCTGGGAGTGAGCTTATTAAACAACAAAAAGTTATCTGAATGCACCATAGGTTAGTTACCAGCAGTGAGCCCTTCAATAAAGCACTGGAGTACTGGACATACAGTGTGAAAAATGAAAAAAGCAGAAACTAAAGCAAGACTGTTTAAGTGGACTCCATAGAATTTTGTTATGGCTACTGAAGCCAGATCTGTTACTAGTCTTGAGCTCTGTGAAACTCTCAATGCTTCTCCCTGTTGTTAACAGGAGGCATGGCTCAATCAAGCCCCCAAGAAGGACACTGATAATAGAGTCAGGATCACATCACCTAATTAAACCACTTTCCCTTTTAGGTTTGAAAAAAGTCACAATCACAGTACCCAGTATTGCACTTCCAACATTTTCAAACTTTGTTGGACAATCATCACATATTATGCACATGAAGACCAGTAATTGTAATTATAGCAGTCTCTTCCACAAGGACGGGGACAAGGGTACTACAAATACAGTCTGTAATGCCTTTTATGGATGAATATTTACCCTCGATAGCCATGACCTGACAGAACCTAATTAAATTTAGATGTTGTAATTTATTGTTTAAGCAACTCACCCTTGTTGAGCTGTCCTTTTCAGCTGAGGGACAACCTCCAGTGCTGAGTAAAATTTAGGTGGTGTATTTTTCCTGCCTTTTTTTAGTGCAGCATACTTCTGTTCCAATGCAATTTCTCTCTGCCTTTGTCGTAATCTGTTGGCTGGTAGGTTAGCAAGATTTGCAGAGTTTAATGTTGGTCTGACCACAGGATCCACCCATTCCTTGGTGAGTGTCTTAAGAACAGAGAAAAAAAGAAAAACAGAATGTTACCTTACGTTTATAATTCTTATTAACTGTACAATGTCATTTACATTAATTTAGTCTGGCACAGGGTCATTTAAATTGACAACAAGGCTTTGGACTGCAGTGACCATATCTATAGACCACAATTTTGTTTCCTACTCAAGCTCTCTAAGAGGGCTACACCATACAATAAGATAATTTTATCAGATACCCCAAACACTGAGAAACTAGCATAAAGAGGTACAAATAAAATTATACCTAAATAAGTACAGCATTCTCTCATCTGTACCTTCTGTGATCTTTCCATAGCCAGAAATAAACATTTTGCAGTTTAAAAAATATTGCGCTATTGAACCAAGAAAAAGGAGGATTACATGTACATCTACTTTTGCATTCTTTTTTAACTTACCAGAACATGGGGCATTTTAACAGCTTTTTGTCTGCACTGTGGAGCATACATGTAACTTCCCTTGTTTAATTTTAACTCCCATCCCAGGTTAGTCTGAAGAGGTGGATGGAAACAGATGGTATCCCTAGAATTTTCCGACCTTTACATACACCTACACTTGGATTGAAGTTACAACAACTGTTGAAGAAACACTTTAAGTGTATATGACAGATTTTTTTTTATTTGCTTGATCGAATCTTCTTGTAGTTCTCGTATGAAAATCGAAAAAATAAATTCGCTATCGATTTTTCTTCCCCTCCTTTGAGGCGGTCAAAGACGTGAAATTTCACTTCCGGGTGTCTACAAAACCGCGCAAGGCGGGAGACTAGGGATAGTGGACCTGTGACGTCAATACAAGAATGCTGCTTTGGCGGATTCTCTGGTCGCTTTTTTTACGTCTTTCGTGTTGCTGCAGCCGTAAACAATGCACCGCAGCACCATCTTTCTTCCTTTGCATAAAGAAAAACAATGAAACAGAGAATCCGCGAAAGCAGCGTTCTTGTATTGACATCACAGGTCCACTATCCCTAGTCTCCCGCCTTGCGCAGTTTTGTACACAACCGGAAGTGAAATTTCACTCCTTGACCGCCTCAAACGAGGGGAAGAAAAATCGATAGCGAATTTATTTTTTCAATTTTCATACGACAACAACAAGAAGATTCGATCAAGCAAATAAAAAAAAATCTGTCTTATATACTTTAAGACAGTGTAAGTTTTAGTACCAACCTCACCATCCTGGAAATGAGTGACAAAGTTTTCAAATGAAATTGTACTTTGTGTGTCCAGTCCAAGCCTATAAAATAAAGAAAAAAATTAATATTCCCTTCAGCTGCAAAAAAATGATTAATTATTGTCCCATAACATGTATTGAAAAAACTGCCCAATGCTTCCTGTTTTTGCTACATGTACGTACCAAGATTGTGCGATCATAAAATTGCCATCTGGGTCCAGTTGTTCAAACACCGATTAACGCTAATTCACGGTTAAAAGTTAACCGAGAATTTCACTTGGATCATTACAAATGTTTTTAAAAGAAAATTTTAAAAGCTATTGGTAAAGAAAAGTCTACGTAAAAACTAAGGGAAGAATCTTTTGAAGAATCTTTGTTGATTAGTAATTAAACTCGAATAAAAGTTCACGCTAACCCAGGATTAGCTTAATCGGGCTTTGAACAGCTGGGCCCTGAAGATTAATGACCGTGTCAACTAAAGGTAATAAGTGAATCCCCTCTTAGTACATAATTAAAAATAAAATTTAAGGGGGAGTCTTCCGGTGTATGTGGCCACTAACAACTTCATGCGCAACATTATTAAATTTTACAGTTTATGTTATGAATGTTATTAATTAAAAGTTTTAATAGACTTTTGAGATACTTAACTTAAAAGTTATACCACAAAGTGCATGTATTACTAATTAAGGTAATACAATGTTGCACAAACATGATTCGTACATTGTACTGCACTTTAAATAGATACACTGTACATGCATGTAATCACCTTTTCAGAAGACCATTGACTTGCTCTGTTGTCAGGTAGCCACATAAATGATATAGAATTGTAACAAGTGCTTCCCTGTCAAGGAAAAAGATTTAAAACTTAATTCTTCGTTGAAAAAAAATAGTAAGTCATCATCAGGAAGTCCTGCCATAAAACTTAATAATTATTAAAAGAAAATCTTACAATAATTATAATTGAGGGCTGAGTGCATAACTGTCACAAGTCAAATTTTAGGTCAAGTTTTTGTTTTGCTCAAAAGTCCCTTAATTTTTGCATGACTTTTGCAGACTTCAATAATTTAATCAGAGTACATTGTAATCAATACATTACTTTATTGCTACAATCAGCTAACATTAGGGGCTTTTAAAAGTACCTCATAATAATTATTTGTATTTGTTTTTACCTTGATACATTTCCTTTTCCCATGGGATCATTTGAGCGAAACGCTTGCCGTAGTCCATTGATTCTAGCTGGCAATTTTTCGCGGATAAGATCTTCAAGCTAAAAGAGAAGAGAGGCAATTAACCACAAATATTACATAATTATTGTACACCAGTTTGCTTTCTACCCTACATGTACATATAAGGTTACAATGACACTCAGATATCAGAGAGAGACACAATCCTTTACCACTCTAACTACAAATTTAAAATACATTTAAAAGTATATTAAAAATTATTATTCCTCCAATTTTTTAGTCCAATACATTTACATGCACCGTGCAATTTACTTTACACTGTAACTTATAAGTGAAATTTCCATCCTTGAAAATTATGATACTTCCAGAGATACACATTTCATATTACATGTAGCTATACCTGAGAAGTTTCAAAAGTGATGCATGCAAAGACCAATGTGGATATACATAGTTGCTCTATTTTATTTTGAATTACTTTATTCAAGACATTTTTGATGCATCTACATGTACATGTACCACCTCAAGCTTGCTCTCAACCTTTTTAGGGGGATAATTATTTATATCTTTTAATCAGGCCTTTCTTTGAGACAGAAGCTTTGCACACATGTACAAGTAAATGGCCACCTTTTAGCATTGAATGTTGCCATGGCAACCAAGTTTTGACACTGGCATGTTAACCAAACTGTTGCAATGTTTCAAATAAAATTATCAGTTTTCAACCTTTACTAGTTTATTTTACCAATCCTTTGTTGATATCAATTAATTCAATTGTTCAACTGAGGTGATTTTCTGGAAACTGAAAAATCCAATCAATTGTGGTGGCTATTAACACTTGTATAAATGTACAGCATATTTTAAATGATGTCATCATCAACATACTATATGACCACCTTATCTGGCAGTGATAGCAATATTCATACAGAGAGGTTGTTCAGTCTAAGGCTGTGTCATACAGTGTGTATATGTATATGCTGAGTATTTTTACAAATCATTTTCATTTTTTTTTTGTTTTGGTTTTGTCTTTTTGTTTTTTTTTGTTTTTCTTTTTTGAGCCCTTCAGAGGGAAAAAATCCCCAATATGGTTGAGATGGAGAAGTATATAATTATGTAAAAATGCCCTGTGTTATAACATAACCTTACGCTGATCTGATAAATAAATTGTTTTTGATAAGTAACTCTAGGATTTTTATTTACAGTACATGTAAAGTCAACTCTCACCTTGCGGACACCTCGCTATGACAGACACCCCTATACATGTAAATTAAAGACAGCAGCTAAATCCCCGGCAAAAATAGAGTACAGATGTTTGTACTGAAAGAAATTTCTGGTATTATGGACTCTCGCTATAAAGGACACTAACTCGCGGTCCCAAGGGTGTCTGCAACGTAAAGGGAGTTGATTGTACATGGATTTCCATGCAAGTACATGTATATCGGTTCATCATTGGTGCCCTTAATACTCTAGGAAGAGCAAAGGGAATAGCAGTATTCATTTCTGTGTGTCTATGTCTATTCTGCATAATTTGCTACAAATTGTATATCATATTATAGTAATTTGACTTACCTCTTCTGGTGTGAGTTTGTGCACTGGTGATTCCCATGCTGCACCATTGCTGGCACTGGACTTTCCTTTTTCCTGACCTTTACAGAATTAAAAGGATTTTTTTTTGTGTTAATCTATCAAACCTCATGCACTACCAACCAAATAAAATATAATGTTTCCATCTTAAACATCTGTATGATATATAATTTTCAAACTGCTAAGCTATATGCCCCTGAGAGAAAAATCATATTGTCAGACAAATATCAAAAAATACAAAATGTCTTCTGGGATGGTGGTCAGGCTTACTACTGGATGGAGTTGAACGCTAAACTTTTATAGCTTTGTTTCATGTATTTGGAGATTGCCATGAAATATTGAGATGCAATTTCAGAATTAAAAATTTTTATTGTGTCATCTCAGCAAGATACATCAGATTTCACCAAAACACACTGGTCATGAGAGACTGGGAGAAAATATAAATATTTAGGCCATACAGGATCTTAATTGGGAACTAAGAATTAAGTATATTGCTAAACGTTAACCCTTTAATTAATCCCTTACTAATATCATAGAACAAATTCTCCTATGCTGTCCCCATACTTTTCTTATAAAAGTACTGTGCACAGCAGATCATACTGCAGAAGTTATTAAAATATCAAGAAAATTCAATTTGGGTCATCATACATGTAACCGTAATTCTCATGACCTCAGGGATTGATATAAGCTTTGATATTACAAGGACAAAATTTGATGCTGATCACTGTAAAGGCTTAAAGGGTTAAAAGATTGATTGTAACAATTTGTATCAGTACAGTGTAATTAAGCTTAGGTGACTTCAAACCTAGCCAATACAAAGAGCATTCCAATGAAAAATGAAAACTGTCACTTTATGGATTATTTATGTGGCCATTTATACAAACATGAAACAACTCTACTGTGGAAGCTCTGTAAACTCCCATTTGAGAAATATGATTAATGCGTCATTTTAAGATATATTATACACTGAGCAGGATGAACAAAGAAGGAAGACCGACAATTGGGTACTGCAGAGAACGAATTTTCACCGCAAATTAACTACAACGTTTATATTTATTTACCAAGTCTATGAATAATAATTGATTTCAACGCGATAACCTTTATTTGATTACTTAAGAAACGTGAATTGCCAACCGATCCAAGATATTGATATAAGCTAATGGATAAAAAAAATAAAAGTCCTAAGCTTATAAAATTGCGCATTGTCCGGAATCATCCCAAAGGTTCCCGTAGTAACCATAAGCTTACAAAAATACCACAGCCAGCGCAGCATTGCTTGACTTTTTCACACCGCAAGAGCTAACACTTTACAAAATGACATTCTAAATGTGCTACCTAAAAACCTCACAATAACTTACCCAGCGGCCATGTTAGAACTCTAGAATGTCCCTGCGATATTTGTTGTTTTGTTCTTCTCTTTAACGGCGGAAGAGCATCGCGAATGTCCTCCAAACCAGACGTGCTTTCTTCACGCGAGTTTCCGCGGATTTGTAAATCTGCATTGTTTTCGTCTGATCTTCGCAAGGCTGGGTGTTCAATCACTGGCAAACCCGGTAACTTCTTGGGAAATTCTTGCCTCTGTGAAGCGATTAGACTCGTCATTTTTTGACCGGTCGTCTCATTCCGGTCAAATAATAAGCTAGTGGCTCCTTAAAACTTCTTGACTTTGAAGAAAATCGAGAAAGCCACACTTGAATCTCTTGTAGGTAACACTACATGTAGTAAGCTGAATTCCATGGTAACCCACTCTTGAATATTCATGTGCGCAATCAAGGTGAAAGGTCACGCAATACATAATACTCTAGCGGATTTTTTCTCTTTGTGCAGTCTACAACGAATCCTGACTTTACCTGCATTTAGCTGTCTCTTGCAACAAATATGAAACTTATCGCGGGGCATTCTCGTCGAGAATATCTGATTCATGGTCTGTATTGTATTCTGCGGGTCTTCCGGCGGATAATATGTATATCTTCATTCTTGACAAATCATGATGAACCCGCGATTGCGCGAAAACAGTACTTTTTGGTTTCAAGTATTTGATGAAAAGCAGTCCTAGTATCTGACGATACGTTCATCGCAATGGGAAGGCACTGAAACAAAACAAATTTAAGCTTATGGTATCCGACCCTGCACGATCTGCACAGCCCAATCTGCAACATAACTCCTACATGACGCAGCTATCTCTCTGGGTAGCTTCCGCATAGCTTGTTACTGTGGACGCATGCTCACGAAGTTTTCTTGAAAAAATGGGTACATAGATGAGTATATTGCAAAATAATTCTGGCTTTTAATGATAACAGAAAACTACTCAGTTTTACTGAGCAAAACAAAACACCGAGCGGCAAATGTACGATCAACATCAGCACGGCGTTTGCCAGACTGACTCCACCCTCCCTACCTCTAGCTACCCGACGTTACCTTCTTACCTTGGGCGCGTTGCTTTGGAACCATTCCGGTTATTCGTAATGATTTTGATTTAGGAAGAACAGAATACACGGGATAAAAACAAAAGAGAACGATACTTAGGTGTGATCTGAAAACCAATATCAGCTGTAGCCTGCACAGCAAGTGTTTCCTTGGGGTTTTGCCCGTTTTTTGCTGTATGAGCGCGTGAAAATAATTGGTATCCGCGCGGTCAAAAAGCGAAAAACGCATGTCCCAATATAAACGTTAGCTACACAGGTTAATATATCTGCGCTCGCGCGATTGTTAACAGTAAGCGAACCTTACACCATCCCAAACTGCACGATTGTGGGTTACAGTCAAGCCTCCTTATTACGGACACCAAGGGGACCGGAACTGAAGTGTCCGCATCATAGAGGTGTCTGTTTCAGAGAAGTAGATTAATATAGATTCGGTTTTTGAGGGACCAAGTAAGCTGTCTGTAATAGAAAGGTGTCCGTATTAAAGAGGTGTCCGGAAGGAGAGGTTCCACTGTATTTGCTCGACATTTTGGCTTATCATGTACAAACAACGCAAGGGAAGACAAAAGCGTAGAATAATTTATCCTTACGCCTTCTCAGGATTTTGCGAGGCCGAGAATATCTGATAGCTGAGAACCCGGCACCCCATAAATACTCTTCTTATCATCCTGCTTTACAAATGGATAACGGATTTCAAACTGGAATGTGTTGACAAAACTTAACGAAAGGATAAGTCGGTAAACGGTATCAATGAGGCACAACATTCCACCCAGAGGACAATAACCATATGATGCTCCCATTCACAATGGGTGGGGCCCGAGAAATTTAAACAGCGAGGACGGCGATGAGAATAAAAATGCAACTTGAAAATATCAATTTAATCATATGAGTTGAGCTACTTTGCGACTCAGCCATTTTGTTCAACTTGTACAGCTGTGGTCAATACATACCGTGGTATGAATTTCACGTCACTAGTGAGCTTTTCACAGAGGACGCGGTACATCGAGAAATGTGCCAAAATATATAACGTACGTTGATCGTCAAGTCATGCGTTTGCAATTGCGTGCTCATAGAGTTATGATGCACCAGAGACATTAGAGTTCCTACATGTAGGCGAGGCCGAGAGCCAACTTCTTGAAGTCAGCCAGTGTTGACTGCTCTTCAAACAACACGTTCTAAAACCATCGGGGATATTCTAAAATGCATTTTTTGGAACAAATGAAGGAATTTTTTATTATCTCGTCCATAAAAAATACTGATTTGTGGCAATAATTAGGGTTTTTTATCATTTTTTTACCATATTGTCAGAAACTATGGTAAGAAAACATCTTTTCGTATGTATTATTGCCAACTATTACAAAATTGCAACATTTCAAAAATAAGTGAATTTTGATCTTTTCTTACCAGAAATCGATGTCTTTGATGTATCATGGTAATCATTTTAAAAAAAGTGCAAATTTGAACCGACGAGGAAGTGGCATGAATTGAACTGAAGTTGTTGTTTTCTGCCATAGACAGTGAAAACATGGCAAAAAATCGCAATGCCTCGCTATTATTGTCCAAAAACTCCAACAAAATATTAAGATGTAGGTTTTCTACTGCAAAAAACACAATTTAAGATGATATATTTGCCAAGTTTTTAAAAAAATGGCAAAATACATATAAAAAGTGTTAGATGTTGAAAGGTACATGGAAATTTCCGTGTACCTTTAGCAAAAGATTTCGAAAGGTACATGGAAATTTCCGTGTACCTTGTAGCAAAAGATTTCGAAAGGTACATGGAAATTTCCGTGTACCTTGCAGCAAAAGATGTTGAAAGGTACATGGAAATTTCCGTGTACCTTGTAGCAAAAGATTTCGAAAGGTACATGGAAATTTCCGTGTACCTTGTAGAAAAAGATGTCGAAAGGTACATGGAAATTTCCGTGTACCTTGCAGCAAAAGATGTCGAAAGGTACATGGAAATTTCCGTGTACCTTGCAGCAAAAGATGTTGAAAGGTACATGGAAATTTCCGTGTACCTTGTAGCAAAAGATTTCGAAAGGTACATGGAAATTTCCGTGTACCTTGCAGCAAAAGATGTCGAAAGGTACATGGAAATTTCCGTGTACCTTGCAGCAAAAGATGTCGAAAGGTACATGGAAATTTCCGTGTACCTTGCAGCAAAAGATGTTGAAAGGTACATGGAAATTTCCGTGTACCTTGCAGCAAAAGATGTTGAAAGGTACATGGAAATTTCCGTGTACCTTGCAGCAAAAGATGTCAAAAGGTACATGGAAATTTCCATGTACCTTTCGAAATTATTTGCTGAAGGTACACGGAAATTTCCATGTACCTTAAGCAAAAGATGACAAGAAAGGTACATGGAAATTTCTATCTACCCTTGAGTAAAATATGTTGAAAGGTACATGGAAATGTTTGTGTACCTTTAGCAAAAGATAAAGATGGGGTATGGATGTTTTACCGTAGGTCTCGGGTATGGATATTATACCTTAAGAAGGCCTCTTAGCTGGTATAACCATGATCAATACTACAGATCGGGTATGTAATACTGCGAGTCTTAGCCAGTACAAATGCTTATGTACCACTATCCAGTACATAACGATTTATCCGCTCTTCGAATAACTAAGGCCAGATCTGGGTATAACATATGTGGCCTAAATCAATGGTAAAGCATCGTCACTAATTTCTGCGACAAGTTTTTACTGCCCGCATCGGTTTTAATCTTGACAGATTCAGCAGTTTAATTCCGTACTAATAGCCGCGTGAACAACACTTTTTCTAATGAGAGGTGTAATGTCCGCGACTGCCCGGACCCAATGAAAGGAAGTGTAAACTGCACCTGAAAATAATATTAATATGACATTAATATGGTCCGCTTAAATAAAATGCTGTATTCTACCGAACCGGTTGACTAAAAGCGACTTGATTGAAAAAATCCCAAACATTTAGCAAAAACATTCTTCTTTTTTAAATAACAAACAAAAAACAATTCGTTACATTTTCAAGCTTTTTTTTTATTACTTCTCGACATTTCTCAAACACATAAGGTTTTCTTTTTGAATGCTAAGGCAATCTGAAGTTTTTCTTTTATGGGAAGGTAATTCCCGCACCAACCGCACGTTTCCTGTGGATTGCAAACCGACCCGTTTTTAAAACCGCAAGGAAAAAAATTAGTGCCCTATAATATTTCGTGTTGTGGTCGAGCAGATAAACACGTACGAAATAACATTTAAAGTAATGGGAAAATATGGCAATATTACAAGTCTCTTCTACACCATTGCACATTAAGGTTACCGGCCTTTAGAGGTTTCTCGCGCCCAAAGGATGTAGCACGTCCGGTTTAAACTGTGGATACCTAAACCCCTATATCAAATTAAAGCTTGTAGAGCTGGCTATAGAAACTATACCGAGAATTTTGTAATAAAATGAATTGTCCAATTTTTCACGACCTCTAAATGCGAGCGTCCGAATCACCTTTCGAAAGCTACTGCACGTCAAAGCGAATTTTGTTTTTCGCTAATTTAATTTGCTCCTCAGTTTCCGGACCCAAAGCAAACGTGTCTGCGTGTGAAAAGTTACAGAACATTTACGAAATAAGATTAAAAAAATGTGGAGTGATTGAACAAAAATCGCTCTCGGAGAAAAAAATATTTCGAACTAAAAAATTCGCAGAAACGTTTTTGTTGTTTATTATATGTTAAACTACAGCTAGTGTCCATAATTGAAGTTAAACGAACAAATTCCCTTTTGAGTTTTAGCTCTTTAAAGTGTCCCCTTCAAGTGAAAACATTGATTCGAGAAAACAGCGCTAAAGATTCAACAATTCATTTTATTTTAGTTTTTTGGTATAGTTTGATAGCCAGCTCTGTAAGCTTTAGTTGATACGGGGGATTATGTAACTATAGCTAGTTTAAATCGGACGCGCTACATCGCTTAGGCGCGAGACACCTCTAAACTTATACTTTTGCGTAGAAAATATATCGTATTCACATTTGTATTCACTAGTTAATTGCTTGCGAGACCGAAAGGAATGTTATGATCCATAACGTAATGATACAACATAACTCCGTATTACGAACTCTGTTAAACTTATCCACGGAAATAATGTAGTTTTCCTACCGTGAAGAAGGTAAAGCGTATCCACCGTAATTCGTGTCGCTATTTATCTCTGAATATTATGTTCCATCTTGCTCGGACATGGTCATCTTGAACCAACCCAGGGTTTTTTCTTTTTCATTTAAGATAGACCAACAGCTATGTCAGGACAAGTATCTCTAATTCAGTCTTAGCTTCATCCACCGTCGTTCAAGAGAGTGGAAATAGATTAGCTTCAGCTTTGAAATATTAAAACTGAAATAGCATTTTCGTGCTGTCTGTCCGAGCAGGCATTTCCAACGGAAATAGCAGAGGCCGCATTGTGGTCTCAGTCAATCTAAAATAACAAGGCCCTCTATTGAAAAGCGTAATCATTACATATATCCGGTTTTTGTTACCGAAACATTCCTGACGAGACTGTGGTGAACTAAGAAAACGGTGAGTGTATACAATATGCGAGCCAGCGAGGCATGCGAGGCATGCGAGGCAGACGTGCGAGGCGTGCGAGGCATAAGCGAGGCATGAACAAAACAAGCGAGGCATGCGAGGCATGAACAACCCCCAACATAAACTGCTAACCGTTAAGCTAACCGGGGAGCTATTTAAGCTAACCTGAGTGCTATTTAGGCTAACCGGAGTGCTTTTTAGGCTAACCGGAGTTTTTTTTAGGCTAACCTGAGTGCCTCGCACGTCTGCCTCGCTGGCTCGCAGATTGTGCATCCCCAAAACGGTTGAGAGAATTGCGCCCGAAAAAACGAGTTGCGCTGGAACAACATACAGTGGTAACTTCCTTTCTTCAAAGAATGTAGTCGGCGTAATACTGACATGAATAGATGCTAACCCGTCTGGCTGGTAAGTGATTAATTGTATTTAAACCCATTTCTTACGGAATTAAAGATTCTAGTTCACAGTAAACTATTTGACCCGGATAATTGCGTTTAGCTAAATTTACTCGCACAAAAATTTGTGTGACCCCTTGAGAAACCCACTTGTATTTCTCAACTCCGCAGACGCCATCGCACTTGAGCGGAGGCGAACATCAAGCCATTTTCAGCTCTGCTGGATAGAGAACATTTCGTCATACTGTCCTCACTCTAAACTTTCATCAAATGTACTGAATGTAACGCTATTTGTTTGTTGATTTCTCGATAGGATCAACGATACAGGCCGCTGTTCCACACGTGCTCTATGTCCGAATTATAAGATCGTGTAAGGAAGGCCAAAGGAACTGAAGCCAGATGATTAAAAGAGAACACAGGCTAGTTGATTAGCACCGACTCAAAACGACTTCTAAGGCAACATTACATTTTTTCGATCATACCTTTTCCAGCGCCTGGCCTCAACTACCTGCTATCTCTGACGACCTTGCTCAGTCGAAACCATTGTAGGTATTCATAACCTTGACTAATGGAGCACAGGTCTAATAATTTCGTTCTTTTAATTCGCTCTTATTCTTATACAATACATTAAATGATGATATGTTTAAACTGATAACTGAGCATCACGTATGAGGTAATTTCATCTAATCTTGGACCTTTGACTTAGAACTAAAGGAAACAATAAACTTCTTCAGGATGTGATTCCTTTCTTCATATGTCACTGGAGTAAATGCAGTGATTCCATCCAAAAAAGTAACTTGTTCCTGTTCGACAATTACGAAACTTTGTGTTGTTGTTGTTGTTGTTGTTGTTAAAAGTTATGAGGTGGAAGTACATCGAGACATATCGGGGACGAAGATTCGATGGACGCTTATCAGTAGGATGTACGACATTTGATATTGTTATATAGCATAATTTAATCTTATATCACTCACAAGATGCTTATTAACAAAATAAAGTATATTTAACAACAGTACCACTGTTTACTTGAATATATATTTTTATGAAAGGACATTTTATACTTTTCTAGCTTTATATTTCGTGGCCGGGAGGCACTTTGAAATTTCCATGTACCTTTGCATTCTAGAACCGTAAAGGTACAAGGAAATTTCCGTGTACCTTTGCATTCTAGAACCGTAAAGGTACATGGAGATGTCCGTTTACCTTTGCATTCTATAACCGTAAAGGTACATGGAAATTTCCGTGTACCTTTGCATTCTAGAACCGTAAAGGTACATGGAAATTTCCATGTACCTTTACGAATTCTAGAATGCAAAGGTACATGGAAATTTCGATGTATACCTTTACGATTCTAGACTGATGCAAAGGTACACGGAAATTTCCATGTACCTTTACGATTCTAGAATGCAAAGGTACATGGAAATTTCCGTGTACCTTTGCATTGTAGAACCGTGAAGGTACATGGAAATTTCCGTGTACCTTTGCATTCTAGAACCGTAAAGGAACATGGAAATTTCCGTGTACCTTTGCATTCTAGAACTGTAATGGTACATGGAAATTTCCATGTACCTTTGCATTCTAGAACCGTGAAGGTACATAGAAATCTCCGTGTACCTTTGCATTGTAGAACCGTAAAGGAACATGGAAATTTCCGTGTACCTTTGCATTGTAGAACCGTAAAGGTACATGGAAATTTCCGTGTACCTATGCTTTCTAGAACCGTAAAGGAACATGGAAATTTCCGTGTGCCTTTGCATTCTAGAACCGTAAAGGTACATGGAAATTTCCATGTACCTTTGCATTCTAGAACCGTAAAGGAACACGGAAATTTCCATGTACCTTTGCATTGTAGAACAGTAAAGGAACACGGAAATTTCCATGTACCTTTGCATTCTAGAATCGTAAAGGTACATGACAATTTCCATGTACCTTTAACTATAAAATCCAGCACCAACTGCATAACCTGGAGTAGTACGGGCGAAAACTTAAGCATTTAAATTTCCTTTCACTGTATTAAATTTGAAGGAAAATGATAAAATGAGCTAATATTTACCGGATGAAGTAAAAACATGGCAAAATAATAAACCTTTTTTGTAAATATTGCCACTTTTAAAACTCTTTGGAGAGGAAATGGCACGAAAATGACTAAAATAGCTTAATATTACCAGAAAATCGCCGTTTTAGAATATCCCGATGGTTTTAGAACGTGTTAAACTTTCCAAATGCATCATCAGAACTCGACATACGCCGCCACAGGTAAAAACAAATAGAAGCAACTTAGACCTGGCAACTTAGACCTGGCGGATCAAACATCACATCATAGCCGTAATACGTGTTTCTGTCATGATGTTTGACCTCGGAGCTGTACGACCCTAACTGCTTTGCGATAAACGAACCATTCGAGGTATCCATCACTTCAACACTGACTGTGTATTTCGTTTCTTCACGGCCAAAGTGCTGTACCCCGAGCAAGTAGATAACCTCAGTGTTACAAACAGTGAAACAGATACGGTCACTTTTGCACCGCGTGTAGTTCCAAACCCCAATTCCCAGTTCTGCTGGAATAAGGAATTTACCAAATCTATGACATTCACTGGTAATGTCCTTGGCTCTTGGAGTAACTGAGAACTGCAAAGGGGGGCTCAGAACATCGCTAAAGTGTTTCATCATGTCAACAATTTCTTTTGTGGTAAGAATGTTGCAGTCAGGGACTACAGAAATGAACTCCTTCTGCGACATCAATGGGAACCGTATGGCTTTTACAGTCTCCTCTCCAATAATTCTTCTTTTGTCTTGGCCATAAGGTTTCACCCCTTGTCTTTCACATTCTTGCGTGGCCCAGCGATCGACGGCCTCGAATAACTTAATTTCTTTGATATGCAAACATTCTCTCTTCACAACTGACTCAATCAGTGATCGCTCAAGCGTCACAAATTCTTCTGACGTCACTGCTTCCTCGGTGTTCCTCTCAATCACTTTCCAGCATCGATCTTCCAAATCTTTATCTTCAAATTTCTGAGCGTGCGGTAGAACTGAGAATACATTTGATGCTTCCAAGTTGTCTCGTAGATATTGAGTGCATTTATCAGCGAGTGGAGGCACCATGTATTTCTTCGCCAAGTACTGCACACGCATTACATTACTTCCGGTTAGCTTCACTTCATCGCTGTACATGTAGCGAAACAATTCCAACAGACTCTCGTACTCACAGTCAGGCAGTTCAATTGAGTCTTTAGTCTCCGCCATTTGACCATAGAACATGGCGTAGAACACAGGACTGCTGATTGCAAGCACAAACTTGTGAGCTGGTATCACCTTTGTTTCACTTCCGCCATTCGACACAGGAAGAACAAACTTAACATCGCTTAACAGCTCACTATTCCAAAGAAACGTTATTCTTTCCAAGACGGTTACTTTCTTCGTCTGCCAGTTGTCGTCCATAACTGTCAATCTACGCAAAACAATGATATATTAGCAGGCTCCTAAATTCAAAAGCGGCCGAAATAAGCCCCTTCTCACACTTGGTGGCGATCACCCAGGAATAGTTCGTTTTCGTTTCGTTTCTGACTCGTCCCCAGTCTCCTTCCTTATTGATAAATCGTGAGACGCGGGGGTTGACGGGAAACAAGACGCTCGATGGACGTTTGGGATAACTGTTATTACGGCTCTAATATAACAATAGAGTTGATGTTCGCGGGCGTAAATATGTTTTTGGCCCGACTCAGGCTCATTTTAGCCCGAGCCGCAGGCGAGGGCTAAAATGAGTTCTGAGAAGGGGCAAAAACATATTTACGCCCAAGAACATCAACTCTATTACTATTATAATAATTTCAGAGGGCATTCAGAAAAGAAATCAAAGACAGGCGTTTATTTTACATTTGTTTCATTGTTCAAAACTATTCATTGTCGCATAAGCTTTAAACTTCAACAGAACACCGCAAAATTTGTCGAGAGAATATTGCTTCTAAGTTTTCAAAGGGAAAATAACAGAATTTTGTGAGCAGCGAAGACATGGTCACTTGCAAGAGTTAAAATTAATTGTGCAAGTGCTAAACTGAGCAGGTTTCGCTCGACGAAGACAAGCTGTTTACCTTCACCTCGCAGCCGGCCATGGAGCTACTACAGGCATTATTTCCACCATCGTACACCAGTTTCTGTAAGTCCTTTTTTCTAGCTAGCTGAAACTACTGGGAATTTGCTTCTTCGTTAGGTTTTTCAGCCATTTTGTAGCTCAAAACAATTTTTTTGCAGATGGCAGCGCTTCCAGTCAAACAAGCAAGAAAACGGCGCGAACAGTTGAATGGTTTCCAGTTCTGATTGGCTGGCTACGTTATGTTCTTGTTTCTCATTGGCTTAGAGCATCGGGCTAAAATATATTTTAGCCCGCTGAATTTTTCATTTTAGCCCGCAAAATACGCGGCAATGCCCGATGAAATTATTATAATATCAGTTATATATAGTTCAGCTCGTCAGTGTACGCTTCAATAGGCATGCTCGCTGTGTGATTTTGATCATGATGGATGGGCTATCACACTTCATCGGATTTTGACACTGAGGAGTGCACGACAACTTTGAAGTGTGATCAGTACTACTGACTTCTTACTCAAAGGAATAGATTCATGCCGAAAGCCGGGCAACCTGTGTATCAATACACAAAGCTGTTCATATCTTGATTGTAAATCGGAATACCTGGTGCGCACAATACACTAACATGGACCTGGAAATGGTAAGAATCGACTTGGAGACCGAAGAAACTAATTTTTTTTAATTGTAATGATGTAGTTAAGAGCAGTTTAACTTTGATTTGGCTAAACAAAACAAACAAACAACGACAATTTATTATGAGAAAAGACAGATTACAATATTACATACCCACAATTAGCAAGGGTTATTCGAGGTCGGTAGCATTTACAGTTGTTTGCACGCTCAAAAGGAACAAAAAATTAACAGCACAAAAATAGAAATGATTCATGAAACAAAGAGAAAGAGATTTAAATAAGAAAATAAATGAATAAATAAAACACCTGAATGACTAATTGTTATTTAGAAAGTTAAATGCAAGCTAACTAAGTAGTGACATAAGATTGATACGAGTTACAGCGTTTATATCAACATACACCTCCTCAGGCTCCAGAACCTTTAAAAGCAATTCATGCAGTTTACGCTTGAAAAGTGTTTTACGTAACTTTCGTAGTCGAGGAGGAATTTTATTCAGAAAATGCCTAAGCCTCGAGATGATCCCAACACCTTGACTTATTTTTTATGAAATATAGTCTATGTGGTATCACCAGGAGAGGTTACTGTCAACCAGAATACCTAAATATTTCACGTAGTTTTAACGTTCGAGAGAAGTCATTTTCTTTAAGTCGTTATCATATAGTATTAAGTTTACGTCGTAATCAACCTTGCGTTGATAAGGGTGAAAAATAACGAAATTGGATTTACCAGTGTTTAGCGATAGTTTATTTGCGTTAAGCCACTCGCAAACTTTAATCAATTCAGCAGTAAAAACTAGCTCAAGTGATCTAAGATTTTTATCTGCGTATAAAAGATTAGTATCATCAGCGAATAAGTCAAAGCAGCAATAGTTGTACAAAATTAAGAGTGACAAAAACGATCAACACTGTCCTTTAATCTCTACTTTCTCTGTTTGTACCCTTGAGGATTAGGGGGTTGCCGAGGGCGATAACTCGTGTAGCCAAGGGGGGCCAGAGGAGGGGGGGGGGGGCGGATTGGAGATGAGGTAGTCGATGGGGCGCTTATTCGAGCATTCACTTCACGCGGCAAACTATAGTTAACAAAATCTTGTTGTCACACTCTAAACACCTGGCAAACCCCCGCTATCACACTACAAACTCCAAAAGAGCGCAGTTTTTCCTCAAATAAGAATTTGTCGACAGTTTTCTGTTTCTACTTCCTTCTTCGGCTAAAGTCTAAAGTAAACAGTTAGGGTTTTAACCAATGATTAAGTACCAAGTACGAGTTTAACAAGCGGCTCTAATTAAAAGGTGTTAAGAGGTACAGTTTCGCCCAGTTTTCTAATTTACCCGCCCTATTTTTCTCCTTATGTTTGCATATAATTTCAAAACGTATTGATTCATTCAAGAGTTATTGATTGGAGGCCGGAAACTGTGTAAAAATGTTTATTATTTACGCTACCGCGCGATCGGCTGAAAATGGCGCGTTTGCCGGATTCTGTTAAAATCTTCCCGCACTTGCGAAATCTAAATTTTTCGTACTCAATAATTGCATACTCCCTTAAAGCCATGATTAAGTTAGAGCCCTAAGATAATTTAGGATTCGTTGTTTTCCATGATTACACGCACTGAAAATAAATCTTTTACCGGCCGGCTATAAAGAATTTCTTTCCGAGAAGAAGCGGTTTCATGTTCTGTTTTGCTTTGTTGTCGTAGTTTACACTTGAAGATAAAACCATGTATTAATTCCTTTATTGACCAAGCTTGTTAGGTCAAGATGGCTGGATAATGACCAAGTTCTTTACTTTATTTTATTTATTTTTTTTTTTTTTTTTTTGGCGTCTTTATGGATTGAGACGAAGAACGCAAAACAAGAACGCTTGGTCAATAAGTTTACCGCGAACCGCGAACTGCTGGAGGTCACGTGACCAGTCTTCACGTCACGTTTGAGGTTTTCGACGTGCGTTTTCAACGTGGAGAGGTAGGTTTTCACATATGTCATTTACCTCAAAGCTTTTAGCGTATAACTCTTGTTTTATCTCACGTAATGATACAAAAATCTTGTGGAGCAAGTCTTTATCCATTTACAGAGGCACAAATTCGGGCCAAATGCTAAATTTGATAAATCCTATTGGATCTTAAAAACAAGTGCCATTCATGGCTGCTGATTTCAAATGACGGCCGTAAATTGGCAAGAAGAACTAATGTGATGTAATATAATATAATGTACAAACAACGCAAAGGAAGACGAAAACGTAGAATAATTTATTCTTGTGTCTTCTCAGGGTTTTGCGAGGCGCGAAACGTCGTAATCTCGTACCCAGATCTCACATTTCGACATTCCCGAACCGACGACTGAGATCGGGGTACGAGATTAGAAACGTCGCTGAAAGCAACTGCTGAGATTCCGCAGTGACAATTTGTATTGGAGATCCCAGTTGGAATGCGCATTATCAGTTCCCGGAACAATTTTCCCAAAAAAACCTTTTCTGCTATCGGGAGCCTAATATCTGATAGCTGAGAATCCGGCACACTAAAAATACTCTTCGTATCATCCTGCTTTACAAATCGGTAACGGCTTTCAAACTGGATGTGTTGAAAAACTTAACAAAAGACTAAGTCAGTAAACAGTAAGGCACAGCATTCCACCCAGATAACAGTAACCATATGACGCTCCCATTCAAAATGGGTGGGGCCCGAGAAATTTAAACAGTGAGGACGGCGATGCCAATGAAAATGCCACATGAAAATATAAATTCAATCATATTACTTGAGCTACTTTTGCGACTCAGCCATTTCGTTCAACTTGTACAACTGTGGGCAATACACACAGTGGTATGCATTTCATGTCATTTTCACAGAGGACGGTAGATCGAGAAATGTGCCAAAATATTTAACGTACGTTGATCGTCAAGTCATGCGTTAGCGTGGTTATACATATAGAGTTATGATGCACCAGGGACATTAGAGTTCTTACATGTAGGCGAAGCCGAGAGCCATCTCCTTGAAGTCAGTGTTACTGCTCTTCAAACTTTCTAAATGCATCATCAGAACTCAATGTACCGGCACGGGTAAAAACAAATGAAGCAACTTAGCCACAGCAGAAGTACTTTATTTTTCAAGACTTTAGATAGTTAATAAAAAAATTCACATTTTGCAATTCACTGAGGACTGATATTAAATTAAGTGACTGCTTTAAAATCGTATTTAAACTCTTTACATTACACTATATTAATTGTATAAAACTGTCAGTACTTAAGAATGGTATAAAATATTAAATATAAAATATCAATTAAATGTATTTATTTCTGGTAGAAAATGTCGAAAAACGTTTTTGAAACAAAACCTTTCATGAGTTTCAACGTCGATTTGTTTTCTTGACAAGTATTGGAAATAAATACATTTACGAGTGGGCTCCATTGACCGTAGCCTCCTACGGAGACCGTGTCTTTGGGCTCGTCACGTGACGAGACCAAAGAGCGTCTGCCGCGCCGGCGTAAGAGGCTACATTGACCGCGGCTTCTCAATTGCCAGAAGCTGTTTATTTATATATACAGTTAAATTCTATCCATTACCGCTCAACCTATCCCGGAGAACAAGTCAAACCTTGACAATTTCAGTATAGCCATGACAATAAACGAATATAGTCGACAGCTGTAGAGTTTTGCCGGCCATCAACCAGGGGCACCCAAAAGGATCGTTTTGGTAAATTATCTGCTCGGAAGGCCCTTAATCCCCTACAATTTTCTAAAGGGATTTTCACCTCGAACGTTCGTGATATGGGAAATTTAAGGCCTAGTGTTTTCGGATTTATAAAAATGTGGTTTCGGGTACCGAAAGCTCAGCTAAGATTTTCGGAAAGGAAATAAGACCTAAGGTTTTCGGGAAATGGACAAAAATGCCCTAGTAATTTCGAAAAGACTCAAGTTCCCCTAGAATTACCGAACAAATAAAAATATTATAGCGTGGCCTGAAATGAACCCACAGAGCTTTAAAAGCACCCCAGATAGCCTAAAATTGCGTTTCAAAGGATTTGAGAGAAAACTTGTCAAATCAGCCAAATAGCCAAAAATTGCATGTGATCTTAGGCCATATTAAAACCTCGTATCTTTCTCCAAAACGCTAAAACGTTTGGCTGGTTCTACCCTATCGATCAAAGTTTAAGCCGGCCCCTTACAGACAGTGTAATATTCTCCTTGCGATCTCTCATTGGAAGCCAAGGCCATGAGACGATAGTTGATTTGAAAATGCAGTTGTTCTTCAGTATTTGCGTTGACTTCGTGGGCAAGCAAATGCTATCTGAAAACAGCTTCCTCCTTCTGTTTTATCTTCACTTGACTGATGCAGTCTAATTAACAATTAGATTATGAGCTCGAGATTTCTATCGCGTGATAGTTGATGAGGGCGAAGCCCGAATCAACTATCACGCATAGAAATCGAGAGCGAATAATCTAATTGTTTTAGTATAAATCTACTAGTCGTTCAAAACTAAACAAGAAAATTATCTATTTCCTCATCGCAGACACTTCGAAAACGCGAAGAAGCGGGCGCCATTTTGTTGAAAATCGCTACTCACTATCTATCACAGAATAGATAGCGAGTAGCGTAGCCAATCAGAGAACGGCATTCGTGATAGAACACTAGTAGATTTATACTAATTGTCTATATCCATTTAACGAGGGAGTTTCACATCCTCAAATACTACTATTAGTTTAAATAAGCTTTGTTGGTTCGGCATATAGACGTATCACCATAGGATTTGTGCCGCGGGGTGAATCAATCAATCTTGCAAGTCTACAAGGCGTCAGGGATTCCATTCACAAACACTGTTATAACAAGATAAAAAGATACCTCACTAAGACTAATTTTAGTTAGAATAATTAGATGGAAGAATTAGAGGGCCATTTTCGAGATTTTGCACGTTTTTCACTGTAAAATGACTTGCTAGATTTCAAGGACAGAATAGGTAATGAATTTGTTTTGTTTACGAAGACTCGAGTCTTGGGGAAAAAGTGAAAACTTCACACATAAGTAATCAGAGCATTTTCTTGGACGTGGAAATTTTTATAACATGTTAAACTTAATGCGATCATGACCAGGGTAGCTCACTTACTGAATGCAACATTGCCATTTCCATCATTGTGATCGCCGCCGTCGACATCTTCATCATTGCCGTTGCCGTCATCGTCACCGTCATCGCTGTCATTACCGTCGATGTTTTCATCATTGCCGTTGCCGTCATCCTCACCATCACTGCTGTCATCACCGTCACTGTTATCACCATGGTTTTCGTCGTTCTCATCATTACCATCATCATGATCATTGTCATGATCATGCTCAAGGTCATCGTTGTTGCCATGGTTAACGCTATCATCATCGCCCTCGTTATCACCATCCTCGTCGCCTTCGCCATAAACATTATCGTGTTCGTCATTATGGCCAATCCATGTTATTATGAACGTCAAGAACACTATTGCATCATTTCCGAGGATCACTGCAATAATGATAATCATCATATATTTCCAGTGTAGTTTCCTTATGCCCGCCGAAGGATCAGAGATGGTTGATCATCCTAAATTAAAAGAATA
Organism: Pavona decussata; assembly: GCF_977016875.1. Taxonomy (NCBI): domain Eukaryota; kingdom Metazoa; phylum Cnidaria; class Anthozoa; order Scleractinia; family Agariciidae; genus Pavona; species Pavona decussata. The sequence goes on along the minus strand of NW_028145504.1, from coordinate 4,919,785 downwards.
CAGAAATTTATAAGTGATTGCTTAAAGAATATTGGAACACCTAGAGTTCCAAATTGCAAGGGGTCGTTTTTCCCACAGGGAGGGGGGAGGGGTGGGGGCTGGAGAAAAATGGGACAAAAAAATTCAAGGGGTTGGGAGGAGGAAAGGATGTCATGTGTGTTAGAGAGGTGATGCAATATATTTTATAGACTTTATATGACATTTTTGCAGCAATAACACGCGAGAATTATATTATATTTATTGTTCACTCTCTTAGACAGAAGATTACTAGCTCAATAACTTATTTTAAATGTCACTAGTAATTCAAGACCTTTTCACGGTGGTTAAGTTATGCAACTTAGGGTTTACTGGTGCATGCATGAGATTTGTGCTTTAAAATTTACTGTTTCACGGCTAATTTTAAGGAAAGTTTTTTTGCGATAGTCCGCAATGCCGCACTCAAGTATTCAGCATTTCATCTTCCATTTTTAATGGGACTGTAATTTTAGTTTGATCAAAGCATTAGGTCTTTGGAGGATAATCTAAAAAAATCATGCTTTATTGAAGCACCTTGATTCAGCCGTCTCATTGAGTGGTTCCGGATTCCAAGATTTCACTATTGAATGACGTCACGTACAAGAAACGTAGCCCATTGTCACAAGCGGTCTGTGAATATGCACTGATACAAAGAAATTACGGAAATGCACTCGAACCACGAGGCCCTTGGCTAACGCTATTGATATTTGTAATTGATAGTAAATTTAATTTTTAAGTGTAACAGCCCTCAATTTTGTTTTCTCCGAAATAAAATTCTTCATATTTTGCTGAGTATATCTGCGAATTTTTTTGCCTGCTATCGTAGAAGTATGAACTGTTGAGAAAGTGGTAATTGCGAGGCGGTCTCGCTCTAACTCCTTCTTTGAACTCTTACCGCGACTGGCGAGCCACCGAGCCACTAAGCCCATCTCTTTCTTCGTTTCATTGCCTCTGGATGCTCATCAACTTAAAAAGGTATCGTATGGAGCGATTTTCCTTCCTGTAAGTTTCTAACGTTAGTGCAACCTCCTACAACACATCTGGCCGATACATTTCGGACCACTATTGATGTAATTTTTTAAAAGAAACAAGCGAAGTGTCGGTCGTGTTCTCGAAGTGACGTCACAGCAGCCACTAGACCCATGCTCCTTAATACTCGGGCGTGAACCAAAACGGCGGCGATTTTAAGCGATTTTCCGTAAAACGAAGATTCAATCAAATCAAAAGAAATTTTCGGGCAGATATTCACCAAAATATGACCATTTTTGGAGAAAAATCTTTTTGGGGCTAGGTGCACTTTAAGGGCTGTTATTTGCAAATGTAGGGGATTTTGGCCCGCCTTGAACCTCTGTACTGGCTCTGCTCAAAATTGACAAACTATCAGAATTTATTAATGTTTTATATATTTTGGCCATTTGGATATATCAATTATCTGATCGAAAACAAAGAAATCATCGACTTAAAGAGATTATGTTTACGGTAAACGGCAAAAATGACCACGTGACCATGTTTCTCCTTCATTTGCCGCTCGCTGTTTTCTGTTTCTCAGTAAAATTGAATAGTTTTGCGTTAGCGTCAAGTCAGAATTATTTTGCACTTTTAGTATCCTCATTGATTTACTTTTTTTTTTCAAGAGTAGTAGTACATAAACGCGAATCTCACGTTTGCCGTAAACGCCATTTTAAAAAGGCCATTTCCGAGTTGCTGTGAACCTCACTATGAAGGCGAGGCTAAGTGCAAAACTTTTCATATAAAAATTCGTTTGCATATAAATGAAAACTAATTTTCATTACAGAAACTTTGCACTTAACCTCGCTTTCATTATGAGTTTAAAGCAACTCGGAAATGGTCTGTTAATTTATCTTATCTTTAAAAATTTATAATGAGGATGCCAACTCCACCATAGCAGTGATTTACAGAGGGAAAGAAACTATGCAAATAGCTAGTGGTACACCAGTGGTATTTGCCTTACGCTAAAAATAAAAAAATTGCCATACATAACAATACTACAAATATTAATTAATGATGCTACCAATGAAATCAATGGGAAACCAGTGTTTCAGATAATGGCGCTTGTAAGGAAATTTACTGTTAATTCCAGATCTCCATGGTAACGAAATGAATTTAGTTGTTTTGTTCTCCGGGTTATGAAAACCTAAAAGGAAGTCACGTAGATGAAACACATCAACAATAATGCAGACGGACGGAAATGTAGCCAACTCTATTAGCCATTTTTTTCTGTTTTGTTTTTAGGCCCGAGTGTATTTAAAAAGAAAGTTGTGTTATTGTGTACCACGATCTTTACTCATTGACATGCAAATATTTAAATAAATCGGTTGACCGTGGAAGTCTATCAAACGTAAAATTAAATGCAAGGCTGATCGGACAGCTAAAATAATTTTATTGCCCAATATTTTGGTTAGACAATACTAACCTTCTTCAGGGGCGGCAAAAAGCTAAGTAAAAATTGGAAATAAACGGTTACAATATTTAAAGACGATACAAATGAAAAGTTGAGATGTGATTGGTTGATAAATAAAGAAAGCTGAAACGTGTACAGTAGAAAGATTAAGTTTCATCGCGTCTGTTCATTCCATAGCGTTCAATAGTCTTGCCCTTGGAAATTAGAAATGTTTCCCTAGCTTTCCGAATGCCTTCTCTGTTGGAGTTAATGAGTTCTAGGGGAATGAGTTCTATGTTGTTGATTGCATGGCCGGGAAGAGTGAAGTGATCTGAAACGGCGGTAGGTTAATCAGTTGTCCGATCAGCTTTGCATTTAATTTTTGTTTCATTCAAAATTGCTGATCCTGATCTACACAAAGATCCGCCTACACTTTCCTGCTGTTTGTACAAATGGTCCTTGCACTAATCAGAAGTCTATCAAAATCGGCTACAAAACCCTATGAGAGGTTTGATGAAAGCAATATAATACAGTGCAACTATTACAATGTGGCCATGTACGCATCCGCCGGAACCCACCCACCAGAAAACGTTTCGCTGCACAAATTTGATCTGTTTAATCTGTTCAACTGTTGTTCATAAAGTACACCATTTTCACTGTCATTACAACCACTCACTGCCTTTGGGAGGCGAGATTTTGCAAAGAAAGAGGGTCCTAACTAAAGACAGAGAAAGGAAAGGTAGGACGCGTCGCAGAAGGGGAGGTGGGTGGGTAAAAAACATTCTGAGATCCCAGAACGGCGTAACTTGGCGAGAAGGACCAAAGAGAGCAGGAATAGTTTGCTTAAGTAGGCAGATGAAGTCCCACGAGACACGGGTGGCATTGATTTTAATACACCGAGGCATTACAAACATGCCAGCGTTGCGCGCAGGCTAGTTTCGTGGTTATTCAGACAATGAGAATAGCTACTCACAAATTTACCGTTTATTGTTAGGCCGTCGATAAAACCCGGAACATGGAACATTTCGGAACATCCCGAAACACGAAAAATAAAATAATAAATAAAAAATTAAGATACAAAATAATAAATAAATATATTAATAAATAGATAAAAATAAAGAAAATTTGAAGAAAACACAAAATAGGTGTGTTTATATTTATATATTTATATAAAATGAAGTTACATTGTATCCGAAAGAAATTCATATAAGAAGAAGTACGGAGTAGGTGGGACGGTAGGATAAATGGGGTGTTGTAACTGACCACACTTATTGAAGGCGCAAGTACTTTCCCGCCGTTTGTACCACGTGTTTATCGTCGCATAGTTTGTTTTGTAAACACTTACATTACTTGCAAAAAATTTCGGACGATTTTAATTTCGGACAAAAATAGTGTCCGAAAATAAAACCGTCCGAAATTTTTAAGCGTCCGAAATTTTAAGTGTCCGAAATTTTTACAGTATAGTATACATGATATGGCTAGAATTCGGATTAGGTGGCTTTGCTCAGTCTTTCTTTTTATCACTGGAAAGGAAAATATTTGAGACACTGCTTGAGGCATCAGCTTGATTGAGTTTGTGTTATTTTCTTGTTGGTGTATCCGGCTGTACAAGCTTCGGTACACAGTCGATTATCTCCTCAACAAGGAAAACATCTATTAGAACCTTGTTTTCTACGGGTCGAGCAAGCATTCTTGTAATGACATGGGTTGAGTTCCTAAATTTAGATAACGAAGAAGTTGTAGAAACGAAATTATAATAAACGCAAAATATATGATTGAAAGCAGCCGGTGAATAAAGCTTACCGGGAGTTTCGCTACAAAGTCGTTTCGCTACACTGTAGTTCATGCGATTCGCTAATATTTGAACTCAATTTGCTTCTTATGCAAACACTGTGAAACATAGAAACAGCTAAGATAATTTTTCACACGACCGGATACCGAAATAAACAATTAAATGGGACTTCAGAGGTAGTCGTTGACGTTTGGCTTTCCCTGGACAAGTCCATCAGTAAATTTTCCATGGTAGCAAGAAAATGAGTGTTCTAATATGACATTACGTCTATAATCACTATAATAATTCTGACTGGCAAACACTTCGACTCGACAAGGTTTGTTTAGATTTTTCAAAGGATGCGCTTCTCAGCACGAGACTTGCGGATGAAGTGTGATGTGCAAATCAGCTAAGAAATGGTATCTAATGCGCATGTGCACCAGGTGACTGTGTCACTTTCGTGTCACTTTCGTGTCACACATAAAAAAATGCAAATCAAAACAATATTTAAAATAATATGAAAATTATGTATGAAACATGCAAGTATTCTCACTGCGTAGATAACTGCGAAATTCTTTCTTGTATATAAGAAGATGTTATACTTGCAACTTAAAATATATTCTAAATATCAAACTATTATTCATTCTTGGTGAGAAAAAGTCCCTCTAAAATTACTTAAGGGCGACTATTGAGAGCACTGAATCTCTGCCCCGTTGCATTGCAAAATGACAAGTTAATTATTCGTTCTCGCTACTACTCCGTTCCGGAGTAGTGTAGTCTGTTATACTCTTTAATCAGGATACCAACATTACAAAATTAAAGTGATCGAGGGTCCTCGAATAAAATTAACTTAGCTAAAACTAACGACTAGTTAAGAAATACAAAGAACTATGGACATAAAGTAGAAAAAAAATTAAATAGATGAATTAATTAGCTGGCAGTTATGAAGATCATAATATGAAAACAGTCAGAGACTCGTGTCTAAAGAAGGTGTCCAAAAAAAGTCGGGAAAATTTACGTATCACTGAAGTAAATTTTTATTTGTATTAGCATTGTCTCTGGTCTAGTCCCACTACACATATAATCAAAATAAAGTTTACCTCGAAGTCGATGACTGGATGTTGTTCCTTTTTCGATCCGGCCGGATCCCAAGGCGAGATTAATGCACTGCTGTAGCACTGCGAATAAGTGAAGTCCTAAAGTGTGTATAAACAAAAATTCGGCGTGAACTTCAGTAAAAAACATTACCAATCAAGCTTGTATAAAGCAACGTTTCCAAACCTTCCCTTCCCAGCCGTGAACATTTAACGTTGGATGCAACCGGGAAATGAGCTACACTCATGAAGTTAGACCTCCTGACCTCAATATATTGGTAGATGTCTGTTTCACAACTGGTGGCGGGGGAACCCCCTCGGCCACTAACTGCATAACGAGTCAGAATATGCATGAACTCTCTTTCAGAAAAATTGGTTTCCGGGTCAAATAGCACGCGTTGTTTGAAGCCACTGAGCATCGGCGTACGGGAAAAATCTTGTTGGGGGGGCTGAACATAATTTGCCCGAATGAAACGTGTTGGTCACAGATGCACAAGATGATTCTTTCGTGACGTCAAGTTTTCTTCGTCATACCGTGAGAGCACGGGCATTCAAAATAGTGCAAATATTTTCGGTAAATTGAGATCAACATTTCTAAAATACAAAACCATGAAGTGATAGATAAAACGTACCCATTTGAGCTCTAAAAGAAGTAAGAAGAACGATTACTTCGAGACCCAAATAAGTCAATAATCCTTTGTATGTCATTCTGCATTGTCTTGTTTGCATACTTTCTTTCAATGTTAATAACGGCGATACTGCTAAGTCGGTCTTTCTTGTCCCATTGTGGATCTTAAAAATGTCTTGATGCGGCGAAGGGCGCTGAAAGACCTTTCAGCAGAGCACGAGGTTGCCGGAATTGTGGCCAGCATGGAGGCAACTTTATATAGAACAGGTAAAATGTCATGGAGACCATTTTGATGCATGGTCTTTACCATCATGGCTGCGTTTCTTCTCTGGCATGGGTTCCCGCAGTCGTAGTTTTCAAAGATTGACTTCTCACTTTATAGCACTTCACTATCCACGCCATAGAAATTTGATACAGTTTGGATGTTGTTGATGCTTGGAGAACAGCTGAATACGATTTCGCCCCAATGCGCACAAAACCTCTTGGTCATTGCTCTCAAACCTTGATTGAAGTTCACTGACGACTTTGTCAATACTTGTGTAATAAACCGTGATACTAAAGTGGTCTTTTGCCGTCTGTTGTGAGCTGTCCTTCGCTGCAGCAGGTGTCTCACCAGTAAGGCCCTGAAGGCGGCATGATGGTCTGGTTCGTGGCACCTTGGCATCTCTGAAGGCAAATTTCGTACCCTCGATTCCTATTCTGATTTTTTGCGCTATAACATCAGCATGTGACCACATCTGAGTGAAGCTCTCTTCATTGCGACAATTGGTCACTGTCTTAACAACAGCATCAGCAGTCTTCTTGGCAGTGACGACATCCATCTGTTCTCCCTGTAGATATGTACATCAGGGCTGGATAAGATGAGCTTCAAAATCATCAAGCCATAAACAAACTTTTAAAAGTCACAAATTGAGTGGAGAAGCGAATTACTTTCGTTGGAGGTCTTGAGATCGCGATCCTTTGATAAAGTGACCACGCCTTCCATTATCCTCGGCACTTGCTCTAGCACGGCCCAAATCAAGTTATTAAAAAATAAAATATTTTTTACTATGTCTTTGCCCTAACGGTACATCCGTTTTGCCCGAATAATGCTATTTTTTTCCGACAGGGGGGGCTGCAGCCCGCCCAGCCCCCCCGCCACGTACGCTGATGTCACTGAGTGTTGTTTAGTCCAAAATATTTCCTGAAATAAACTGGCATGTACACTTATTTATAGTTGCTAGCGGTTCAAATAATAAATCCACCGCAAAACGTGTTAAAATGTGCGTAATATATCAAACACGAGAAGGTCTGTCTCATCAGATATCCAAACCGGCTGAGAAGGAGGTTGGAAAATTTTTTAAACGACTTCGAGTTGTTTGGATATCTGATGAAACACACTTTCGAGTGTTTGATATGGCTTCTCCTAGATGATCAATAATTCTTGAAGAAATTCTACACTAAAGTTGGCAAAATGTTATGGTTATTACGAACACACTCGATTGCAAAAACGTTGACACCTAAAAGCATAAACTATGAACGATGAGACCCAACGGATTTGTGGGTACCTAGTGTTTAAAAATTGGCCCTTGTTGGCCAACTTGACACTTTAAGGAGCTTGGACAGTTTCCATCATTCACCACGTGCAACTAATTTTGGTTATCAACCGTCGCACGAGAATAGAATATTATGCAAATAAATTTAGTACACTTATATCCATAAAGCCACTGGGTCTCATCGTTCACGGTTTATGCTTTTTAGGCGTCAACGTTTTTGCAATCGAGTGTATACAGCTATTTCAGTTAACGTTGTCGGTTCAAAGCATAAAGCTAAAAGACAACACCGAAAGTTTACGTGGGATTTTTATGAATAAATTAATCAAATCAGTCATGCCTGGAATTAGCAGTACAATGACCTGCACGTGCAGGAATGATTTTGATGAAATTATTCATAAAAAATAATCCCACAAAACATTGCGGTCTTGTCTTTTAGCTTGATTTTAATCCGACAATGTAATTGAAATAGCTGTATAGAAGTTAATGTGCAAGCTCAACAGTACGGAACAACGACAAAATGTTTGTCTTGCGTTCGGAGGCTTTATTTTTCGTGACCGGGGGTGACTGACAGCGTTCTTTCTTTCAAAAAAAATAATAATAAGCGGGCAAAAAATGCAGTTATACAGAATGAAGCTCGCGATAAAATACTCATACCTGTACTCAATCGTGACCCAAAGTTGATGCCAGTTGTGTGTGCAACTTGCAAAGAATATTTTAAGAAATACGGGAGCGTCATATATGCGTTATTGACCAAGCGTGAGGTCGAGATGGCTGGATATATTGACCAATTTCTTTTTTTTTTTTTTTTTGCGTTCTTAAAACTTTTGATGCCAAGCGGACGGGCAACGGGTAAAAGGTCTATCAACATTTGTGGCGTCCATGTCACTTTTTGTTCGCTTCGAATTCGCCTCCATCTGAGCTGTTCCCTCAGAGTTCTTATTTCCCAAACCAACCCAGTGCTGTTAACAACCAAAACTTACGTTACGTTACGCTGTTTTTGTGTATTTGTCTTTGTACACCCACCTAGGTCTTGGCGGATTGTGCTAGCATAATTTCTCCGAGGATGAATTGGAGCAAAAAAGCATATTTTTTTAAATGAGCATTGCCATGGCATAATTAGCAAATTTTAGCACTTTTTGGAGCATAAATTCATAAAATTTAGTAATATGGTGTATTTTCTATAGAAATAAGTTAACTTTAGGTAGTATGTTCTTGCAATACGTGTTTTAGCTACGCTAATAGTAGTATTGACTTTGTTCTGACATGATTAGCTACTAGGCTTCTTTTGGCGAATTCTGCGTGCGCGGTTAACCTTTTGGAGACAAACTGCCATAAAACACAAATAAATTTACAGCAACAGTTTATTTGAAATGGGTTATAGTTCCACTTATGATTGTAAATACCACACAAAAGTCTATTTGTGATGCAATTCTTCAATTAAACTGACATTAAAGATGTAGTCATCAATTGAAAATAACGGAGGGGCCGTAGATGGACAGGAATAAGTGTCCGCATTATAGAGGTGTCCGTTTTAGAGAAGTAGGGTTTTATGGATTTCGGTCTCTCAGGGACCAAGTAAACTGTCGGTAATAGAGAGGTCACCCCGTATTAGTTAAAGAGGTGTTGGGAGGGAGAGGTTCCACTATATTTTATTCTCGTTTCGACATTTTGGCTTATCATTTACAAACAACACAAGGGAAGACGAAAGCGTAGAACAATATATTCTTGTGTTTTCTCAGGGTTTTGCGAGGCGCGAAACGTCTCTGAAAGCAACGGCTGAGATTCCGCAATGACAATTTGTGGAGGAGATCCCTGTCGAAATGCGCACGATTTTCCCGGAAAAACTTTCCCAAAAAAACCTTTTCTGCTATCTGGAGCAGAATACCTGATGGCTGACAATCCGGCACTCCATAAATCATGATACTCTTCTTATCATCCTGCTTTACAGATGGATAACGGCTTCCAAACTGGATTTTAATCGAAAGGCTTAGTCAGTAAACGGTATGGCACAGCATTCCACCCAGATAACAGTACAGGCATATGATCAGGCTCCCATTCACAATGGGTGGGGCCCGAGAAATTTAAACAGTGAGGACGGCGGTGCCAATGAAAATGCCACTTGAAAATATAAATTCAATCATATTACTTGAGCTACTTTGCGACTCAGCCATTTCGTTCAACTTGTGCAACTGTGGGCAATACACACAGTGGTATGCATTTCACGTCACTTTCACAGAGGACGGTAGATCGAGAAATGTGCCAAAATATTTAACGTACGTTGATCGTCAAGTCATGCGTCAGCGTGCTAATATAGTTATGATGCACCAGGGACATTAGAGTTCTTACATGTAGGCGAAGCCGAGAGCCAACTTCTTGAAGTCAGTACGTGTTACTGCTCTTCAAACTTTCCAAATACATCATCAGAACTCAATGTACCGGCACGGGTAAAAACAAATGAAGCAACTCAGCCACAGCAGAAGTACTTTATTTTTCAAGACTTTAGATAGTTTATAAAAAAATTCACATTTTGCAATTCACTGAGGACTGATATTAAATTAAGTGACTGCATTAAAATCTTATTTAAACTCTTTACATTACACTATATTAAATTGTATAAAACTGTCAGTACTTAAGAATGGTATAAAATATTAAATATAAAATATGAATTAAATGTATTTATTTCTGTTAGAAAATGTCGAAAAACGTTCTTGACACAAAACCTTTCATGAGTTTCAACATCGATTTGTTTTCTCGACAAGTATTGGAAACAAATACATTTACGACTGGGCACCATTGACCGTAGCCTCCTACGGAGACGGTCTTTGGGCTCCTCACTTGACGAGACCAAAGAGCGTCTGCCGGCGTAAGAGGCTACATTGACCGCGGCTTCTCAATTGCCAGATGCTGTTTAGTTATATATACAGTTAAATTATACCCATTACCGCTCAACCTATTCCGGCGAACAAGTCAAACCTTGACAATTTCAGTATAGCTATGACAATAAACGAAGATAGTCGACAGCTGTAGAGGTTTTACCGGCCATCAACAACCTATACATTATAGCCAAAAAATGCATGTGATCTTGAGCCACTGTAAAACCTCGTATCTTTCTCCAAAACGCTAAAACGTTCGGCTGGTTCTACCTTATCGATCAAAGTTTAACCTGGCCCCTTACAGACCGTCTAATGTTCTCCTTGCGATCACTCATTGGAAGCCAAGGCCATGAGACAATAGTTGATTTGCAGTTGTTCTTCAGTATTTGCGTTGACTTCGTGGGCAAGCAAATGCTATCTGAAAACAGCTTCCTCCTTCTGTTTTATCTTCAGTTGACTGATGCAGTCTAATCGTCTATATCCATTTAACGAGGGTGTTTCACATCCTCAAATACTACTATTAGTTTAAATAAGCTTTGTTGGTTCGGCATATAGACGTATCACCATAGGATTTGTGCCGGGTGAATCAATCAATCTTGCAATTCTACAAGACGTCAGGGATTCCATTCACAAACACTGTTATAACAAGATAAAAAGATACCTCACTAAGACTAATTTTAGTTAGAATAATTAGATGGAAGAATTAGAGGGCCATTTTCGAGATTTTGCACTTTTTTCACTGTAAAATGACTTGCCTGATTTCAAGGACAGAATAGGTAATGAATTTGTTTTGTTTACGAAAACTCGAATCTTGGGGAAAAAAGTGAAAACTTCACACAAAAGTAATCAGAGCCTTCTCTTGGACGTTGAGATTTTTATAATATGTTTAACTTAATGCGATCATGATCAGGGTAGCTCACTTACTGAATGCAACATTGCCATTTCCATCATTGTGATCGTCGCCGTCGCCATCTTCACCATTGCCATTGCCGTCATCGTCACCGTCATCGCTGTCATTACCATCGTCGTTTTCATCATTGTCGTTGCCGTCATCCTCACCATCACTGCTGTCATTGCCGTCACCGTTATTACCATGGTTCTCGTCGTTCTCATCATTACCATCGTCAAAGGCATTATCATGATCATGGTCAATGTAATCGTTGTTTCCATGGTTATCGTTATCACCGTCACCCTCTAATTCGCCTTCCCCATCGCCGTCGCCTTCGCCATTAACATTATCGTGTTCGTCATTATGGCCAATCCATGTTATTATGAACGTCAATAACACTATTGCATCGTTTCCGAGGATCTGCACTGCTATAATGATAATCATCATATATTTCCAGTGTAGTTTCCTTATGCCCAGTGTAGTTTCCTTATGCCCGCCGAAGGATCAGAGATGATTGATCATCCTAAATTAAAAGAATACAGAAATTTATAAGTGATTGCTTAAACATTATTGAAACACCTAGGGTTCCAAATTATAAGGGGTTGCTCATTTTTCCCACAGGGAGGGGGCGTGGTGGGGGCTGGAGAAAAATGGGACAAAAAAATTCAAGGGGGTGGGAAGAGGAAAGGATGTCATGTGTGTTTGAGAGGTGATGCAATATATTTTATAGACTTTTGCAGCAATAACACGCGAGAATTATATTATATTTATTGTCCACTCTCTTATACAGAAGATTACTAACCCAATAACTTATTTTAAATGTCACTAGTAATTCAAGACCTTTTCACGGTGGTTAAGTTGTGCAACTTAAGCTGCCGTTACACGTTGAAACTTTTAGCTGAAACTTGTGTGCAACGGCGCTGCGAAACAAGTTTCAGCAGGCGTTGCACCGTGTAACATGGTCGGTTTCGTGAAACTTTTTCGAACTTCCGTTGCGAGACAAGTTTCACGAAAAGTAGAACCGCTTTCTACTTCTGCAACGGCTCGCAACGGTCGCAGTGGTGAAAAAACAAGAGTTTCACCGTGTAACACCACTTCGTGAAACTGGTCTCGTTCGCCGTTGCACCCAAGTTTCAGCTAAAAGTTTCAACGTGTAACGGCGGCTTTAGAGTTTTCTGGTGCATGCATGAGAATTGTGCTTTAAAATTTACTGTTTCACGGCTAATTTTAAGGAAAGTTTTTTTTGCGATAGTCCGCAATGCCGCACTCAAGTATTCAGCATTTCATCTTCCAATTTTAGTGGGACTGTAATTTTAGTTTGATCAAAGCATTAGGTCTTTGCAGGATAATCTAAAAAAATCATGCTTTATTGAAGCACCTTGATTCAGCCGTCTCATTGAGTGGTTCCGGATTCCAAGATTTCACTGTTGAGTGACGTCACGTACAAAAAACGTAGCCCATTGTCACAAGCGGTCTGTGAATATGCACTGATATAAAGAAATTACGGACCACGGAAATGCACTCGAACCACGAGGCCCTTGGCTAACGCTATTGATATTTGTAATTGATAGTAAATTTAATTTTTAAGTGTAACCAGCCCTCCATTTTTTTTTTCTCCGAAAAAAATTCTTCATATTTTGGTGAGTATATCTGCGAATTTTTAGTCTGCTATCGTAGGACTATGAACTGTTGAGAAAGTGGTAATTGCGAAGCGGTCTCGCCCTAACTTGTTCTTTGAACTCTTACCACGACTGGCGAGCCACCGAGCCACTAAACCCATCTCTTTCTTTGTTTCATTGCCTCTGGATGCTCATCGCCTTAAAAAGGTATCGTATAGAGCGATTTTCCTTCCTGTAAGTTTCTAACATTAGTGCAACCTCCTACAACACATCTGGCCGATATATTTCGGACCACTATTGATGTAACTTTCTAAAAGAAACAAGTGATGTGTGCAAAGTGTCGGTCGTGTTCTCGAAGTGACGTCACAGCAGCCACTAGACCCATGCTCCTTAATACTCGGGCGTGAACCAAAACGGCGGCGATTTTAAGCGATTTTCCGTAAAACGAAGATTCAATCAAATCAAAAGAAATTTTCGGGCAGATACTCACCAAAATATGACCATTTTTGAAGAAAAATATTTTTGGGGCTAGGTGCACTTTAAGGGCTGTTATTTGCAAATGTAGGGGATTTTGGCCCGCCTTGAACCTCTGTACTGGCTCTGCTCAAAATTGACGAACTATCAGAATTTATTAATGTTTTATATATCTTGGCCATTTGGATACATCAATTATCTGATCGAAAATAAAGAAATCATCGACTTAAAGAGATTATATTTACGGTAAACGACAAAAATGACCACGTGACCATGTTTCTCCTTCATTTGCCGCGCGCTGTTTTCTGTTTCTCAGTAAAATTGAGTAGTTTTGCGTTAGCGTCAAAGGCCAGAATTATTTTGCACTTTTAGTATCCTCATTAATTTAATTTTTTTTTTCAAGAGTAGTAGTACATAAACGCGAATCTCACGTTTGCCGTAAACGCGATTTTAAAAAGACCATTTCCGAGTTGCTGTGAACCTCACTATGAAGGCGAGGCTAAGTGTAAAACTTTTCATATAAAAATTAGTTTCGTTTGCATATAAATGAAAACTAATTTTCATAACAGAAACTTTGCACTTAGCCTCGCTTTCATTATGAGTTCAAAGCAACTCGGAAATGGTCTGTTAATTTATCTTATCTTTAAAAATTTATAATGAGGATGCCAACTCCACCATAGCAGTGATTAACAGAGGGAAAGAAACTATGCAAATATAATGGCTAGTGGTACACCAGTGGTATTTGCCTTACGCTAAAAATAAAAAAATTGCCATACATAACAATACTACAAATAATAATTAATGATGCTACCAATGAAATCAATGGGAAACCAGTGTTTCGCATAATGGCGCTTGTAAGGAAATTTACTGTTAATTCCAGATCTCCATGGTAACGAAATGAATTTAGTTGTTTTGTTTTCCGGGTTATGAAAACCTAAAAGGAAGTCACGAAGATGAAACACATCAACAATAATGCAGACGGAAATGTAGCCAACTCTATCAGCCATTTTTTTCTGTTTTGTTTTTAGGCCCGAGTGTATTTAAAAAGAAAGTTGTGTTATTGTGTACCACGATCTTTACTCATTGACATGCAAATATTTTAATAAATCGGTTGACCGTGGAAGTCTATCAAACGTAAAATTAAATGCAAGGCTGATCGGACAGCTAGAATAATTTTATTGTCCAATATTTCGGTTAGACAATACTAACCTTCTTCAGGGGCGGCAAAAAGCTAAGTAAAAATTGGAAATAAACGGTTACAATATTTAAAGACGATACAAATGAAAAGTTGAGATGTGATTGGTTGATAAATAAAGAAAGCTGAAACGTGTACAGTAGACAGATTAAGTTTCATCGCGTCTGTTCATTCCATAGCGTTCAATAGTCTTGCCCTTGGAAATTAGAAATGTTTCCCTAGCTTTCCGAATGCCTTCTCTGTTGGAGTTAATGAGTTCTAGGGGAATGAGTTCTATGTTGTTGATTGAATGGCCGGGAAGAGTGAAGTGATCTGAAACGGCGGTAGGTTAATCAGCTGTCTGATCAGCCTTGCATTTAATTTTTTGTTTCATTCAAAATTGCTGATCCTGATCTACACAAAGATCCGCCTACACTTTCCTGCTGTTTGTACAAGTGGTCCTTGCACTAATCAGAAGTCTATCAAAATCGGCTACAAAACCCTATGAGAGGTTTGATGAAAGCAATATAATACAGTGCAACTATTACAATGTGGCCATGTACGCATCCGCCGGAACCCACCCACCAGAAAACGTTTCGCTGCACAAATTTGATCTGTTTAATCTGTTCAACTGTTGTTTATAAAGTACACCATTTTCACTGTCATTACAACCACTCACTGCCTTTGGGAGGGGAGATTTTGCAAAGAAAGAGGGTCGTAACTAAAGACAGAGGAAGGAAAGGTAGGACGCGTCGCAGAAGGGGAGGTGGGTGGGTAAAAAACATTCTGAGATCCCAGAACGGCGTAACTTGGCGAGAAGGACCAAAGAGAGCAGGAATAGTTTGCTTAAGTAGGCAGATGAAGTCCAACGAGACACGGGTGGCATTGATTTTAATACACCGAGGCATTACAAACATGCCAGCGTTGCGCGCAAGCTAGTTTCGTGGTTATTCAGACAATGAGAATAGCTACTCACAAATTTACCGTTTATTGTTAGGCCGTCGATAAAACCCGGAACATGAAACATTCCGGAACATCCCGAAACACGAAAAATAAAATAATAAATAAAAAATTAAGATACAAAATAATAAATAAATATATTAATAAATAGATAAAAATAAAGAAAATTTGAAGAAAACACAAAATAGGTGTGTTTATATTTATATATTTATATAAAATGAAGTTACATTGTATCCGAAAGAAATTCATATAAGAAGAAGTACGGAGTAGGTGGGACGGTAGGATAAATGGGGTGTTGTAACTGACCACACTTATTGAAGGCGCAAGTACTTTCCCGCCGTTTGTACCACGTGTTTATCGTCGCATAGTTTGTTTTGTTAACACTTACATTACTTGCAAAAAATTTCGGACGATTTTAATTTCGGACAAAAATAGTGTCCGAAAATAAAACCGTCCGAAATTTTTAAGCGTCCGAAATTTTAAGTGTCCGAAATTTTTACAGTATAGTATACATGATATGGCTAGAATTCGGATTAGGCGGCTTTGCTCAGTCTTTCTTTTTATCACTGGAAAGGAAAATATTTGAGACACTGCTTGAGGCATCAGCTTGATTGAGTTTGTGTTATTTTCTTGTTGGTGTATCCGGCTGTACAACCTTGAAGGTACAGTAAAATTATCATTTTCACAGTTTTTATTTCAGTCTAATTCATCTTTTTTAGTCGTAAATTTACTTTAGGCATGTTCCAGCGCAGTGTCCGAAATTTTTGTCCAAAAATTGTCCGAAATGAGGGAAAAAGTGTCCGAAAATTAAACGTCCGAAATAAAACGTCCGAAATTTTTTGCAAGTAATGTATCCACTGGATTGTGATTTATCCGGTGGATAGGGTTACCCACCCCTTGAACAACTGGGCCATGAAGTTTACAAAGCTGTTCTCTCTCTTATAACTGCTTTTCATATGAACAAAGTTTCCTGTTTGACCTGCTTTGTTTTTAAGATAAAATCCATTGAAAAAAGCGCGGAAGGCCAGAGAAGTTTTCGTGGCTTTCGTTCGCGAAACGGGTCCAAGCTCTCGAACTTAAGTCCCCAGCGAGCAACAAACGAGTACAAGTACGGAACGTGAGGCCCTAGGCGAAGACGCAGGGAGCTCGGGGAGGATTTTGGTAAAAGACTGCGCGAACGACTTTAAGTTCCACTCCAAACATTAGGAAATTGATTTTTGGTCAGCCGAGCTGGAGCTGATCCAATTCTGGCGTAGCGGACACGGGGCCGCGGACACGACGATAATCACGTGATGCAAACGGTGGGAAAGTACATCCAGTGTGGTCAGTTACACAACCCCATTTATCCTACCGTCCTTCTTCTTATATGAATTTCTTACGGATACATTGTAACTTCATTTTATCCAAATTTACAATTATGACACACACTTACGGCCTTATTGTTATGCTGATGAGACGTTAAAAGTATATTTTGCCACGCACGCGCTGACCCGGACACTAGTTTTGTCAATTTTGAAAAACGTCCTCCTCAACCCGAAATGAGGGGGGTGAATAGGTCTACGGATCGGCGGATTTGGTAAATATTTTAGCCCGGATTCTGGATTCAGAGCGAAATTTTAACGGATCTGCGGATCCTATGATCACAGCGGATCGCGGTTTTATCCAGTTTTGGGTCTCGGATTTTGGATTTTGGTTGTTAGGAAGTTCAAGTTTGCTCTTTTTTCTCGTATCTGCAAGATTTTGTTTCGATACAGACGTTGGTTAAATAAATATTTCGTTGATAGTCATCCTCAACGCTAAAACACAATATCACGCAAGGCAACTCCAACAACTGAAGTCGCTTTGTATCTCGCGTATCATCTAACGCGGCAAACAATTTGGGGATTCGGATTTCGTTGATTTTTTCAGCGGATCGACGGATTCAGCCATTAATTTTAGCGGATCAGCGGATTTACCTACCCCTATTCACCCCCCTCCTTTAGACTTTCAATTGCTGCAAAAGGTTGAAATATCGAACTTGTCCCAAATCTCGCAGGTAAAACTGCAAGAACATCGCTACTTTGAAGTAAAGCATTGGCAGCTTGACTTTGCTCTGGTTTTAATTCCAGAGAAAACCTAAGTTATTTAGAGAAATTCTCGAAACCTTCACTGATAGAAACTCTACCACCATTTTTGTGTTGTCAACACGACGCACGCGAAGAGCAATGACGTAGGCACCAAATTCAATATCCACCAATCAGCATTTTGCGTTGAAAAATTCAACGCAGAAATGAAAATTCCTGAGACATCGTTGCAAGCTCTCTCCTCTTTGTCCCTCCCGCCCCCCCCACCCCCAAGAGAGCTTGCTCGCAGGCTAAAAACAGTATGGATCGCGTCTCCAATGGAACATGAAAAGAAGACGTGGGAACCGTGAAGGCGCCGGGCATAAGAAATTGCCTGCGTTGACCAATATAACGAGAGAAATCAATCAAAAACACTGGAGAACAAATCTCCATTATATATATTTGGAAAATCGCATTTTTTCAACCTGGCGAAAGCTTCGTCCGGAGGGAATCTTCGTAAACGATTCGAACTTCGCGTCATAGCTGCTTAGTTTGGAGCTCAGACGAAGGCAAGCTTCGGTACACAGTCGATTATCTCCTCAACAAGGAAAACATCTATTAGAACCTTGTTTTCTACGGGTCGAGCAAGCATTCTTATAATGACATGGGTTTAGTTCCTAAATTTAGATAACGAAGAAGTTGTAGAAACGAAATTATAATAAACGCAAAATATATGATTGAAAGCAGCCGGTGAATAAAGCTTACCGGGAGTTTCGCTACAAAGTCGTTTCGCTACACTGTAGTTCATGCGATTCGCTAATATTTGAACTCAATTTGCTTCTTATGCAAACACAGTGAAACGTAGAAACAGCTAAGATAATTTTTCACACGACCGGATACCGAAATAAACAATTAAATGGGACTTCAGAGGTAGTCGTTGACGTTTGGCTTTCCCTGGACAAGCCATCAGTAAATTTTCCATGGTAGCAAGAAAATGAGTGTTCTAATATGACATTACGTCTATAATCACTATAATAATTCTGACTGGCAAACACTTCGACTCGACAAGGTTTGTTTAGATTTTTCAAAGGATGCGCTTCTCAGCACGAGACTTGCGGATGAAGTGTGATGTGCAAATCAGCTAAGAAATGGTATCTAATGCGCATGTGCACCAGGGGACTGTGTCACTTTCGTGTCACTTTCGTGTCACACATAAAAAAATACAAATCCAAACAATATTTAAAATAATATGAAAATTATGTATGAAACATGCAAGTATTCTCACTGCGTAGATAACTGCGAAATTCTTTCTTGTATATAAGAAGATCTTATACTTGCAACTTAAAATATATTCTATATATCAAACTATTATTCATTCTTGGTGAGAAAAAGTCCCTCTAAAATTACTTAAGGGCGACTATTGAGAGCACTGAATCTCTGCCCCGTTGCATTGCAAAATGACAAGTTAATTATTCGTTCTCGCTACTACTCCGTTCCGGAGTAGTGTAGTCTGTTATACTCTTTAATCAGGATACCAACATCACAAAATTAAAGTGGTTTACCAGCCGATCGAGGGTCCTCGAATAAAATTAACTTAGCTAAAACTAACGACTAGTTAAGAAATACAAAGAACTATGGACATAAAGTAGAAAAAAAATTAAATAGATGAATAATTAGCTGGCAGTTATGAAGATCATAATATGAAAACAGTCAGAGACTCGTGTCTAAAGAAGGTGTCCAAAAAAAGTCGGGAAAAAGTCTTATATATCACTGAAGTAAATTTTTATTTGTATTAGCATTGTCTCTGATCTAATCCCACTACATATATAATCAAAATAAAGTTTACCTCGAAGTCGATGACTGGATGTTGTTCCTTTTTCGATCCGGCCGGATCTCTAAGTCCTAAAGTGTGTATAAACAAAAATTTGGCCTGAACTTCAGTAAACAACATTACTAATCAAGCTTGTATAAAGCAACGTTTCCAAACCTTCCCTTCCCAGCCGTGAACATTTAACGTTGTATGCAACCGGGAAATGAGCTGCACTCATGAAGTTAGACCTCCTGACCTCAATATATTGGTAGATGTCTGTTTCACAACTGGTGGCGGGGGAACCCCCTCGGCCACTAACTGCATAACGAGTCAGAATATGCATGAACTCTCTTTCAGAAAAATTGGTTTCCGGGTCAAATAGCACGCGTTGTTTGAAGCCACTGAGCATCGGCGTACGGGAAAAATTTTGTTGGGGGGGCTGAACATAATTTGCCCGAATGAAACTTGTTGGTCACAGATGCACAAGATGATTCTTTCGTGACGTCAAGTTTTCTTCGCCATACCGTGAGAGCACGGGCATTCAAAATAGTTCAAATATTTTCGGTAAATTGAGATCAACATTTCTAAAATACAAAACCATGAAGTGATAGATAAAACGTACCCATTTGAGCTCTAAAAGAAGTAAGAAGAACGATTACTTCGAGACCCAAATAAGTCAATAATCCTTTGTATGTCATTCTGCATTGTCTTGTTTGCATACTTTCTTTCAATGTTAATAACGGCGATACTGCTAAGTCGGTCTTTCTTGTCCCATTGTGGATCTTAAAAATGTCTTGATGCGGCGAAGGGCGCTGAAAGACCTTTCAGCAGAGCACGAGGTTGCAGGAATTGTGGCCAGCATGGAGGCAACTTTATATAGAACAGGTAAAATGTCATGGAGACCATTTTGATGCATGGTCTTTACCATCATGGCTGCGTTTCTTCTCTGGCATGGGTTCCCGCAGTCGTAGTTTTCAAAGATTGACTTCTCACTTTATAGCACTTCACTATCCACGCCATAGAAATTTGATACAGTTTGGATGTTGTTGATGCTTGGAGAACAGCTGAATACGATTTCGCCCCAATGCGCACAAAACCTCTTGGTCATTGCCCTCAAACCTTGATTGAAGTTCACTGACGACTTTGTCAATACTTGTGTAATAAACCGTGATACTAAAGTGGTCTTTTGCCGTCTGTTGTGAGCTGTCCTTCGCTGCAGCAGGTGTCTCACCAGTAAGGCCCTGAAGGCGGCATGATGGTCTGGTTCGTGGCACCTTGGCATCTCTGAAGGCAAATTTCGTACCCTCGATTCCTATTCTGATTTTTTGCGCTATAACATCAACATGTGACCACATCTGAGTGAAGCTCTCTTCATTGCGACAATTGGTCAGTGTCTTAACAACAGCATCAGCAGTCTTCTTGGCAGTGACGACATCCATCTGTTCTCCCTGTAGATATCTACATCAGGGCTGGATAAGATGAGCTTCAAAATCATCAAGCCATAAACAAACTTAAAGTCACAAATTGAGTGGAGAAGCGAATTACTTTCGTTGGAGGTCTTGAGATCGCGATCCTTTGATAAAGTGACCACGCCTTCCATTATCCTCGGCACTTGCTCTAGCACGGCCCAAATCAAGTTATTAAAAAATAAAATATTTTTTACTATGTCTTTGCCCTAACGGTACATCCGTTTTGACCGAATAATGCTATTTTTTTCCGACAGGGGGGGCTGCAGCCCGCCCAGCCCCCCCGCCCCGTACGCTGATGCCACTGAGTGTTGTTTAGTCCAAAATATTTCCTGAAATAAACTGGCATGTACACTTATTTATAGTTGCTAGCGGTTCAAATAATAAATCCACCGCAAAACGTGTTAAAATGTACGTAATATATCAAACACGAGAAGGTCTGTCTCATCAGATATCCAAACCGGCTGAGAAGGAGGTTGGAAAATTTTTTAAACGACTTCGAGTTGTTTGGATATCTGATGAAACACACTTTCGAGTGTTTGATATGGCTTCTCCTAGATGATCAATAATTCTTGAAGAAATTCAACACTAAAGTTGGCAAAATGTTATGGTAATTACGAACACACTCGATTGCAAAAACGTTGACACCTAAAAGCATAAACTATGAACGATGAGACCCAACGGATTTGTGGGTACCTAGTGTTTAAAAATTGGCCCTTGTTGGCCAACTTGACACTTTAAGGAGCTTGGACAGTTTCCATCATTCACCACGTGCAACTAATTTTGGTTATCAACCGTCGCACGAGAATAGAATATTATGCAAATAAATTTAGTACACTTATATCCATAAAGCCACTGGGTCTCATCGTTCACGGTTTATGCTTTTTAGGCGTCAACGTTTTTGCAATCGAGTGTATACAGCTATTTCAGTTAACGTTGTCGGTTCAAAGCATAAAGCTAAAAGACAACACCGAAAGTTTACGTGGAATTTTTATGAATAAATTAATCAAATCAGTCATGCCTGGAATTAGCAGTACAATGACCTGCACGTGCAGGAATGATTTTGATGAAATTATTCATAAAAAATAATCCCACAAAACATTGCGGTCTTGTCTTTTAGCTTGATTTTAATCCGACAATGTAATTGAAATAGCTGTATAGAAGTTAATGTGCAAGCTCAACAGTACGGAACAACGACAAAATGTTTGTCTTGCGTTCGGAGGCTTTATTTTTCGTGACCGGGGGTGACTGACAGCGTTCTTTCTTTCAAAAAAAATAATAATAAGCGGGCAAAAAATGCAGTTATACAGAATGAAGCTCGCGATAAAATACTCATACCTGTACTCAATCGTGACCCAAAGTTGATGCCAGTTGTGTGTGCAACTTGCAAAGAATATTTTAAGAAATACGGGAGCGTCATATATGCGTTATTGACCAAGCGTGAGGTCGAGATGGCTGGATATATTGACCAATTTCTTTTTTTTTTTTTTTGCGTTCTTAAAACTTTTGATGCCAAGCGGACGGGCAACGGGTAAAAGGTCTATCAACATTTGTGGCGTTCACGTCACTTTTTGTTCGCTTCGAATTCGCCTCCATCTGAGCTGTTCCCTCAGAGTTCTTATTTCCCAAACCAACCCAGTGCTGTTAACAACCAAAACTTACGTTACGTTACGCTGTTTTTGTGTATTTGTCTTTGTACACCCACCTAGGTCTTGGCGGATTGTGCTAGCATAATTTCTCCGAGGATGAATTGGAGCAAAAAAGCATATTTTTTTAAATGAGCATTGCCATGGCATAATTAGCAAATTTTAGCACTTTTTGGAGCATAAATTCATAAAATTTAGTAATATGGTGTATTTTCTATAGAAATAAGTTAAATTTAGGTAGTATGTTCTTGCAATACGTGTTTTAGCTATTGACTTTGTTCTGGCATGGTTAGCTACTAGGCTTCTTCTAGCGAATTCTGTGTGCGCGGCTAACCTTTTGGAGACAAACTGCCATAAAACACAAATAAATTTACAGCAACAGTTTATTTGAAATGGGTTATAGTTCCACTTATGATTGTAAATACCACACAAAAGTCTATTTGTGATGCAATTCTTCAATTAAACTGACATCAAAGATGTAGTCGTCAATTGAAAATAATGGAGAGGCCGTAGATGGACAGGAATAAGTGTCCGCATTATAGAGGTATCCATTTTAGAGAAGTAGGGTTTTATGGATTTCGGTCTCTCATGGACCAAGTGAACTGTCGGTAATAGAGAGGTGTCCGTATTAAAGAGGTGTTGGGAAGGAGAGGTTCCACTGTATTTTATTCTCGGTTCGACATTTTGGCTTATCATTTACAAACAACACAAGGGAAGACGAAAGCGTAGAACAATTTATTCTTGTGTTTTCTCAGGGTTTTGCGAGGCGCGAAGCAACGGCTGAGATTCCGCAATGACAATTTGTGGAGGAGATCCCTGTTGAAATGCACACGATTTCGGCCGGAAAAACTTTCCCAAAAAAAACCTTTTCTGCTATCTGGAGCAGAATACCTGATGGCTGACAATCCGGCACTCCATTAATCATGATACTCTTCTTATCATCCTGCTTTACAGATGGATAACGGCTTCCAAACTGGATTTTAATCGAAAGGCTTAGTCAGTAAACGGTATGGCACAGCATTCCACCCAGATAACAGTACAGGCATATGATCAGGCTCCCATTCACAATGGGTGGGGCCCGAGAAATTTAAACAGTGAGGACGGCGGTGCCAATGAAAATGCCACTTGAAAATATAAATTTAATCATATTACTTGAGCTAATTTGCGACTCAGCCATTTCGTTCAACTTGTGCAACTGTGGGCAATACACACAGTGGTATGCATTTCACGTCACTTTCACAGAGGACGGTAGATCGACAAATGTGCCAAAATATTTAACGTACGTTGATCGTCAAGTCATGCGTTAGCGTGCTTATACATATACAGCTATGATGCACCAGGGACATTAGAGTTTCAACATGTAGGCGAAGCCGAGAGCCAACTTCTTGAAGTCAGTGTTGACTGCTCTTCAAACTTTCCAAGTGCATCATCAGAACTCAATGTACCGGCACGGGTAAAAACAAATGAAGCAACTCAGCCACAGCAGAAGTACTTTATTTTTCAAGACTTTAGATAGTTTATAAAAAAATTCACATTTTGCAATTCACTGAGGACTGATATTAAATTAAGTGACTGAATTAAAATCTTATTAAAAAACTTTACATTACACTATATTAAATTGTATAAAACTGTCAGTACTTAACAATAGTATAAAATTTTAAATATAAAATATGAATTAAATGTATTTATTTCTGTTAGAAAATGTCGAAAAACTTTTCATGAATTTCAACATCGATTTGTTTTCTTGACAAGTATTGGAAATGAATACATTTACGACTGGGCTCCATGGACGGTAGCCTCCTACGGAGACGATCCTTGGGTTCGTCACGTGACGAGACCAAAGAGCGTCTGCCGGCGTAAGAGGCTACATTGACCGCGGCTTCCCAATTGCCAGATGCTGTTTATTTATATATACAGTTAAATTCTATCCATTACCGCTCAGCCTATTCCGGAGAACAAGTCAAACCTTGACAATTTCAGTATAGCTATGACAATGAACGAATATAGTCGACAGCTATAGAGTTTTATCGGCCATCAACAACCTATACATTATAGCAAAAAATTGCATGTCATCTTGGGCCACCTTAAAACCTCGTATCTTTCTCCAAAACGCTAAAACGTTCGGCTGGTTCTACCCTATCGATCAAAGTTCAAGCTGGCCCCTTACAGACCTTCTAATGTTCTCCTTGCGATCACTCATTGGAAGCCAAGGCCGTGAGACGATAGTTGATTTGCAGTTGTTCTTCAGTATTTGCGTTGACTTCGTGGGCAAGCAAATGCTATCTGAAAACAGCTTCCTCCTTCTGTTTTATCTTCAGTTGACTGATGCAGTCTAATCGTCTTTATCCATTTAACGAGGGTGTTTCACATCCTCAAATACTACTATTAGTTTAAATAAGCTTTGTTGGTTCGGCATATAGACGTATCACCATAGGATTTGTGCCGCGGGGTGAATCAATCAATCTTGCAAGTCTACAAGGCGTCAGGGATTCCATTCACAAACACTGTTATAACAAGATAAAAAGATACCTCACTAAGACTAATTTTAGTTAGAATAATTAGATGGAAGATTTAGAGGGCCATTTTCGAGATTTTGCACTTTTTTCACTGTAAAATGACTTGCCGGATTTCAAGGACAGAATAGGTAATGAATTTGTTTTGTTTACGAAAACTCGAGTCTTGGGGAAAAAAGTGAAAACTTCACACAAAAGTAATCAGAGCGTTCTCTTGGACGTTGAGGTTTTTATAATATGTTAAACTTAATGCGATCATGATCAAGGTAGCTCACTTACTGAATGCAACATTGCCATTTCCATCATTGTGATCGTCGCCGTCGCCATCTTCATCATTGCCGTTTCTGTCATCGTCACCATTACCGTCGTTGTTTCCATCATTGTCGTTGCCGTCATCCTCACCATCACTGCTGTCATTGCCGTCACTGTTATCACCATGGTTCGCGTCGTTCTCATCATTACCATCGTCAAACCCATTATCATGATCATGGTCAATGTAATCGTTGTTTCCATGGTTACCGTTATCGCCGTCGCCTTCGCCATTAACATTATCGTGTTCGTCATTATGGCCAATCCATGTTATTATGAACGTCAATAACACTATTGCATCATTTCCGAGGATCACTGCTATAATGATAATCATCATATATTTCCAGTGTAGTTTCCTTATGCCCAGTGTAGTTTCCTTATGCCCGCCGAAGGATAAGAGATGGTTGATCATCCTAAATTAAAAGAATACAGAAATTTATAAGTGATTGCTTTAAGAGTATTGAAACACCTAGGGTTCCAAATTACAAGGGGTTCCTCATTTTTCCCACAGGGAGGGGGAGGGGTGGGGGCTGGAGAAAAATGGGACAAAATAATTCAAGGGGGTGGGAGGAGGAAAGGATGTCATGTGTGTTTGAGAGGTGATGCAATATATTTTGTAGACTTTATATGACATTTTGCAGCAATAACAGGCGAGAATTATATTATATTTATTGTCCACTCTCTTATACAGAAGATTACTAACTCAATAACTTATTTTAAATGTCACTAGTAATCCAAGACCTTTTCCCGGTGGTCAAGTTGTGCAACTTAGGGTTTTCTGGTGCATGCATGAGATTTGTGCTTTAAAATTTACTGTTTCACGGCTAATTTTAAGGAAAGTTTTTTTTTTTTTTGCGATAGTCCGCAATGCCGCACTCAAGTAATTAGCATTTCATCTTCCATTTTTAGCGGGACTGTAATTTTAGTTTGATCAAAGCATTGGGTCTTTGGAGGATAATCTAAAAAAATCATGCTTTATTGAAGCACCTTAAAAAAGCCGTCTCGTTGAGTGGTTCCGGATTCCAAGATTTCACTGTTGAGTGACGTCATATACAGGAAACGTAGCCCATTGTCACAAGAGGTCTGTGAATATGCACTGATATAAAGAAATTACGGACCACGGAAATGCACTCGAACCACGAGGCCCTCGGCTAACGCTATTGATAATTGTAATTGATAGTAAATTTAATTTTAAAGTGTAACCAGCCCTCAATATTTTTTCTCCGAAAAAAAATTCATATTTTGGTGAGTATCTCTGCGAATTTTTTGCCTGCTATCGTAGAAGTATGAACTGTTGAGAAAGTGGTAATTGCGAAGCTGTCTCGCTCTTACTCGTTCTTTGAACTCTTACCGCGACTGGCGAGCCACCGAGCCACTAAACCACAGGGAGCAGAGGAGTTCCTTTTGAATTAATAAATAAAAAACGTCTTACCTCTTTGAAATGCTCTGTTGCGTAAATTCTCTCGGTTAAAAAAAAAAAAAAAACCATTTGCGAGCACGATTACTTTGTTTTCGCCGTACCGTTTTGCTCCCAATCTCTTACCCAGAGTCTTCAGGCTTTTTGGTCAGCGGGGCAACACCCGGAAGACTCTGGGGACATCGAAAAAATTCAATTTTTTTGATTGGCTGTTTCGAAACGGTTTCCATTGTTTTACCGCAGAAATCCTGCGGTAATAAAATTCGATGTCCCCAGAGTCTTCCCGGCGTTGCCCCGCTGACCAAAAAGCCTGAAGACTCTGGGTACGAGATTGTTTTGCTCCCAGAACGATTCGATCGCCGGACCGCCATTATTTTGAAACGCGTTGACCGCTGACTAGCCGACCACAGTCGTCTAAAGCTGCGAAAGTAATAAATAAAGGCAAGTTCATTTTCTTTGCCTCGGCACTTCGTGCCTCGTTCGGAAAGCTTCGCTTTCCCAAGATATTTCGTTGGACTTCGTCCAACGGACGACTGCGGTCGGCTACGCAAATTTCCCTTTCGTAAACGGTCGTTGCCATTTGAAACGGTCGATGCCATTTCTCACAACGGTCGTTGCCATTTGAAACGGTCGATGCCATTTCTCATGACGGTCGATGCCATCGTAAAGGTCGATGTCAAGAAGGAACCGATATTTCCGACTCTCTCCGACGATATGCGTGACAATCAGAGCAATGCGTGACTAGCTTTCCTACAAACCATCGCGATTTTTATCAAATCAAAATGGCGGACAAACCCGACAATTTTCTCAAAGATCTAATATCTTCAGCTATAAAAGAAGTCGAATCGAAAAGTAAATCTTTTGAATCGACCGAAATTACAAAGGAGAGTTTTCTGGCTTCGCTGCCAGATGATTCATTTTACTACCTGAAGGCAATTTCAGGAAATGGAGAAAAGTTCAAAGTGCACTTTTTGACCGAAGATATAACGAAAGAAAACCTGGAGCAGTGGATATCCGAATATGAAGTGATAAACAGCATCTCAGTGAAGTTAAAGACAAAGAAGGCACCAACAAGCGGCTATGTGTTGCAAAACTACTATAGATGCCAACACAACACTCGCAACTGGAGTCCAAGTAAAGATCCACAGCAGAAATTGTACTTGAACCCATCTGCCAGAGTAAAGAACACCAATTGCCCCTTTCAGATGATAGTCAAAATAGACAGCGAGGGATGTTGTTCTGTGGACATAGAGTGGGAACACAACCATTCCCTTGAAACTCTGGAGGCCTCTAATTTCCGTGACCTTTCTCCTGAGTGCACAGAAAGGGTTTTGAAGTTGTTTGAAAGTGGGCATGCACCAGCAACCGCAAGGTCACAGTACTTGAAAGAACTCAAAGAGTCATGTCAGGATGAATTGGAATTTCACAGGAAAAAAGCCAATCGGGCAGTTATGCCGAGAAAAAGGGACTTTAGTTACCTCTACACGCAATTTGGTAAGGATAGGTATGGTGGACAGGGCGTTATGATGTTTGAAAGACTTTCCGAAAGGCTTCAACAATACAAGAAAGACAACCCTGAAGCTACTACTTGTCACCAGATGTATGAAGGTGATGATACGCCTCTTATAATTGCTATTGTAACGCCTCTCATGAAGCGTGTACACAAGGAAGTGCAGCAGTCTGGTGAGATGGTTTTTGTTGATGCTACTTCTAATACAGAAGAGCACAATCTTAAAGTGTTTTTAATGTGCACAAACAATGTATCTGGAGCACTTCCACTTGGCATCTTGATCACCAGTGATGAACAGGAGCGTACACTTAAACAGGGCTTTGAAATGCTTCGGTCCTGTTTACCAGAGTATGCATTCAATGGTCGTGGTCGGGAACAAGGCCCCCAAGTCATCCTAACAGACAACTGTAAAGAGGAAAGAAATGCTCTGAAGTCTGTTTGGCCAACATCTGTTTTACTTCTTTGCATCTTCCACATGCTCCAACAACTTTGGAGATGGCTTCACGAGAGCAAGAACAGTATCAGCCAAGCAGATAGACCCTATTTTCTCACCCTTTTCAAGAGGTCCTTATATGCCGAGAGAAGACAAGATTTTGAGAACTGCTTCAGTGAACTTTTGAATGATGGCCGTTGCAAGAAATACCCAAATCTAGTGAGCTATTTGCAAAATCTATACAATTACAAAGAATCGTTTGCTCTATGCTTTAGAACTGAACTGCCTGTTAGGGGGAACCACACCAACAATTTTGCCGAGGCTCAGTTTTTGGTTCTTAAGGATGTAATTCTGCAGCGCACCAAAGAGTACAATGTTGTTGGGCTTCTAGACAAGCTGACTATTAATCTAGAAGATCACTACAAGAATAAGCTCCTTAGTATTGCTGATGGGAGTTTTGATGGCGCGTACAGACATCGATTCTTTGGGAAAGGGAAAGACGGAAGCACAGGGTTTAAAGTCCCAGATAAAAAAGATCTTGATGCCTACATCTCAACTGTAGAGAACTTTGGCAATAATGTATTCAAAGTTGGAAGCTCTTCAGATAGCAGTCACAGGTCAGTAGTGTTTTTTCTTCGCCGTCACAATAGATAACGCTCTGGTGGTACAAGAGGGCATGTGTGGGTGGGCATTGTTTTCCTATCTTTCCCCCATTGTCTGATTCAAATTATCTTGATAGGGGAAGGAGGGGGGGGGAGGGGGCAGTGTTTCTAGGCTCCTCCCCTTTGGAGCAAAAATACATAAAACATGGGGACATAACATGCATAACATATGAGATAATTCCTGCAGTTCATCCATATGCTGCATTTCAAGGATGTTGATTTAGCATAAGGAAGACCAAAACATGAGTAATATATTATCCAGGGGGTGGGGTACCTTTAGAAATTTCCCTTCTTAGCAGGGTTATTGAGTTTTTTATAGCAGAGTAAGAGCAAGCCCTTACTCTGCTGTTAAGAATATTTCCATTAATACAGTATCTTAGTGGATCAACCAGTTGAAGGTCTAGAATGTATCTATTACAGATTGAAAAACAAAAATTCCAGTTGTATTGAGATATTTATGAAGTGTCTCATTGGTTCTTTGTCAGTTATACAGTGGACATGACTCTTGGGATATGTAGCTGCACGGTTGGTAAAGACGGGAGCCCATGCAAACACCAGTATGTCCTGTGGGTGGCAAATCTAGCAGACTGCATAAACTTCATTCCAGTCAGTAATCCACATGAGAGGCAGAAATTGGCCTGGCTAGCAATAGGAAAGACACTTCCTGTTGCTTGTTATAAGCCATTACGCTCTAGTGATGCTGGACAAACATCACAAACTGATGGTTCTAATGGTTTTGTAACAGAGGCATCCACTAGTATGGAAACAGCACAACAAGGGCCAAACTGCTGCACTGCTGAACCAATACAGAGCAATGATGATGATGAGGATGATTCCATTGCAAATGCTGAACAATTGTTGAGAAACTCTTGTGAACAAATAATTCAAAAGCTCCAAAGCGCAAGAGACCTTAATTTGGCTAAAGGTGTAATCAGGTTCGCAAAAAGGATAACATCCTTAACCGCTGCTAGATCTATGCATTCTAATTTGGCAAGCGCTCTTTTTACTTTTGGGTCCAGTGAGGTGAAAAAAACCGGAAATGGAAAAAAGATCCGAGTCCAGCCCAACAGAAAACGAAAGTGTGGTAGTGGAAGCCGTCAGGTTGTATCAAAAGGGCGACCAGTACAACTTCAAGAGGCCACCTCAAAGAGGAAGCGCAGCCATGACTTGGCTAAAGCAGTACAAACAAACACTAAAAGTAGTAAGAAGACTGGGTCCCATACTATGAAATCCAAGACAAAGCACATGCAAAGGAAAAAATAGGAAAACAGAGTAATCTTAGTGAATAAACAATGGAATGTTCACATAATGTTTAACATAGAGGGAAATTCACTTAAGGCAAATTGCCTAGATTAAAAACCTCTCTCCTTGGATCTGCCCCTGAACAACAAGGTTATTAAAAAGATTGAGGTTTTGACATTGTAAATAAGTTTTAATTCATTTTTCCTGTTAAAGTCTAACACAACATTTGTAATGATTTAAAATTTGGTTTGAACAGTAACATGATGTACATGTGCTGCAATGACCACAATTAATTTCAAAAATCGATAATAATAATAATAATAATAATAATAATTTCAAAACAAAAACAATTATGTATTATAGATTGATCCAATAGTCCTTTCAAATCATCTCCAATTAAAATCACTAAATGCAGGATAGGTTAACTAAACATGTGACTTTTGGTGTCTTATAAGTTTTCGTTTCTCAGCAAAAGTCTGTTGACAATGATCACACTTGTAGCTGTCTTTATGTTTCTTGTCTTTATGCCTTTTTAGCTTTTGCTCATGGTCAAACGATTCATTGCATTCCTCGCAAATGCACTCATGACAACCTTTCTCGTGGTATTTAAAGTCCTTCTCCCTTGTGAACTGGGTGCTGCAGGTTGGACATTTTTTTATCTCTGCTATTCCCATAGCAAGGTCTTCCCTCAAGCTCTGTGCTTTATCTTTCCAGTCCTATGAAGATCATAGCATGATATTTTAAAAGGGGGTAAATATATTAGGGAACAATCATGTATTTATGATCCCCCCTAGTTTTATATAAACCAGATTGCAAAGACAGGTTTTTTTTCACCCTCTATCATAACTTTTTGAGGATAATACCCCCTTGCCCCCACCCCCCCCCCCCCCCTTCCCCCTTTCCTCAAAACCTGGATCCGTCACATGTAAGTTATTTCTAATTAAAATTTAGGGTAAATTAATTGGTACATTATAATGGGCCATGCTATCCCCTAGGTATATTTTTCAGTTCTTTCTGGAAAAATGACAAGTCTGAACATTATATTACAAAATTGACATTCAGCTTGAGGTCCCAGCTTGATTCAAGATCAACATTCATAACCTAAAATACTTTTAATTGGAAAGTTTGACGAGAACATTTACACTCTCGGTCCTTACAAAGTTAGCCATGTAAACCACATAGCAGTCCACTGAAATGGGACAGGGTTAATACACAAACACTCGCAATGTTAGAAGTTTATAACTAACCTTTCGTCTGTCTGTCGGCAATTTCTTCCACATATTGCCAACCACTTTGGAAACCTGCCCGATTCCTGCCCCCTTTCCAAGTTGTTCCTTGACATCTGGCTGTGGAATAATACAAAGAACGAGGAAACTGTATCAGCTTATATCGAATGTAATTTCAAGGCCTACAAGAATTGAATAACTAATATAAGTGCAACACTTATAGATAACATATTTGTTAATGACATAAACGAAAATTTTACATGCGGTTTATTTTTCACTGATATTTCTGATAACTTAATCTTAATCACTTGTAATCGGATGTAAAGGATGAACAAGCACTTTATCCAGGCTGAAAATGATTGAATATTTCGGGAAATACAAAACAAACTCACCGCAACTGACTGCATAAAGGAGTTTCACCCCGTTGGCTTCTTAATTGATTTTTGTTTTGTTTCTGCACAAGAAGAATGGGTTGGTTCTGGTTCAGCTGGCTCAACTCTCGCGCACGTGGATTGCTCCGCCATCTTGTAAACAACACTGCCCGGAAGTGACGTCCGAGCGTGACAACCGCGTACGAGCTATTCACGAGGGCTGTCGTCTGCTCGGCTAGTTTTCGAAATGGCATCGACCGTTTCAAATGGCAACGACCGTTCTGAGAAATGGCATCGACCGTTTCAAATGGCAACGACCGTTTACGAAAGGGAAATTTGCGTCGGCTACTCTCTCCTCCGCAGAGCTTCGATGGGTGTTATGTGTATCCGCTGAACGAAGTGAGTGCAGGCGCAAAAGCTGAGCGGGTTGACTTGGCGGCGAACCTCTGCCAGAAGCATGTCGTTTTCTTGTACATCCTTGTCGTTTTCTTGTACATCGATTGATTTCTCGCTCATCTCTAAATTTGACAGTTTCATTCTTGGCCGAAGTCAGCATTTACTTTGTCTCTACAGTTTGCAGTCGTTAATTTTAAGGTGAGATCTCACAATTTCTAGAAAAAAAGCAAAATCGTTTGTATTCGAAGCCCCCCTGAAACCCGTGGAGAGTGGACTTAGTACATTTTGCTTCGTAAAAGTGAACAATAGTCACGAACAAATAATTGCTTTTTCTGGGCTTGAAAGGCCTTTTAGCCTTTTATAATCTTATTTTGAAAGACAGTTGTTTCATCACAGTAAATAACAAGCTTCCCGTGAGAACTAAATGCTAATTAAATCACCGAAAGATCATTATAACTTCTTCTGATAAAACTTGTTTACAAGATAAAAATATCAAGTTTGGTCGTTTCGGAGTATAGAAAAAATACGCTTTGATTAAAACATTAAGCTTACTTGCTCTAGTCTCTTTTAAGACTGAATTGACAGTTTTTGTTTGGTCTCAGGTGGCAGACGTTTCCTCAATAAATCATTCCTTTGCATGCACTCTTTTATCTCCACACGATCGTCGCTCGTGTAACTTGAATTTCATTCTTGTAGTGATGATTCAAGGCATCACAGCAAAATAAAAGCGTTTTCTAAACAGTCATCATGAAAGGAAAAAACTTTCCCCGATTTCTAAGCATGTAGGTAAGTTTTCGTGAGTAAATCTCCCACATCGCGCGACATGACAATTTCACAAACACCCGCCATTTTTATGACATAAGTACGCACACCACCCTAGTTACAAAATGACTCCCCCGGATCGCAGCCATATTGGGCGTGGTTTCTGGCAGAGGCTCCCGCCGTCGCCTTCCACGGAATTTTACGCCTGCACTCACTTTTCTCAGCGGAGCCTCTGCGGAGGCAATCTCGTACCCAGAGTCTTCAGGCTTTTTCGTCAGCGGGGCAACGCCGGGAAGACTCTGGGGACATCGAAAAAATTCAATTTTTTTGATTGGCTGTTCCGTAACGGTTTCCATTGTTTTACCGCAGAAATCCTGCGGTAATAAAATTCGATGTCCCCAGAGCTTTCCCGGCGTTGCCCCGCTGACCAAAAAGCCTGAAGACTCTGGGTACGAGGAGAGAGGGTCGGCTAGTCAGCGGTCAACGCGTTTCAAAATAATGGCGGTCCGGCGATCGAATCGTTCTGGGAGCAAAACGGTACGGCGAAAACAAAGTAATCGTGCTCGCAAATGGTTTTTTTTTTTTTTTTTTAACCGAAAGAATTTACGTAACAGAGCATTTCAAAGAGGTAAGACGTTTTTTATTTATTAATTCAAAAGGAACTCCTCTGCTCCCTGTGACTAAACCCGCCCACTAAACCCATCTCTTTCTTCGTTTCATTGCCTCGGATGCTCATCGCCTTGAAAAGGTATCGTATGGAGCGATTTTCCTTCCTGTAAGTTTCTAACGTTACTGCAACCTCCTACAACACATCTGGCCGATATATTTCGGACCACTATTACCACTATTGATGCAACTTTCTAAAAGAAACAAGTGAAGTGTGCGAAGTGTCGGTCGTGTTTTCGAAGTGACGTCACAGACTAGACCCATGCTCCTTAATACTCGGGCGTGCACCAAAACGGCGGCGTTTTTAAGCGATTTTCCGTAAAACGAAGATTTAATCAAATCAAAAGAAATTGTCGGGCAGATACTCACCAAAATATGAGCATTTTTGGAGAAAAATATTTTGGGGGCTAGGTGCACTTTAAGGGCTGTTATTTGTAAATGTAGGGGATTTTGGCCCGCCTTGAACCTCTGTACTGGCTCTGCTCAAAATAAACCGTGAACGATGAGACCCCACGGATTCGTGGGTAGTGTTTAAGCAATAACCTCATTTCCATAATCAATAATTTAGCAATCTCATTCTTTGCAATAAAAAACACAGTGCTGACTTAATTCTTTCGAATGATTTTCTACCAAATATTGCTTAAGTTCATTGACTGATTTGAACTAAGGCAAATCGCGAATTGTGTATCACTCAAATTGGCCCTTGTTGGGCAACTTCTTGGCCACGTGCAACTAATTTTGGTCATCAACCGTCGCACGAGAACAGAATATTATGCAAATAAATTTAGTACACTTATACCCATAAAGCCATTGGGTCTCATCGTTCACGGTTGATGCTTTTTAGGTGTCAACGTTTTTGCAATCGAGTGTATATCAAACTTTGCCAACGTCCAACGCGTAGGAACAGGTGTTCCTAATAGTTTTATCCCTGGCAGTCAACAATCTGCACAGCTGATTCCTTTTCCTTGTGGGAGTTTGTTATATTTTAAAAAAGGAAAATTTAAAATGAACAAAGACTGCCTGGCATGATCATGTGCATGACTATTATAACCATCACTCAAATGCAAGCCTTCTTGGTTTTCTCGCACAGAAGTCGCTGATGACTCTCTCGGGGGTCAATCGGCATCTCCCTGAATGCTCGCATAAGAGCTAGAGATGATAGTCGCTCTGTCAGCATAGTGGACCGCACGTATGTTTTCACTTTTCTTATGGTGCTAAGTGATCTCTCTGGTGTAGCAGTGGACACTGGCATGGAGAGGAGAATGGTAAGCACGGTGGCAACATTCGGATAGAGATCTTAGTGTATCCTCCAGGTTGTTTGGTTTCTCCCCCTCGGCAAGCGCCCTTCTCGCGATACCTGATAATTGCTTGGACACCTCTGTGAATCCCTGCCTTGATTGCCGCCCCATCATAGCCCTGTGCGCGCATGCGGTCAATATCCAGGCCATAGCCCTTTCGGCTAGCGCCTGTCCTGTGATACTCTCAGCTTGTACAAACCTAAGGAGCTCCTCCCGTATCTGCACCTTTTTGTCGTCCTCTCGTGTGTGCACCAAACGAACGCACGCTTTATTTAGTTCTCTTGCTGATTGATCAAGCATTGACAAGCATTTTGAATGATCAGCTTATGTCATTTCTACTTTCTTTCTAACAATTACAGGCGCACAGCTGTCAAAGCCGCTGTAAGGCGGAAATCAACAGTCAACTACATTTTCGTGGGCAAAACTATTTCAAAGTTCTATAGAAACATTTCTATCCTTTGTTAACCTTTCAGCATTTTTATATATATAAAGACATTATTTTATTTTTTCAAAATAAAACGTCGATATAGCGGGTATGATACTCCCTAAGTGGGTTTTTCAGCTCAATACAATAATTATTATAGTAAACAAAAGAAAATAAGGCCTTTCGGCTGTTGAGGCCGCGGTGGACAGGATTCTTATCAGAATGTATTTATTTAAATAATATGCACGAAGTCAAACGACTAAAACCGACAAAAAGCGAAATATTCATGAAAATCTCTCTAAAAATATTCTGTTCTGCCTCAATAATCGCACGTGATTTATTTCGCGTAGCACGAACTTTTTGTGTATTACTAAAATAGGCCGTTTGAGCGCAGCAAGTTTCTTTGTCAGAAGTCTGCATCTGGTTTTTGTAAACAACAGCAAACCTTAAAGGCTAAAAAACAACTATATAGATATACTGATTCAAAATGTAAGCTGTACGGTGAAGGGGAGCCCCTCCCGCAAAGGCCTTGTGGAAGTTAAATGTCCGTATTCAGCTACACGTAAGACAGGCAAAGCATACACAGGTTTGTAAATTGAAATAATTGTGAAATTTTCGATGGACGAAGACCAATTAACAATCAATAACAAAAACTATGTAACTACCTGTACATGTGCATGTCGGCGAGCACTTTTGACATGCACGTACGATAGGTTGAAATATCGTTGCCATTATCTAAAATTCAAAGGCTTCAATCTTACCTTCTAAGGCTTATTTTAAAATTCGGCCCATGATATGACAATCTACAATATGCCTAGTTTATCATCTTGCCGTGTCAACTCGTGAAATTGTCTGTCCGCGCTATATTCTTGGACACAAAAGTGCTTGTTTTTACGCTTCCGAAGGCTTTCCGAGCAAACACGAGGGAGCTGATTAATTCAAACCTGGATTATGGTAATTTTGGTAAAATCTTACTGCACGGGCCATAGACAAGTGCACGCAGAAATCAACAATACTTTGAAACTCACTGCATATATATTAAAACGCACGGCCTTGCGGCGTTTTGCAAGTAGTAGCTGGCGACATGCAGTAAGGATTTTTTGATCAGCTCAATTTTATTACTACCAGTGGTAATTACAAAAACTCATTTTTGTGTCAACATGATAGATTTTGCGCCTTTAAGGGCAAATATTTCTTAAGAAGCTTGAAGTTAAAAAATCCGGCTATGATATGACACAATAGATGTTGTAATAGATCACTCAGTGGTAAAATCAAATTTCTCTGCGTCTTCGTGGAGGAGAAAACCTGGACACAAAATCACGTTTTTAACAAATTTAATTTAAGTTACTTTCTGTATTGCCCTAAGACGCCATCTACACATTATAAAACGATCATAGTGCACTTTGATCATTCTCCAATACGTCTGCTAAGTTTTGGCGAAATCGGCTTTGAACTGCTCGTGATTTTAGGATTTTAGAAGTGGTACCCCTGCCAATATTTTGCCTAATGAATATATTCATGGTCAACGTATCCACCGCGGCCTTAAAAAAAACTAATTACGAAAATTCTTATTAAGCCCGTGATTAATGACTTTGGCTACTGTAGCTACGCCCAGAATACGCTTCGCCACACATTTATGTATGAGGCATGAACAGTGCATGTATTCGTACTGCGTAGATAACTAGAAGATCCTATCCTTTCAACTTAAAATATATTCTATATATCAAACCGTTATTCATTCTTGGTGAAAAAAAGTCCCTCTAAAATTACCGAAGGGCGACTATTGAGAGTACTGAATCTCTGCCCCGTTCAGTATTGTTGTGATGCACTTTTGAATATTGTATAAATATTAATAAATTAAAAATGACAAGTTGATTATTTGTTCTCGCTGCGAATCTCTGTTATAATACAGATAATATACTCTTTTAAAATCAGGATACCAACATCACAAAATTAAAGTCATTTACCAGCCGATTGAGGTCCTCGAATAAAATTAACTAAGCTACGACTAGTTAAGAAATAGAAAGAACTACGGACATAAAGTAGAAAAACATTAAATAAATGAATTAATTAGCTGGTAGTT
Source organism: Pavona decussata (assembly GCF_977016875.1). Taxonomy (NCBI): domain Eukaryota; kingdom Metazoa; phylum Cnidaria; class Anthozoa; order Scleractinia; family Agariciidae; genus Pavona; species Pavona decussata. The sequence continues at coordinate 4,882,076 of NW_028145504.1, read as the reverse complement.
ATGAAGATCGTAATATGTCATTAATTAGGCAGGCCATGCTGAAACTGAAAACAGTCAGAGACTCCTGCCTAAAGAAAGTGTCCAAAACAAGTCGGGAAAAAGTTTTATATATCACTGAAGTAAAGTTTTATTTATATTAGCATTGTCTCTGGTTTAATTCCACTACATATATAATCAAAACAAAGTTTACCTCGAACTCGATGACTTGATGTTGTTCCTTTTTCGATCCGGCCGGATCCCAACGCGAGATTAATGCGCTGTTGTAGCACTGCGAATTAGTAAAGTCCTAAAGTGTGTATAAACAAAAATACGGCGTGAACTTCAGTAAAAAAAAAACATTACTAATCAAACCTGTATACGTCAACGTTTCCAAACCTTCCCTTCCCTGCCTGAACATTTGACGCTGAATGCAACGGGGAAATGAGCACTCAGTTCAGACCTCCTGACCTCAATATATTGGTAGATGCCTGTTTCAGAACGTGGCGGCTACGAATATGCAAGGGGCGGGGTCTCTTTCAGAAAAATTTGTTTCCGGGTCAAATAGCACGTGATGTTTAAGCCACTGAGTGTTGTTTAGTCTAAAATATTTGCTAAAATAAAACATGTACACTTGAAATTGCTAGCGGTTCAAATAATAAATCCACCCCAAAACGTATTAAAATGTGCGTAATATATCAAACACGAGAAGGTCTGTTTCATCAGATATCCAAACCGACTGAGAAGGAGGTTGGAACATTTTTTAAACGACTTCGAGTTGTTTGGATATCTGATGAAACACACTTTCGAGTGTTTGATATGGATCAATAATTCTTGGAGAAATTCAAGGCTAAAGTTTGCAAAATTTTATGGTAATTACGAACCGTGACATATATAGAAGTTAACGTGCAAGCTCAATTGCGGAACAACGACAAAATGTTTGTCTTGCGTTCGGCGGCTTTATTCTTCGTGACCGGGGTAACTGAAAGCGTTCTTTCTTTCAAAAAAAATAATAATAAGCGGACAAAAAATGCAGTTATACAGAATGAAGCTCGCGATAAAATACTCATACCTGTACTCAATCGTGACCCAAAGTTGATGCCAGTTGACGGAGAAACACTTCGGTGTAACTTCTGCATCTGTCGTCCTTTCATTCAGTTGATAATTCTCGAGATTTGTTCTGTCTGTAGCTTGCAAAGAATATTTTAAGAAATACGGGAACACGATATGCGTCATATATGCGTTATTGACCAAGCGTGAGGTCGAGATGGCTGGATATATTGCCCAATTTCTTTTTTTTTGGCGTTCTTAAAACTTTTGATGCCAAGCGGACGGGCAACGGGTAAAAGGTCCATCAACATTTGTGGCGTCCACGTCACTTTTTGTTCGCTTCGAATTCGCCTCCATCTGAGCTGTTCCCTCAGAGTTCTTATTTCCCAAACCAACCCTGTTAACAACCAAAACTTACGTTACGTTACGCTGTTTTTGTGTATTTGTCTTTGTACACCCACCTAGGTCTTGGCGGATTGTGCTAGCATAATTTATCCGAGAATGAATTGGAGCAAAAAAGCATATTTTTTTTAAACGAGCATTGCCACGGCATAATTAGCAAATTTTAGCACTTTTTGGAGCATAAATTCATAAAATTTAGTAATATGGTGTATTTCGTACAGAAATAAGTTAAATTTAGGTATTATGTTCTTGCAATACGTGTTTTAGCTACGCTAATAGTAGTATTGACTTTGTTCTGACATGGTTAGCGACTAGGCTTCTTTTGGCGAATTCTGCGTGCGCGGTTAACCTTTTGGAGACAAACTGCCATAAAACACAAATAAATTTACAGCAACAGTTTATTTGAAAAACATCATAATTTGGTGTCGTTATTGCGCCATTTGCGTGCCAACCTGGTGTGCTCTTGGGTTGGGGGCAACTGTCTGTTGGTGTTCCAAAAATAATTTTCTTTCTTATATCCCTTCTTTCAACCTCTTAAAATTCCATTCAAATTCGAATTCACGTATACCCCCACCTCAAATTAATCAATTGTATTTCTCTGTTACTGACACGATATAACATTTGTAAACATAGGGTGGAAATACAACCAACATACGACACTTTGCTGCAGAATACTTGTTTTTGGTAGTTGTATCATTTTATTTTTTTTATTTATTTTTTTTTTTTTATTTATTAATTTTTTTTTTTTTTTTATTATTATTCTCACATTTTTTACGGGCATCATCGAATACCCGCGACTATTTTACGCGATTTTCGCAAATTATAAAGGCTTTTGTCCGAAATATGGACGTCGGAGAGGGTAAGCTGAAGAGTGAAATCCAAAAAAAAATAATTCACTGTGCAACCACGAGACACGATATACGTGTCACTATCAATTCATTATCTTGTTGTGTTTCGTAAATAATATCACATTTTATAAACTGCTGACCAAAAGATCGTAGGCTCTGGGGACAAGGATAGGCGTGATTGCGAAAGCCATTTTCTATGCATGCTCGTCACTAGTACGGGCATTTCTCCTGTAACCCGTATCTGAAAGCAATCAGACCCTTACGCACCTACCAGCCAGTTACACAACCAGTTACACGTTTTGTTTCGGGTTACCATGACCACGAAGAACCACCATTTGTCTTCAATAATTTTCCAATTTCATATGTTTGAGTTGTTTTGGGTCGGCACTTAGCTCTTTGGAAGATCAGTTATCATGGTCTTAATCTTGGCGTTAATTCGTTAGCGAATTTTTATTCATTTCCTTTTCTTTCTCATTGTAATCCAAGCACAAGTAGCTCAAATAACTGCAAGGCAGATCTGACTGCGTAGAAAACTTAACACGACAGCGACATGAAAGAGACCAAACCAAGAATCAAAAAATGCATCCGCGGACAGCTGTTTCGAGCTGGTTGGCTCTCATCAGCACGGTGCAGCGTAGCAAAAAGTAGAACAACCAATGCAAACCAAACACAATTGTTGCTTGGTGTGGCCTCAATATAGCCTCCCACGCAGACGTTATTAGGGGTTCGTCACGCGTTCCTGCCCCACGTGGAACGCGTGACAAACCCATAAGAACGTCTGCGTGGGAGGCTAGCTTCAATAAGGACCATTATTTATTTATTATTTATTTAATCCGTAAAGACAATTTTTTAGCCCGTTAGCTTTTGTTTCTTCATTCGTCCCAATGAATGCCATACATATGTGAGTAAAAAATTAAATCGCGTCGTTCCTTACATATTTCTTTGCTGAAGGAGATATACAGCGTTCCTTTTGACCAGCGGGTTTCCCCTACATCCACCTGCACAATAACCTAAGAAAATGTGGCTCTGGACTGAACAGTCGACACCAGAATTCGATCAATTTTTCCATCACACAACAAATTTCTAAAACTGAAAATAAGCTACAAGGTGTTACACCCTCTACAAGCCTTCGGGTGTAAGCCAGTGACAAAATAGCATTTTTTCATCAATGACATCCGTTTCATATAGCTAAAATATATTTTGCGCCTCTTCGGACAGAACCACGATTTCGTCTTCATCTGAAACAACTTCTTCATTGGTTTGATTTTCATTCGAAGCACCGTCATTCCGACTTGATCTAGCCGAGCCAGCATCTAAGTCGTTCAAGTCTGTTTGGCTGTTGCCACTCGAGCTTTGCTTACTGGATTCGTCGGAGTTAATAGCCGCAAGGAGACACCTTTGCACTGCTGAGCTAGCCTTGGCTCCTCCGTAATCTTCCAGTAAATTAACAACATGTCTGCTGTGCGCTGCGAGGAAAGGATCTGGTCTTTCAACATTTGGGGTCATCATGGCTTCATTTTTGCCTGTCAGAATCAACTTCACCTCCCCTGGCAAGTCAGGATATGCATACAGCTGTAGACAGAGCTGTTCTGCCCTGATTAGCATTTCCTGAACGTCTATGTTGTTTGCTAAATCGTTTATATACTGAAGAGAAAAGAACAAAACACTCCTTACCCTTTGTAATATGAGCAGTTTCTGTTCTCTTGAAATGTCTAGCGAGAACCGAAACTCGCAAGCGCGCGAGTAAAAGTTAGGGGACATCTTGCAGGTCCCTGAATCGAGGCATGGCTGTAGGCAAGGGTACAAACTCAAGAGAGGGGATTCAAAAACAGCAAATTTGTTTTATCCTTACTGTAGAATGCCAGTGAAGATTAGTTTTATTTAAGCTTAACTAAACATCTTGGAAGAAAAGAGTACATTTCAAACTTGAACTGAACTGTACCAGCTGATCTATCAATCGACCGACCGATCGGTCGATCGACCAACAAGCAATCCATCAAACCATCCATCCATCCATCAGTCAACTAGGTAACTAACCAACCAACCATCAATCAATCAATCAATCAATCAATCAATCAATCAATCATTCAGTCATTCAATCAATCAATCAACCATCAATCAATCAATCAACCAACTATCAATGAACCGTTAAGGAGGATCCAAACACTTGCTGAAAATGACGATAGGGTAAGAAGTTTTATTCAGTGAAATGTGGGGCCAAGTATTGAGGAACAGAGCTCTTTTTCACGTCTCCAGAAATGTGTGCATGTATGGCCTCACCCAGAGGAAACTCTCAAATACAAGCAACATGGATAACCTTTTACACACCTTCAGAATTTCAGTGAATCCAAATTCATTCTCCATTATAACATGGCGATGTTTGTCCAAGATGGCGAGACAAAAAATCAAATGATAATTCGGCGAAAGTCTTTGTGACCATAGGTTCTGAGAAAGAAGAAAAATTCATCAGCGAACACATGCTTTACACATGTGTGGACAAAACAAAAGGAGAAGCAAGTTTGATTAGTCGTTTCAATCAGTTTCTCGTAGAATATATATTTTTTCCGAAATTTAAGTGCCTAGAATGAATGAATTTTTTTCGATCTATGTACACGTAACTAGTTATCTATGCACAAAACAAAAAATGTGACAACACAATGTCCTAATGACGAAAAGAAATATATTCTTAAAAGTCTGAACGTGGTACCGAGGGCGTTCATTTACAGGGGGACGAGGTTCAAATTTATGACCATATTATAAGTTGAAGTTGTGCAAAACCTTACCTCCCATAGTGTCATGATATTTGGGAAGGAAAATTCTCGCTTAAAACAGATTAGGAGCCACCTGAAGCAGAAGTACATGTTACCAGAGTCGTGCTTCTCTGTAAAAAAAAAAGGACAAAACTCATAGTAAAAACCCAAGCCTAGCCGGTGTAAAGCAGACACGCAAGAACACTACACACTGCTTGTTTCTTTCACTGAGCAATCGTTGTTTTGTTTTGTTTTGTTTTGTTGTTGTTGTTTTTTTTTTCGGTCTTTGAAACCAACAGCATGACAATCAGAGACATGCCATAATCAACTACTGAGAAATTGTCGTGAGAGGGGTGTTAGAAATTTTTACACTTAACCTCCAGACAGACATGCACATGTACATGTAGGCTCCGGCGCAACGAGTGACAAGATAAGCCACCCGTCACCATTTACAAGCACATCTACAGGGTTTTTCATCAATGGTGGCCCATAAATTTTTTTTTCTTTTTCTTTCTTTTTTTTTCATTATTATTAGCCCTATAAGCCACATTAGCATGTCCATGGAAGGAGGAAGAGCCTAGTATTAAGAAGATCCTAGAAGGAGAAAAAATAATTAATAATTATTGTTGGCCTTTAGCAGCTGAACGCCCAGCCATCGCCATGTAATTTTTTTTTTTTGTCTGTTTGTTTGTTCCCTTGTATTAGGACCTTCAGAACGTATATAGTTTACATGTTCATGGTGCTAGGATCTTGCTATCTCTCATCTAGGAAGATCCTAGCGCTAGGGCCAAGTACAACCTTTTGCATGTAAACTGAATACAGAAAACATGTGGCGCTAAGATAATCCACCTTCTACGATCTTCCTCCCTCCATGTAAACAGCCCCTAAGTGTCAGCAGCTGGCTATAAAACAGTTGCTTCCATTTCTGAGTAGCCCATTTTCAGAGAAAGTGTAAACTCATCCACACTTCACTTAACAGCCACCTACCTAATAAGCCGAGTTGTCTATTCAGAAACGTAACAACACCCCTGTATCTGGTCATGCAACTCCACTTACACATTCGGAGAACAGTTGAAAATCGAATTACTCGTACCTAGATAGCTGTAGAAATGAGGGTCCATAAATTTGAGTAACACGGTCAGCTGATGCAGCTGTGCTTTCATTCCTTCTTGATTCTCATCAAAATTGTGAGCCTACAAACAAGAAGAGAAACTTCTTCAAGATGGAGCATTCTGCAAAGTTACTTTGCACTCAACCATGTTTGATGTTTATGTATTATTTCACATCTAAATAATAATGTTACTTAGGCAGGTTTGTACCAGGATGTCAAATACATGTACTGGAGCCAAGATATCAATATAATTAGGTAAAATATTACAATCTTTTGAAATGGCTCTTTTGTGCGGGCAACACCCTAGACATTAGACTTCGAGTAGTCCCCCATTTTTCCTCAGGGATAGTAAGGCGAGCGAAATGCGAGCGCGCGTGAAAATCACCCCCACGCGAGTCGCCTTTTCTCACGTGGGGTGATTCTCACGCGCGCTCGCGTTTCGCTCGCCCTACTATCCCTGAGGAAAAATGGGGGACTACTCGTAGTCTACCTAGACATACATGTACACATATAATTATACATGTATGAAAGCATTATTGTTTTTCCTTGCATACTCCTCTGAGTTTGCTAGATGTACATGAACATGACACATTAATAAAGTTATTAACATCATCATCATCATCACCATCATCGAAAGTATAGTTGAATAATTGTGGAATTTGACTGTTGTTTAGTGTGTAGACCTGTATAATTTGCAGGAACTGAAACTTGTGAAGTGAAGTGAAGGATCATGTTAAAGTTCATCCATTTTTCTTGATTAGTTCGCTTCTGTGTGGGAATTATTGAAACAATGTTATTGAAGCATCAAAACCATGTAAAAACAATTATATTTTGCATCCACACACGGTTAATTGCACAACTTAACAGGAATGACGGTGTGAGATAGTTCCTCCTGCACAACTCAAAACCATCTGTGGTTTGTTCAAAATCAAGGACAAAACCACTAACAAAGAAGAGAACAAAGAGGTTGTTGCGCTTTATAACCACTGCCTTATACTAAATATGTGTACATTTCTCACCAATTTCTCCATGAAGCCAACAAAACACCAAAAAGCCTCCACTTCATCATCCATAAGATATAAGATTGGTGACAAAAGATCACTCATACCTTGCACATAGCCTGTAAACAAAAAGAAACAAACAAATACATTACATAAATGACTAAAACAACTGAAATTGACAAAAACAATAAAATTAATATTACAAGATATTACAGGAGGAATACTCCAGGTGTCAGGTTGTTCAAAGAGCAGATGACTTTTAATTATCCAGCAGACAGGTTGCTATTCAGCAGATGAAAATGTATTAGTTGGAGTATATTTTATCAGCTGGATCTTGCAATTTATCCACTGAATAAACTTCTCTGCTCTTTGAACAACCAGGGCCAGATCTGCAAGTGCAGTTTAAAAGCAAGAATTGTTTCCTTAGATGTAAAACTACAGTGTAGTGTAGAAGTAGCTACATGTAAATACAGGGTGGACACATGTAGGTGTAAAGCAGTAAAATAATTATTTAGAAAAATAAACAAGCAACAGGTAAACTGAGATATACTTAAATGGCAGTTTTCAACTTACCAAGATCAAAATTATACATGCAGTAAGTGAGGAGGACATCATAGAGCTTTTTGACATTGGAATGATTTGACTCTGAATAAAAGGTATTAAGCCTGTCTGTTCTGGCCACATCCTTGTCTGTGTTGTGACAAAAAAAACAACAAAACAATGACAATCAACATACATGCTACACAAGTCTGTATGCCTCCATCATCATGTCACAAAAATCCTAAAATAAATTGACACCTTCAAAATGGTAACCCACACTTCCTATTATCGTCAATCTACGTCATGCGTGACCAGTATTTTTGAAATTTGAACAGAGTTTTGATAATTACACCTATGTGTCAGCTTTGAACATTGCCAGCAATATTTCAGAGTTTCCATAGAAATTCCCCTAGTTTACTGATAGTATAAAGCTATGAATTTTCTTTACATTACATCATTAACTATTTCAAAAATAATAGTATTGTTTCCCGAGTATTTTATTTTTCAGTTAATGCGTCTTTTTAGGAAAGATTTCCAGAGAAATGTTCAAGATTCCATCCAAATGCCAGACATTACAAAGAGGAATTTGATTGTTCATTTCATTCTCAGAAATATTGGTCATGCGTGACACAGGTTGACTGTAAAAGCAGTGAATGGAGCTTCAATGAAGAGAATAAAAAGAGTCAAAGAACTAACAGTTGAAAAAAAAAAAAAACAACTCCATGTCCGTCTTTTATCAATCTCAAATAGTTATAATTATAGATAACATGGTCAACTTTAAGGTCGACCTATTAACAACATCATTTTGGACACCGCAAAACCATAAATGAAGGCTTCCTCAAGTAATGCCATGCCACACTGTATGCAACAAAACACCTGGGTATGGCAATAAATATGGACAACTGGGGCCTTCTTCCCATAGATAGCACAAATCAATAACATTTAATTTATTTCTCATAATCCTTACCTATCAAGTGCTTTCTTTCTCTGAATTCTGAAAAGTTTTTTTCTTGCGTTTCTGTCATGGACTGCCACTGCCACTTCATGGCTCTATATTCATCTCTACAGAAAGTTGAGGAAACAAGAAAATTATTTTACCATACATGTACACTGTACATTTTGCTCACTAGTACAGTGTATTCTCTGTTCTCATTGGTTGAAAGCACACACCTAATTCATGCTTGCCATGTCACATCTACAGAGAGTACCGCAGTGTAGAATTTATCCACGTAGACATGGCATCATACCTACAGACAGTCATGTACATGTATGCAGAAATTGATAATTTCCATACATGCATCTAAATGTATATTAAGTGTAATAAATATTGAGGGGGTGCCTGGAAAATAGCCCTTAGTGATTTCTCATAAACTGCTAGATCCTCCTTCCAAATTACCTTGTGTTAACTTATAAAATTGTTTGAGCTTTCATTTCAAACCATAAAAAAATATGACATAAACACCTCTCATGAAAACAATAGAAAAGTTTACTATGCATGCGTGCATGTGTACATATAATTATGTACTTACTCCTTTCCCTTTAGAAGTGTTTGCTGTGTCTGTGCTGTGTAGCCATACTTTTTGTACCCTAACAAATACTGCCAGACTGGTTTGCGGATTAAATCATCCACACCCTACAGTCACAAAAGCAAAGTAACTTGTGACAAAACAAAAACATTGCAGAAAAATCAGAAGACAGGTGACAACACTGAAAACCACTACAATGGACATCTGCAGGTATGGTTTATTTTGATTGGGAATCATGAGGAAATGACTCACACTGTTCATAATGTTGCCGTTTTCTTGGTCCACGGGCACTCAACTCAGGTAGATCAGAAAGTACAGCATCCCCAACAACCAGCCATGTTTTAAACTCCAAGAAAAACTACTGTACCTGTACAATACATAACAATGCTGCCTGCAGGAGAGTGGTGACAGGAATCCAAATGGGTTTTGACCAGTCAGGTGTACACTTCTGCTACTGACAATACTACCACACAACAAGAAGCCCCCCCTTAGGCACAAAATTAATGGCAACAAAAAACATACCCCTCTGAACACTCTATCATGGAGCTTCTTCACATCGGTTACTCTCCCAGCATCATCTATGAATGACTTCCATTCATTAAGTTTCAAAGGTTCACGACGTGTTACTGCTGGTAACTCACCAAGATCCAACTAAGGTTTTAAAATGCAATGTAAAAGTTAACAAACAGTTCATGTACCTGTATTTATGGACCGATTGTGAGGTGCCAGAGGGACAGATAACTACTAGTTCACTCTAGCTGGAGGTAAGTTTTTTTAAAGGATACATAAAGGCTGTGCCGTTTGGGGTGGGGGGAGGGGGGCTTACATTGAATAAGTAGAATTTTACAAGAAATATCAAAAATCTCGCTGATTGCTCACAGCTAATTGTCTATAAAAGTACAGATAATAGAAGTGATGTCTTATCTATTTCATTTTCATAGTATTTTGACTTTACTTCAAAAAAATGAGCATACGCCTCCATACATTACATGTAGTGCAAGTGTTTATCAAACTTAGCACAAGAGTATATGAGTACCTTATCAGGTACAGTAGGGCGATCACTAGCAGGCAGAGAGCATGTGTCTCCAAGGTGTTCAAACTCCACTTCCTTTTTAGCAGCACTATACTGGGCTTGAGTTTCAGCATTCTCTGCTCCTTGTTGATATCCTTCGTACATATCTCGCATATACCGTGTAACCTTAGACAATGCATCCATACCATCATAATATGCACTGTGGATGAACCTCTGCCACTAAAAATCAATCACAGGAAAAAAAGTAATATTCAATATCACTCATTTAATATGCATGCATTCATCCATTCATAATCAATTAACCCACTGACTCAAGTCTTACTGAAGCCTTCAGTTAATAAGTTGGCCCTGTTTGAGGCCACTTATTCCCAACTGTGCAAAGAAATAATGGTATTCATTTTTTTTCATTTTTTCATAAGCATTGCCCAAGTTGATAAACTATCTTACAGGAGCACCAGAAGGAGGATTGTCTTCAGAGAACAACTGGAGCTGATCAAGTGACTGCTTCAAAGCGCTCTGATCCTCCGCGACAACAAATAATTTGTTATTATACGGTGATCTGAAAAGAGGAACAAAAAATATGTGAGTACTGGTTTTACAAACAATGGCATATACTTACTCTGGCTTTTAAAGAGAATCAAGCTACTGTACTGTACACATGTAGCTTTCAAGATGAAGATTAAGGAAGGGAGGCCAGAGTTAGAGGTAGGTTTAGTCTTGGGGTTACATGTAGGTTTAGGGTAAGGGTTAAACGTTACAACAAAAACCACATCCATATTTAACCAAAGCCCACGAAGAAGTTTAACTTAGGTTCACAAATGATTAAATAAACTTGGAACAATGAAACAATCTTCCAGAGAACATTGTCCAGCTCAACTGCTACAAGTTCAAGGCCTAGCTAGTAAGTGGCCTACTGTACACACAGATTTCACCTGCCAGCTGTAACACATGTACTAGAATAAACCATTTTCAACTACACTAAATCATGGCATTCAAAGCAAATGTGTTCTTTAAAACAATATTGTGGGCAGTGTGTATGATCCCCAGAGATGTATTATGATGGACAATTAAATTAAATGATTGACAACAAAAACTAACGTCTTGTCTTTTCACTATAAAGGCACAGTAAATGACAAAATTCCTTTGATGCATTACTCACTTTGTTAGCCAGATGTATCTTTGCAGTCGGCGAATCAATTCACTGATGCCACCAGAGTGAAAGTGGAGGGCAGGAAGTGTGGTGCCATCCTTGAGAATGAAAACAGCATACGACCATGTCAGCTTGGGATCAGATCGCCTGATGGAGTGCAAGTCCGCTGTGTCGAAATAAATGGCATATTTTGACCTCCGCCTCTTTTTATGAGCACTTGCACCAGCATCTGTAAAGAAACATTCAAATTTGTGAAAGTTTTAGTTACAGCTCATGAACATGGATTTCTGACACATGTATGTAATTAGTATTGGGTTTTTTTTTATATTGATTTTTTCACCACATTTTAACCATCTGCTTTAAGGTCAGTCTCAATGGAAAAAAGAACAAAATTGTCCCTATTTTGTCTGTAAAATAGATCTAACTTTAATAATTGTTGGAACTTCCTGTGAATACTTATACACACAGTCAGTGTGATCAGACCCTTTCTGTCAATTTTACATATTTTAGAATAAATTATTGTTCATCCATACACGATGAAGCTTGCCTTAAATTCTGATTAAACATGATAAATGTGGCCACCAGAATTCTGACTTTTGCACATGTAATCCAGTGATTGTGCAGTTCCAGAAAATTTCTAAGTATACTCCCCCCGCAGAAGGTTTTTTGTTTTGCAACCCCCTACCTGTCCTCCCAGGAAATTCCAGTTTAGCTTCATACTTTGCTTCTAACATTTTGACTTTTAAGATCCCCCCCCCCCCCCAGCCCCCTAGGAATTTCCAATGACCTTCCATAGGGTAGGTATGGATTTTTTCTGGAACTGCACAGTTAGAATTTGTTAAAAATCAACGGCACTTCCCATTCACCCAAAATTCCAGAAAATATTCTAATTTATGGCAAAATCATTATCAAATAAAATAGCAATTTCCAGGGAAAGTTTTCAGAACTTTTTCAGAAACTTTGCTTGAATTACTGAGATGCTAACTTTTCAACCAAATGGAGGTAACAAAAATTTCCAGATAAAGAAGATTGGGTGAATTGGGGAATACACCCTGTATGTCACAATGTTGTCTTCATTTTCTGGAAAACTGTAAGAACAAAGTGAACATTTCTGTTTCATTTTCCAGCTAAGGTTATCAGAACACTCAGATTCCATATTTTTCATAAAACAAGAATTCAACAGTATTCCATTAAGAAATGGTACTTCAGTATCAAATGACAACATAGAAGATAAATCTCAAGATGTTTATGATTTCAAGATTCTACACAAGTTAGGCATGCCGTAAAAGTGCACATATTGCATCACCTTCTCCCTCTTGTTTGCTTTGTGTGACAAGGTCCCATTCTGAGTAGTCACTTGATTCCAGTTCAAACTCTTCCTCTTCATTCACAATAGGTGACCAGTCCACAAAACTACTATTGTCCTAATAAAGCAAAGAAACACATCATCAACACTAATTGATTTTTTTAACCCCCAAAACAATTAAATTGAACCCCACCCCCTAAAAAAGAAATTTGGTACATGGTAAATTTATTTCTTGTCCTCAATCAGGGTTGAGTTTGATCAAAAAAGCCCCATTATTGGTCGTTAATCTTTTAATCTTTCAACACGTCTTATAACAGGGTGCAACAAGGTTTCATTTATTTATAGTTTCCTTCCCATGTACAGTGTACATGAAGTCACAGGACCTTACACGACCTCCACTAAATGAACTTCATGTATTGAAACTGAAACGCAACCGTGGTGGTTTTAGCAACACTACGATATTTCACTTCTCATAGATGTCCATTGGATTAAAGTATTCTTTAACGGGTAACCATTTTCATGTTTTCTATAAAAGCCTAAGCTAAATAAGCTTAAGCTTACTTTCTCAATGACTGAGACTCTTCCAGGTATGATGTTTGCAGTCTGTGTTGTGATGGGTACCGCAGTGTGCACAAATACGCCATCTTGACAATAAACTACCTGAAGACAATACAAAAGTCATGATAAGTTTTCAAAACTCAACCCAATGAAAGCGAAGTACACTGTGAAAAACTTGCCTTTCCTTCGTCATCGACAACATGCGCAGAGGGCTCCATCGGAGAATTCACCGCAGCCATAAATCTCGAAATAACAGTTCTAAATACAGGGATTAAGCGAAAAGCAGAACTGTTTTTGGTAGAAATGAAAGAATACGGAGCTCATCATGGCACGTAATCATCCAAAATAAGGTTCCAAAGAGAATGTATCGGTCGACAATACACTTGAAATGCGTTCACGCTATAAATAGTAGTCTGATATGTCACGAAAGAGAGAGGGCTGGGGAACAACGAGCAAAGTTTTGGTGATGCATACATGAAGGTATGTCTATGTTATAATTGGAGGGAATGATGTCGTTCGCGGTCGATTTTTTGCACTGTGGGGCAAGTTTCCTTTGTGTTTAATTTAAGCCTTTAGAGACGGTTTGCTACTAGTCAGATTAAAATTTCAATGGATGGAATTTTAAGGAGTAAACTTGTGACGGTTAGTACAACTTCGATATGTTACGATTTGTACATGTTCTCGTTGGTACATGTACAGTATAGCAGAAGCTTTATACCCGAGCTCGAGCTTTAAGTTTAAGGTGCTTGATGCAATTCACTTTTAGCTCATACTGTAAACTTAATAGCAACTCGGATTTCAACGTAAGCCTACAGAAACTTGTGTTTTAGTTGCATTCCAGTATTTAGTTTAGTCCTAAACTAAAACGAGTTTGTACATGATTGTATGAGTGCTGTAAATCATTCACAGATTGTGGACAATCTCAGGATCGATGCTTTAGCCTTACTTATATATTTGCTGACATAAGTGAGCTTGATTCCAGCATATCCAGTTGGTGAAATAGAATTTCATCCCATTTTACGTTATAAACTTACTAAACTTACAAGCTTCATAAGAACTGGCATTTAATGCCACGTCTTTGCGCAAAATGATCGTTAAGACCATGTTCACACTAGCAACAGAAGCAGAATCCGAATCACAGTCAGAATCAGAAGAATCTTCTGGCCTACTGTGAATCAATATGACGGAAGCAGAAACGGAAGCCTCATTTTCATTCAAAGGGCAGAAGGCCACCGTGTTTTCCATTCTAAATCTCACATTAAGGGATTGGTAATGAACTATGTGATTGGTTTATTTTTCTGCTTGCACTTCGGATTCTGCTAAACCAGTTCACATTTGATCACAAGAGACGGAATCAGAAGTGGAATTGAAAGAAAAAGGAAACATTCTGATCCTTGAGATTCCAATTTTGTCAAGCTTACAACAGCGATTCCGCCTCCATATTTTTGTTCACACTGGAGCAAAATGACCAGTACCATTCAATGCCAGTTAACTCTGATTTTATTGATAATTGATCGCCATCAAATTTTCATCAATTGGATACCATAGGTACAGTGTGGGGTCTGCAAATAAGTACATTGTACTTGTTTTAATTGCTTATTGAACATGATTTTTGCATGTAGGTTGCATGTGTCCATGTTGATTAATCACTAAATCATTATGGTAGCAGTCAGTTTTAGAAGTTCATAAATGATTTCATTTAGGAAAATTAAGTCTATCAATATTGTGTTAAGGCAGTTAATGACATTGAAGAAGGATTAATATTTATAATTAATTATTTGTGGAGATTGTAAATTCCCAACATGTTCTTCTCTTTTGTTTTGAATTCACAGTATAAGCATGCGGAATTATGTCGAATGGACTGTGCAAGAGCACTGCATCGATACAATCACTTAAAACCAGATAGGCAAAAGTTTAGTAAGTAATATGTTGCATCTGTTGTTTTCCTACATACTGTTCAGAGAGGGATGTGTGCCCCACTGCGTAATTAAAAATTAGTGGCCCAATGGAATTTAAAAAATAAGAGCAGGGAGAAATAAATAATACATGTATTGAAAACCAGTGGAAAATTATCTTGGGCCATTGTTTCCTTTTAGGTTATGACTACTGTAACTAAATTAAACATTACTGATTTGTATTGTACATCCTTAAATTAGCTCTGTATTGATCTACTGTATGAATATTTTGTCCTAATTTAGTCAGCTAGGAAAAGAAATATATTGGAGTTTTCCTGTCAAACAAACCCTCAAGCTAGCTATAAACTAAACCCTCTAGAATTATATCATTTAATATTTAATATCAACTGAAGCAGTCAAGTCTAAACAAATAAAGTCTAAAGTCAAGTCAAATCTAATCTTAGCTTTAAACAAAACCCTCTAGACCATTTATTTAAGGTTACCCTATACCTTCAGAGGTGTCTTCATAGGTGTCTCGCGTCCAAGTGATGTAGCGCGTCCGGTTTAAACTGTAGATACCTGAACCCTTATATCAAATTAAAGCTCACAGAGCCGGCTATCAAACTAAACCAAGAATTTTGAAATAAAATGAATTGCCGAATTTTTAGCACTGTTTTCTCGAATCAATTTTTTCACTTGGGGTAGGCACTTCAAAGAGCTAAAACTCAAAAGGAACTTGTTAGTTTGCCTTCAAATTTGGACAATAGCTAGTTTAACATAATAATATAAACAACAAAAACTTGACTGCAATTTTTTTCTTTCGAAATACTTTTTCTCCGAGATCGATTTTAGTACAATAACTCCACATTTTTTTCATCCTATTTCGAAAATGTTCTATAACTTTTCATTGCGATTGAATATGGCAAAACGCAGACACACTTTTTTAACGCTTTGGGTCCGGAAACTGAGAAGCAAATTAAATTAACAAAAAACAAAATAATTTGCTTTGACTTGTAGCTTTAAAAAGGTAATTCGGACGCTCGCATTTAGAGGTCGTGAAAAATTCGACAATTTATTTTATTTCAAAATTCTTGGTATAGTTTGATAGCCAGCTCTATAAGCTTTAATTTGATATAGGGGTTTAGGTATCTACAGTTTAAACTGGACGCGCTACATCGCTTAAACGCGAGACACCTCTCAAGGTATTGATATCCTTAATACCAACTTAACATCACCACATGACAACTTCACGTCGACTTAAGTGTGTACCCACGTTTTGTGGGTCGTTAAGTATTCATATATTCATGCTATTGTTTAGACTCATTGCCGATTCATCGGTGTTCGCATCGGATGTCACTCGGGAATGTAAGACAACTATAGAAATCGGAAGGCCCTTTGAGGAAATGTGCGACAATTTCCTTTTGTTTATCATCTGAGAACGAACAATAGCTCAGTTCGATTCACAAAAAAAAACTTTTTAAAGCTGTCAGACTGCAACTTTTCTTTGATAATCTCTAAACTTTTAAAGTTTATTTTATGCTTATGATCAAGCACGCGCTTATCGGAACGATCTCGAATATCAAACGTAAACACGGCTGTTAATATCAAGAACTCAGGATGCTCAGCGTTTGCAGTAATATAAAAAATCCAGGCCTCATTTGATTTATTTAAAGAAGAAAGTGAAATTCACCAAACAACTTTTTTACTTTGTAGGGAATAACTTCAACAAGACGCCTGCTATGCTGGCATTACGCGTGATGCTGGGGCTGATTCATTTATTCCAACAGTATGCTTCGCCGATTGATAAAACTATCCTTGCTAATGGAATAGTTTGAGTCACGATGATCGCGTTACGTTGTTTCCCTTGTGTTACGCGACTCAGACTATCAGCGGAAATTTGTGAAATTTCATTACGATAATGTAAGCTTCTGAATGACCTCTTTTCAGTCTCGTGTCGTGGTCTAAGACTGTCAAACAAAGCACGATTCCTTCGCCAGGAACTCACCAATTTCCACCGTTTTAAATGGCGGGTGCTTCTTAGAAGTTATTCTTTCGATTTACCGCTTCAAAATGGTGAAATTTCCGTTTGAAAACGGCACACTTGAGTCCACAACATGTTAACAATATGGCGCGACAATTTAATCTGTCTTTAATAAATATATCAAATGATGCGTTGACGTCACACAGGTAGGGGTGAGTGGGTCCCCTCCCTCGCGATATAAGCGACAAGAATGGATTTTGATTGGCCTGCTGTTGTTGAAGACAATCAGAACAATACATCCCAAGTAGGAGAGGGGACAGTTTAATGAATAAATTAATGCACCAATTTGTGGCTACGACGAAGAAAAAAAAAAAAAGAAATCGACCCGTTTTTAGGCACGGTATGCCCCCTCAGGGCATCCCGCGTAATAATTCAAAATCTAAACGAAAAGGAGCAGTCGGCTGCGGAACTGTCAGACGGCACGTCGTTGAGAAATCTCGACCACAGAAACTCATTCAGACCACATTTTACAGCTGTCAAATCGACCTTCTCGTTAAAAAAAATACAAATAAAAAAGAAACGTTTTCGGGATGAAATTTCGTTCAGGACTCTCTGCAATAATACATGTACCTTTGGGAATTCACACACGCTTCGAACGAAGACGGCTTCGCATAAATTAACTTTGCAGTTCGAACTACCGATCAACAAACAAACATCGAACTTCGGCCTACATTGACCAAAAAGAACATCAAGAACAAAAGGATACGATAATAAACTCTGCCGCTCGTGGTCGCATAATTGCGCTATTGTTCCATTCCTTTGAAGTCGCTTTAGGTCCTCATCCATAAGATCTCACCTTTTTCCAAACGAATGAAACCAAACTTATTCAACACGTTTTCGGTGGCTCCGAAGTGAATGCCCAAAGGACTAAAAACGAGCCTTCAAGCTACAAAATCCAGCAGTTTTTCCCATTTCTGAATGACACACTTAAATCGGTGTGAAGTTGTGACCACCTTAATATCAACTAAAATTGAATTATGAAGTCTGTTTAGTCAATTCTATACTTACATGTAGCTATGAACTATATACCCTCTAGAACATTCATCAAGTCTAAATTTGAGGCTGTTAAAAGCTATTCCAATTCAGTGTCAAGTCTAGATATCAATATTACAGGATCTCTTCCCATTTTTTTGCAATATCCATATTTTTTTGTATTTGTCATTAATATTACATAGTTACCATAAGAAGCTTCTTTACTTTACTTAGGTTGTAATACTTCAACATTTTCTTCATTGTTGAGATCTGCTTTAAAATGGGTATTTCTTGGTTAGCTGAAGTAACAGAAACTGGGTTCTTTTTAGCTGCACCTTTATTTTTTTTTTCATAAATGTGGAATAAGAGGTATCATGTGACATGCCCTGTTATGGCTTCCAGACCATGACAAAAAAAACATGGCAGGCACAAATACAGCCCTCTGTTGTTACAAGTTTTTTACTTTTTTATTTTAATATTTATTTGATCAGAAGCAATTTACTTACGCATGAACAAGCAAAATTTATAGTAAGTTGACCTTTCAACATCATCATGACCCGTAATCAAGACTACCTTACAATTTTATTTCTTTTATTGTGCTGTTAAAAATGAATTAGATCACTCATCTTGTGTTGAAAATAACAAACTCTGATATTAATTTTTTAAAGTCCATTATCCAGTTTGATTTTTATTTCCGTTTGTCTCAGATTGTGGTAATGAATACTGCTCAAAGGAAAATAAAAATTAATTAAACTGGTTGGGAAAAACTGAAACCAAAACAAATTTAAACCTTGGCCTGGAATGTACAAAGTAGCAAGGAACCTACCTAATTATATTTTGCATGTTTTTCATCTATGACATGAGAACCCAGTTAAATCCAGTTAAACTTTATAATTTGATATTTTTTACAGTGCATAACGATGGCCGTGAAGTTGAATTACTGGCCCTGGATGGGACCCTACCCGTCTCAATTAGAGGTAAGACTGAAAAATCTAATCTTTTTATTACTGCCTCATCAAGGTTTTTTACATGTAGATCTTGCCAACACTGATGTTTCAATGCTTTTAAATGCTTGTACACTTTTCATCCGTAGGAGACAAGGGTTTCATTAAAGGCCACTGGGCAGTCTGGGCAAACAGACTGTCTCAGTGTAAACAACTTTGCCTGGCTGCTTTTAATTAATAACACCTCAACCTTGTTTTTAAATAAAAGACCTTAAGTTGTGTATTTTTACTGAACATGGGGTTGTTTATTACAGTTTTGCACACTGGATGAATGCTTGGAAAACTTCTGGTCAACCTAGAATCAACCAGTTACACTACCATTTTGAAAATGGTATAAAACAATTGGTTCATGTCAGCTGTGCATTCATCGAGATGTGAAGCACTTGGGAAGTTTGGAGAGCACTCAAGAAGCTAGAGTTGCTCTCAGCTATGCCTCGAGCAACTCTTATCCGTCTTTCGTGCGCTCCAAACTTCCCACATGCTTCATCTTTCGATGAATGCACGCTGACGCATGAACCAATTGAAGGGCTCCGTGGAAAAAGGGCATAAGTGACGATTTTACCTTTAGAATTCAAATTTATCCAAAAAGCGGTCTACTTTGGTCTACAGTTCTGTTTTCTTGTCAGAAAGTTTTGTATTCAAATATGGAACTCTGTTTCTGACACAATAAAAAGTCTGTATGCCAAATAAGTGCGAATTTAGAGAAATTGGGATTGTAAGGTCACATTGTTTACACCTTGCACATGGCGGGATTTGTGTTTGATGCTCCCAGGGGGATTTGGTAATTGAAATGAAACATTGCCAATGTGCAGTCATCACTACCAAGGAGGCATTCTTCGGACAACGTTTCGACCAGTTCCTCTGAGCTGCATTTGTCACTTTCATAACTTTTCAATAGACCCATAGATGTCTTGTGTTTACAAACTTCACTGAACAAAAGCCAAACCAACTGGCCAGTACGTTACGCAAGTTGTTTATCAAGACTGCCTTTATCTATTTTGGGCTTATTACAACCCGCAAAATAAAACCATGATGTCATCACAAATGTTACTTATGAAACAACAACCAGTGCAACTAAGCACGGCTTGTGGGAAGTGGAAACTTTTAGGCTACCAAAAATTTGCAAAACGACAAGTCTGACGAGGACAAAACCTGTAACAAAATTACCCTTCCAAGCGCGTTCACTGATGAACAAGTAAACGAAGAGTTTCCTGGCAAGCATCACTTCCCACATGAACATTGCATAAGGGGGAGGGGGGAGGAAGAAGTAACTGGGGTAGAATTACAAAGGGAGAAACGATAAGTCAGTGGTTTTTTGGATGTCCGTGTTCGGTTGTCATTGCATAGGGGGAGGGGGTGGGAGGGAGAAGTAACTGTGGTAGAATTAAGAAGGGAGAAATAGTAAGCAAATGGTTTTTGTGCTGTTTGTGTTTGGTTTTCTCAAGGAGAAATCAGTAGGCCAAAGTAGACCGTTATTTAGAGAGATTTGGATTGTAAAGGTGAAATCGTCACTTACACCCTTTTTCCACCGAGCCCTTCAATTGTTTAATAGTGGAACTGTTTTGCTTTGATTACTGCGCGAACGAGGAAATACATGTAGCACTGAGCATTAATCAATTACTTCTAAATTAACTTGCAAACTTAAAACAAGACACAGTATTCAAGACATCCATTTGTTATGCTTTTGTAGTGCTCACTTGTGTGGTACAGTAATAATTAAATTGGATAAAATCTAAAACTCAACTGTAGGAATATGTTGTTCTTTTTATGTAATAGGTGTGACGTACAATATTCCAGTGTGTGTCTGGCTGCAAGAGAGCCATCCCTATGTCCCACCACTAGTGTATGTTAAACCGACAAACACCATGGCCATCAAGACGTCGCATCATGTGGATGCTAATGGCAAAGTCTATCATCCTTATCTTCATGAGTGGAATTATGTATGTTTAGTTATACCCAGCATGAAATAACATTATTATTTGTTGATATCCACCAAAGGATGTGGATTTGGGGATCTGTCCATTCTTTCTTTTTGTGAAAACATTAATTTAATTTGTGAATTACATGAAGCATGTTTTGCAGTACTTAACACGTAACTTCTAAAGTTTAAACCTTATTAACAAATTTTGCATTTTACACTGCATATCATCATGTAATCATATTTTTTTATAATCAGCATTTGGTTACCATAACAAAGAAACAAAGAAAGTAGATCTAAATCCACAAATTAAAACCCATGGTCATGACTTTTTGAACTTTTTCCTGGAGAGTTGTGATCAGGCTTCAGACTTAAGACATCAAAAAGTGTATGTAATATGTACTTTAAGTTGGGCTGAAAGCTTAGTGGCACTTTCCCTGAGTATCTTCTGATGACAGGCATTCAAAGGATGCTACTGAGATTCCTTGTTCACTAAAATCTGTCCTTGTTGTTAAATTATCAACGGTCTGGCGCCTATCTATCTACTGAGTGAATTTAAACATGCCCAACAAATCCACGCCTATCAAACCAAACAATAAAACTTATTGCGACTGCCCTTAGCCAGAACTAAGTACCAAATACCAGGGCAGTTTTAGGATCAATAGTGCGCATGCTTATAATTTGCTACCCTCTGAAATAAGATTAGTATCTGACTTCAACAAGTTTAAGTCACTTGTGAAGCAATTTTTCAAGTGCCAGTGAACTCAGTTTCTTTGAGCTATTGTATGATCTATTTGATAGTACTGTTGTTGTGTGATCTGTTGTATTGGATTTTACTCTAGAGTCTATTTTATTATTTAATCACGACTCTGTTTAAACTAGCTTCTTATTAGCTAAATCAGATGCTCCTGTATGAATAAATAAATAAATAAATAAATAAATAAATAAAATTACAAAATGCAATTAAAGGTCCAATTTTATAAGATAACTGAAAACTATATTAAATTTTTATAACTGAAGATAACTGATAACTGAATTTTTCTTCTTTTTTCAGCCAAAATCTGATCTAGCTGCATTGCTTCAGATTCTCTGCTGTATTTTTGCGGAGAACTGTCCTGTTTTTGCAAAGCCTACACAACCCCAGCCACCAGCTAGTTACCGACCACCACAACCAGGGTACCCCCCTGGGTATGGTGGGTACCCCCCTAATCCGGCAGCATCTACACCCTACCCTGCAGGAGGACCGAGAATGCCGATGCCGATGCCTATGCCAGGTACGTATGTCTGTGACAGTGCAAAATAAAAAGTAGAGTGGCTTTCTATTACTATCATAAGTGTAAGTGTTCTAAGATCAGAACTACAGCAGTCTGACAAGCACAAAACATTAATTAAAAGTGGATTTTCCACTGAGAGTTACATTGTATAAACATAGTCAGATGGTGAATGTGAAATTTGTTGAAGTATCTACCAGTATCTCTTCATTCACACAGGTACCAGCCCTGGAGCATCAAGTGGAAGTAGACCTCCTTATCCAACCTACCCCACCCCTGCTGGTACTGGCAGAGCTCAGTCTAATCCACCATACCCAGTCAGCCAGCCAAACTATTCTGCGAGCACGCAGTCATCTTTTCATAGTCCATCCAGCTATCCTCCTGCCACACGCACAAACTTGGTCACAACTCAAGCCTCAACAACCTCCAGCAGCAATTTGAATGATGATGAGGTAAAAGCCTCACTGCGATCTGCTGTGGAGGACAAAATACGAAGAAACACAAGAGCATTATTTGAACAGGCACAGGTCAGATAATGTTTATTATGAATCATAACTCTTTTGAGGTCATGAGTTCTCACATTTGATGTTGAAAACAAATTCCTAATTTTCCTTTTGCAAAATACTGAGAAAGGTACAGAGTACCACTGAAAAGTTTTGTTCTTGATAAACGGCTTTTATGTGTACAAATAATTATATAACAAACGTTACCACAGGAAGAACTTCTTCAAGTTCAAGTTTAAGTTCAAGTTTATTCAAAAATTCAAAAATTTAGCGAAAAAGAGAGACTGGCTCGCAGGTAGCAAGAGCTAATCTAGGTGGGCCAGACTTACAACTGTTTAAGGATAAAATTAATATTATTACAGTCATTACAATCATAGACAGAACAAATAGAATTTAGGGGAGGTAAAGAAATCACAAGTAAAATGAACGAAAAACAAAACTTAACGAGTTGCAACTAATTGCCGAGACCTATTTTTTGTACTATAATAGGTGTTTCAATCTGGTCATTTTCATTTACCAGAATATTGAGGAGAAGCTGGCGAATTTCTCCTTTTAATTCTTTGGTAAATCTTTTATACGACGTGGTATCGCATTCCACAGTCTTACGCCAAACGCGAAAAAGAACGTTTGCGACCGGTATTTCTAGTCTAGAATTTTGGACGTAAAACTTTCCAGAGGTGGATGAACGAGAGTTATATGAATGGACATTGGAGGTTTCGAAACAGTTTCAGGATGTTTATAGGCGTGTTACTATTATTAATGTCGGGCATTATTTTCATTTTAATTAACATAATTTTAGGATCTTCATCTAGGCACAGTTGTACAGACTCAAAAGTTAAACAGTGTAGTACAGCACACAAAAAACAGTACCACACTGAATGGTCACACTTTAGGATTTCAGCCACAGACTCAAAAGTTAGAACCACCTTCTACAGGATAATAATTATACAGTATCACAGGACAGTTCTGTATGATAAAGTGTAGCTTTCATTTGAATGGTTGCACTTTAAGCTTTGAGGCACAGACTCAAAAGTTAGAACCACTTTCTATAGCATAGTACTTTCTATATGCTCAGTAGCTTTCATTTGAAAGGTCACACGTTAGGATTTCATGCTCAGACTCAAAATTTAGAACCACTTTGTACAGCATAATAAAGAGCACCTCAGGAAAGTAGAGTAGCTTTCATTTGAATGATTACGTTTTAAAATTTTAGCCTCAGACTGAACTGAAAGTTAGAACCAACTTGTACAGGACCACAGGGCAGTTCTACACAACAGCTTTCATTTGAATGGTCACACTTTAGGAATCAGTCCATCCTATTGGACAAACTCCAAAGTAAGAGCTGCCTTAAACGCTCATAGTTTCCAATATATTATTACCTCACCAGCTGATCATTTTAAGTTGTTTTTTATTCACTTGTTTGTTCATTTTGTTATATTTGTATTTTTTTGACAGATTGAATTAGATCAACTGAACAAAACACAACTTGAGTTAAAACAGGGAAGTGAAAAACTTCAGGATATTCTGCAGAAACTGGAAAAAGAACAGGTAAAATTTAAAACACTTTTCCTTTGAATCTGAATTTGATGAAGAAAGTTCTAACTGCCGGTGGAAAAGTGGTGCACACTCAGTTGCTTTAAGGATTTTATGAAAGCATTTTATGCACAAACTGATGACTCGATAGTGTACAGTTGGAGCCCGGTATTTTGCACATAGGTCGGACCACACAAAGTCATGTCTTTTTAAGCTGTGATGATATCCTGCCGCCGGCCCTCTGAGAATAGACACACGACTGTAGCCTTTCAAAGAGAGAATAGGTTTACCGTGCAGATAAATGGTCATAAAACTCTATTATAAAACTATCAGTTACAAGTACGACTCAGTGGACTTGTCTTTGTGGATAATTTTTACCTCTTGGCTAGATACTGGGATTTCACTGTGACCACTTGCCTAGAACGTGGAGGATAAATTAATGTGTTAGTCACTCGTAATAATGCATTTGATTTTAGGATTAGATACAATTATACTAAGCCACATTTGTAATGACTGTGTTAAGCAATAGGACTAAATGAAAAAGCCGTAAAAACACCAGGCTTTCTTTTTGCAGCAGTGTAAGTTGCGTGCACAACTGCCATGGTTTGTCATTTGTTAATTTTTAACTATTAATAACTTTAAAAGCATAAGAGCAAAAGCAACAGAGTCACTGGAACTTATTACTTACCAATATTATTTTTTCGTTTAATGTTCTTTTTTTTTACAGGCAGATGTAGACAATGACATTAAATTGTTAACACAAAAAAATGAAGAAATCACAGAAGTTGTATCTCAGTTAGAAAGCAATTCTGATAAACTGGAAATCGACGATGCAGTTGTGACGACGACGCCTCTTTACAATCAGTAAGTGCATTATTCTTAGTAAACGGGATTTCTTGTGTCATTGAAACTTAGTCAAATTGGTAAAAACACTTTGACCTACACAGCCAGCAAATCTTTGTTGGGGAAACAAATTGAATCTACCGGTGCCATACAATGGAAGAAGGCCGTGGGATAAGTTTCCATGCCTATAATTGCTTAAAATAATTACCACTAGACTAAAAAAGCGGCATCAAGATATTTTTCACAAATTAAAAGCAGGCAAGGAAAACCCCGACAGACTTTTGAACCCTCTACAGTTGTGGCTAACTTAAGTCGAATGGCCGCACTTTGAACGCAGACACGACGCAGCTTGGGTACACCTTGGACGTAGTCTGGACGCACATTGAGGGCACACTGCACTCTTTTTGAACACACACAGGATGCCACTATGGGCAATCTTTCTCGTACAGCTAGTGTCGTTCAAAATGGCCGACCTTTCTTCTTCTCGCGCAGGCAGATGATTTGAAGATCTGTAAAATGAAAAACAAGTCTGACTGAAATTTAAGTTTTGAAAAAAACCTGCCTATCTGAAATTGGGGTCTACATTTTAAAATGATCAGTCCATTTCAATATTGCCTAGTTTTTGCCATCCTTTATTTTTTGTCTCCATTTTCCCTTGCTTTCTATGTTGCTTGCTATCGTTTCTTGTCCACTTTTTCTGATGTCTTCCGTTTTTACTGACCAATCACAGTGTAAGAAATGTTTGAGTTGGAGTTGTCATTTTGCCCTTTCGACCTGTAACTTCGTGGAAGCCCATAGTTATTGTCCAGCTTAAATAGAAGTCATAAGAAAGTTTTAAACAAGATGTGAATATGCTTTTGACAGAAGTTAATAAAAACAACTTTTGTCCAGTAACAAGTTGTAGGTTGCGCGGCTTTGCAATTCACACCCCTTTTTATTTAGCAAACCTTAATAATATTCACGTCACCGAGTTCCGTGTTTTCTTCGTAATGTTGAAACCTTTTTTTTTCTTTTGCGTCTTCAGAATTCTCAATCTGTTTGCGGAGGAAAATGCTGTTGAAGATACAATTTACTATCTCAGCGAATCGTTAAGAAAAGAAGCAATAGATCTAGACGTTTTTCTCAAGGTAACGCTTCAAAAGCTGTTTGACAACTGTGCGCGTGAGCGCTAAAATAGTTGTTCTATGTAATATTTAGTAGTTGGTTATTTGTTTATCTATTCACTGCCCAGTGGTACGTCAGTAGAACGAATGTAAAAGAGACAGGGCGTAATGTCTCTATTATATAGAGCGACAGGAAAATACTTATGAATGTATATGATTTTGCTTTGCATGTACGACCACAAAACAATTTACGGCTATTTCTTGGGCATGATATTAAGGCTGATATATCATGGCCGCTAAGCCAATCAAATCCCTGGAATTGCATTACACAATTATCCATTTTTTAATAATATCGTTTCTCTCAAGAGTTAGTCACTCCCATGTCGCGACGCTTTGACTGCTTACTGGATTAATAATATCAACTGGTTATTCGTAACCACTTGCATCACGACAGTTGCCGTCATGCTACCTTATTCAGTGTATTTGTAAGCTAACGAAACATATTTAACTAACAAAGGAGGGTTAAGTGTTCAATGTACAGTGTATATTATAAGAGGACATGAGTGACTGTGATGAGAATAGTTCAAATTGTTGTCTGTTTTTATTTCTTTTGCAGCACGTAAGGACATTATCACGAAAGCAGTTTATGCTGCGAGCTCTTCTCTACAAAGCGAGAAAAACAGCTGGATTAAGTGAAGTTGCGGGATAGAAAGAGGAAAATTACCTATTGCAGAGATTTAGCATCACTTTTACGACAAACGTGAACGGCAGGAATGTCCAAGTGAATTGATTCTGATTTTCCGCTGCCATTTCCACCACGTTTGCCAGCTGCCGTTTGCGGTTTCAACGCCAAGAGAAACGTGCATTTTACGTGTAGCTCACGAATAAAATTGTACGTATTGTACGCCGGGCAGACGACAGGTGGACGCGTGTTTGCCGTTTGCCGTGGAACGCGATGCTAAAACTCCATCATTTGTTTAGACTATAGTCTGTATAAACAAACGCTTCTTAGGCCCTTTTTATTGTTTGTGTGTTGTTATCTGTTGTTCTTGTGGTTGTGGTTGTTTTCTATCTTAAGACTAAAAATTCTTTTGAACTATCTACTTAAAAGTGAAGCTAGTTAGGATACTTGAAATGCAAACAAAAGAATTTTAAATTGCCGCCCATTTTTGAAAAGGGTTTATAAAGTGGCTTGATGTGTCTGTAGGAAATCGCTTATTGTTTTTAATAAGCTTGAGAGCAACAAGAGATAGGCTTTTCGCATGGGCAAGTGCGACAACTCAATTATTGAGTTTTCTTTTTTGTTTCATTGTACAAAGTGGTGATAGTACTCATATCTCGCTTGGCGCTGTGCGCCTTGTTGACATCGGGCTTAGCTAAGAGTCCGCGTTGGCCTTACTCAAGCAGAATGGTCCACAAAAATTTCTTCCGCTGGATAAGGGTAACGCGGGCTCTGGGAACGAGATTGGAGTTTAGTGTGTAGATGCAAAGCAAATGGGAAAAATCTGCTCGCTAATAAAGAACAGTTCTATTTCATAAAATAATTGTTAAGCATAGTAGTCGCGATATGGTTATAAAGATAGAACAAATTAAAAGATGCAAAGCTGATCGAACAGCGTGTATTTTAATAACCGGAATTGCCCAACATTTCGGTTAGACAAAAGTAACCTTCTTCCGAGGCGAGAAAAGCTAAGTGAAAATGGAGACAAACGTTTACAATATTTAAAATGGGATAAATAAAAAGATGATACATAAAAGGTAAACAAGAATGATTGTAAACAAACAAACAAAATTTACGCTATAACGTTCCAAAACCGAAAAGGGATATAAATATGAACACAATAAAAATGTGAAGGATTATGTACCAGCTGTTCGATCTGCCTTGTATCTTTCAAGTTGTTTAATTTAGTCCACTGCTGATCCTGATCTCCTTGAAGATTCAGGAACAAATTGCTCCGGTTTGTAGAAGTGGTCCTTGCTAAGTTTATAAAGTCATTAAAGAAAGACGCATGGATTTATGTATTGTACTAATTAAAATAAAAAGGTGTTCCGTGATATAGTCCTATTCTTCATTTCAAGTAAATACCGTTGCGTACCTTAGTAGATCATAAAGACCCTAAGGGGCTTGTTTGACTTCCCACCTCAAGAAGAAGGGTGATGGGGGTGGTTTTTTTAACAACCATAAAAGAAGGGGTAGCTTGTTCCAAATCCTGAGTTTTGAAAGAAACCAGCTTTTTAAAAACTCCTACTCCACAGCTAACCCAAGCTAACACTGATGGGTCATGTATCAGAAATACGATTTCACTTCCATACTTCGAGGAACAAGTTTTCCCGCAAAATGACTGAAACGTGATTTAGGTGTAGGCAAATATATACCCCTTTAAAGCCAGTTTAAAATTGTCCTACCCACGTGTTCTAAGGAGTAAACGAGAAAAAACCGGAAATGCGATCAACCGTTTTCTATTTTCTGCCCTCTCCTCTTTACTCATTACCAGTCTCCCACTATACCGTAGTTTCCGCGAAAGTTAAGTTGAACGGTGCTTACTGATAGTAAACGTCTGTGAAGGCATTGTAACCTTCAAAACCTACAACGTCAGCTGCAACACCGCGGAGCAATTGTATTGTTAAGTGCGGAATTTCGCTACCAGTGTTTATTACAACGTGGTTCATTTAGTGAATGTGACGCGCTAAATTTGGGCCGAATTGTAAAGCATCTCAAGCAATCGCAATTGCATTACAAGCTGCAACGATATTAAAGATCAAAATTAACTATGAATAACATGAAACCTTTTTCTTTTTCTCTTCTCTAGCTAATAAAATACGGTCAACGCAAGGTGTGGTTTACTTTAAACTGACTTAAATACATGACGTCCACCATGACATAAGAAATGGACAGCTTCTACGGAATCCTGGAATAGCGACGTCTTTAAAATCCAGTTAAACAATTAGTTGACAAAGATCATCTCATGTCTACAGTCGACAACTATTTCTACCAAACAATTTATGGCCTTCGGTTATGTTTTACTGTAGTTTAAAATAAGCAGAGAAAAGATTATCCATGATTTGTAATCGGCTTTCAAACAAGAAAACCCTAGTTTAACCACATCCCTCTTAGTAATATATACCCCAAACATTTTATTTTTATTTATAGGGTAGCGAAGAATTCCATTAAAAAATCTGAAGACATATCGATCTGGACGAATTGAAATAAATCACTCTTTTCCCGTCAGTACAGATTTCCTTTCATCTGAAACTGCTACTGTTAACTTTATTTTTGTCGCGGAGCTGTGCTAAAATTCCTTCGCACTGCCCGAAGGAAATACATTTTTGGTGTATTCAAAAATCAAGCTATTAAACAGACATTTTAAGCTCGCCTTGGCCTTGGAACACATCATATTTTTCTTTCAACTGGAGCAGCTTTAAATTATTTATAGAAATATCTTATTTCTTCTTTGAGACGGTCAAGGACGCATCGATTCAGAAAAGGGGAAAATATTCTTTGCCATACCGCCTTGATCACGATGAAATTAATGACGTGAAGAAAACTAGCGTATTTAATTAATTTCCTGAATATTTTTTTAATCCGCGACCTGGACACATAAGAATTGTGTAACATCATTTTTGTAACATGCCTATATGCCGCTATAGGCTAAGGACATGGAAGGAAAAAATTCCTTTCTCTCCCTTGAGAACATTTTGACATGACAGAAGAGCACAACATTTTTTTTATTTGTTTTTTTTTTTTTATTATTATTATTTATTTTTTAAATCCCTTCGGTGCACCACAATGATCTGGACATTAAGCACAAAATCAGGCTTCAGTTTTATTTTATTTTGTGTGGGCTACAAACACACTCCGCATAGAAAGAATTGTGACCCTCTTTCGTCCTGCAGATTGACCATTTTTCTTAATTTCGTTGCCTCGCTGAAATGACCTTGACGAAATGTTAAGCTTACAGCCTACCCTTTATTATAACCACGCCGATATTGGCTCATTTCATACATTCAAGCCGATCCCAATTTCAGGAGGAGACAACGGTTCATTTGGGTGGAGATCTGTTCGGAGGGGCCTTAATCGCTTCAGATATCCGGATTTAGCAGTAAAGAAGATCTAACCCTTTATTCGACAAAATGTCAGTTAAAATTTCGTAACACTGGAACACTAATTCCTTTCGATTTCGAAGGGGCGACTAACGTACTTAAAAATGCCACAAAAAAGGTCAGCTAGCATTTTTGTTAACGCAACACAAAAGCTCGTAAATTCCGGAATAAAATTCCATTTCCTAAAACTTTCTGAGACATCCAAAAATTAACGATAAAAACCGACGTTTCGGTGTCTTCATGACGCCATTGTCAAGGAGAAATAAATTACAGAGTCTGCGGCAAGGTGTAACAATAAATTAGCATCGTTAATTTTTGCATGTCTCTGCATTGACTTACTTGACTTAGTTCCTTATCTCCTCTGGGAGAATAGGGCCGTAATGTCTCTGCATTACCAAATCTTTATTGATAAGAATCCCAAAACTTTCTGCGTCTCAAATTTTAAGCTGAAGCTTTCGAACAGATCAAAATGTATTAGCTTACACAAATATGGCAGTAAACGGTCTGGAAATACAGGAGACAATATTTTTTTAACATTTTTTAAACCAGTTAAATAAAAACCGCTACATAATGGTTTAAAAAGCCCACAGCAGACCCACGGTGCAAACAAGACCGAGAAGCACACCAGAAATACTATGAAAACAATTAAAAGTGAGAAAGGATGGTCAAAATCGGTCAAGATTAAAACTAATCGCATTGCCTAAACAAGTAATTAATTACGTCTAAGCCGCTGCCTCTGATATTGTTGCTATTTGACCTCGATTCACTACTGAATATTATTTTGCTTAAAAATTAGTTTGAAGTTGTTGGCTCATCGTAAACGAATTCAGACAGCGGCAAAATTGACAATCTCCAACTCCTTGCTCTTGAAATGTTTTGGGCTGGTGGCTTCCCTTTTCGCAGACATATCCTTCCTGTACCATTTTTAAGCGGGTAGCTCAGTATAAGCTGGCATTAGTGCGCATTAACAATTCTAAACTACAGTATCGCACTTCAAATTGATTAACGTAAGAATCGAGACAACGTTAAAACTTCAATCCACTTAAATCTGCTTCAAATCTACTTAGACCTTAAGAATGGTACAAAACACCTGTCTACGTTTTTAAAGGATAAATTGATGGAGATACCACACTTACAGATATACAAGTCAAAACGAATCCTTTCACTTTCCAGGAGTACAATTATTTTGTCAAGAAAAAATAATCCCCTCCTTTTTTGAACTGCCCGTTCGATCATGATGTACGCCACGGGATATATTCTGCTGAAGTAATGATTTGGTTCGAAGGGAAAATCTTCAGACAAACCCCTACCGAGGCGGTAAAGGCCGTCTTGGACTCCTTTGAAGGGAAGAGAAGAAGATTAAGGCCAAGAGAAAAGAAATCTGGATTTGGGCGGTTTTTCTCGCGACATGAGTTCGAGTTCCGGAGTTTTGAAAACCGGAATACCTCACACATATCCCGGTCTTCCTCCAAATTATTAGAAAGATGTCAGTCCTTTAATATGCTTGCCCCTTTTTAAAAAATTATGGTATTCGGGCTGATAGGAGCAAATAGCTCATGCAGTGTATTCCTCCCAAAGGAGCATTCTATGTATGTAATGTGTTTTACATTGCTCGGCTAGCGACAGACGGAGGTGGCGAACGATTATCTAAGTCTTCTGTCACATGACACAAAGTGGATGAGTAACTGACACCCCTTTCAAATTTTAATTTACTTTGTCAAGGTTCACCGCATCTCAAGTTAATCCATAACTTTCTGTTGGGCATTTCAGACTAACTCAGTAAACATTCTGAAAGTAATATCTTCCCATTTTCCCAAAATAACCTTCACAGTTAGGCTAATCGACGCTAAACTGAAGATGCAAACAGACCTCAATTTTTTTGAGGAAATGATTTCATAAAAGAAGAGGCTGAAAAATCTACAGATTGTTAAAATTGTCGGAGAGTTAAACAAGTTCAAACGGACATACATCTTTTACATAGTTTTTATATGTAAAAGATACCGAGGTATTCACTCTCTTGAACAGCCAAAAAATGTCCACAAAACGTCTTCCAGAAATGAAGTTACTGTCCACATAGACCTGCTTTTCTTCGCTCACGTGCATTTTTCGGTCTCGTTTATTGAAGGCCTAAAGGTGACCTAAGTCATCCCAGTTTCATACCTGCTTGCACACCAAGCTCATTCGATAATTAACTGGTTTCCATCACGAACCATCTTTGGCTTTCATACTCACACCATTGATCATTCCCACACCCATTCAATCGCTACCCTCCTCCTTCTAATGATAAACAATTAGTACCAATTTTGATCAAACGTTTCAGGTAGTAGCAATGAGTTAAATAATCAGTGAATCGGAAAGACAGAATACATTGTGGGCATTAAATTAGTTTAAATAAACCAAACGGGCTGACAAATTGCCCTTTGCCGTCAGTAGTGTCAGCTCTGTAATCAGTTTAGTTAATCTACACGTAGAGTGACGTCTGGCGACGAAAAGTATTCAGAAAAGTTTACTTGTGTGTCGTCTGGTCCTCTGCATTCAAAAGTTTCGTAAATAAGTTCAACCTTTTCTTGTTTTTATCATCCGAATTTATAAGGTAAATTGGCAACAGAAAAGAGATACAAAAATACCCTTTTGCATCTCTTTACGGTGGCCAATTTACATTTATTTAGTTATCAATTCGGTTGACAAAACCAGAAGTTCGGTTTCACTTCCCCACCGGCGCAGAACAGTTTTTTCCTCCTTATTCATATAATTTCACTTATTGTTCACATTTCCGAATCCTTCGTGCGGAACACTGAGGGTGATGGGGCCATGAAATGCTAATAAACGATAAATAGGACAAAAATTGTTTTAGGACCTCACTGAGTGACAATGTTCACCCGAGTCACCGCATGTAAATCAAGCTCAAAAAAAGAATTAATTTGTGTGTTTCTTTCCCCTTGCAACTTTAAGCACTTCCACTCGATCACGTTTTGTTTTTAGAGGGGATAGGTTGTTGGTAAGATAAATTTGCCACCCTAAGGGCTAGTGCTCGAAATCCCAACTTTTGTATTTCTTTATAGAGGCCAAATTTACCTTTTTTACCACAACTGTTTCTAATCTCGCAATCTGATTGGCTAATTTTCCGTTGTCGATAAGAGTCTAGACAACGCTGCTCGCGTCAATCAGCGCGCGGAAATTTTGACAGTTATTGTAAAAATTTTCTTTGACGTTGATATTGTGGTAAAAAACAAATCAAATGTGGTTTAGCGTTGTCTGCACTCTTATCGACAACGATATTCGTCAACACAGTGGTCAAAATTTGTTGTGGACTCACTCGGCTGCGCCTCGTGAGTCCACAACATTTTGACCACTGTGATGACGAATATCGTTGTCGATAAGAGTACAGACAACGCCAAACCACATTCGATTTGTTAAATCGACTCAGTTGGCAAAACCGTACATTTTATTTTCGCCCTGTGCAATGATGTCATTTCTGGCTGGACATTTACACCGAACAGTCCGTGGAGATTGCTAACATGGTCAGAGGATCAAGGAATCGAACTGTCCTCTTTAGGCTTCTCAGTTGAAAACATTGCCGTCAGAATCAAATGTGAAGTTCATGATTCGCGATCCGTTCTCGTGGAGTTATAGAGCGCTGGGAAAAACAAAAAAAACGGAGCAGACACTGAATGGTCTTGAACTAGAAAACTGAGACAAAATCAATGGGCTACTTTTATGAAAAAAAAAATTAGCCAATTTAAAGTTCATTTGTTAATTTAATAATTTCTGAAAACAGAGTTTTTAAGGAAATTGACTTTTTTAACTAAAAGTTGATTAATCATCGAAGTGTCATAATCTCCAAAAGGCGTGAACTCCCCAATGACCTTTTCGCGGCAAACGGATTCATCTGGAAGTTTCTTTTACATCTCATTAGCAATTTTTGTTTACGTTCGAGTGCCATGCTTGTCGAAAGAGGTACAAGGTACAAGTTTTGCCCTCTGCGCACAGAGAAACAGGAAGAACAGTACCGCTATGTTTAAATAGATTGTTTTTGTTGCGCTTCCTATGTTACTTTCTATTGGTCGGTGGCATGACCTCGTTAACAAAGTTCTGCTGTATCAGTGTATGCATTGCTGCAAAAACTGTGCAAATCTTTGGAGGCTAAAATTTCAGGTTTTGTTTTCGCGAGTATTCCCTCTATTCAAATGAATTAAAAGGGTGTCTAGACTTACCAGATTTTTAACAAAATTTGGCCAAATTGTTCGTCATACATTACCTTTTAGAAATCCGAATTATCCCAGCGCGTGAGACTCATTGAAAAATATTCCATTTTCAAACTTTATAATAGATTTTCTCAGGAACCAATGGCCTGACACCCTTTGTAAGCCCATTATCTCCCGAATGTAGTCTAGTTTGTTGGGAAGGAGTCTGCATTAATCAGTGTGAGGGCTGGTACACGCTGTCAGTTTTGCGTTACAAACTTTCGTGCTCGCCGGCCAAAGCAAAAATGTTTAAAAGTAGCGTTATTTTCAGATTCTACAGTTTATAAGCTTTACTATACAATGGTATTTATTTTCATTCTGAGGAACACCCGCGAAGGTTTGGCCGAATAACCTGATAGCTCTGCCAAAACAATAAACTCAAGATAGGCCTCGTAGTACGTAGTGCTCCAAATTCCCCGACTTCAGGAATTCGTTGAGATGGTTCTATGTCGTCTGAGTGACCTAAGCCCAATTGAATGAACCTTTAATCTTCCCCTGTCTTAACAATCTGTGGTCATTTATCTGTTTGTGAAGACGAAGATTTTTTTGACATGTTTAATTCACCTTGATTTGAAAAAAATTTAATAGACTTGGGGCCTATTCGGTAAAAATAGCAGGTCTGGCTGGCTTGAAATCTGGCATTAGCAGTTAATCTTCCCTGAAAAACTTGTAATTTACACGAATACTATGGAGTTTAAACCAATTAAAAATACATTTTAAGAACGTTAAGACTGTGAAGATGCAGGTCCACCTTGCCTCTTGGTGAATTAAGTGCAATGTGGCCTTGATCACGTTTACGGCAAAATTGAGAATTTTGTTATTGCATGTCTTTTGTTATCATAGTGCGCGTGCGAACGATTAAAGCGATGCTTTAAACCTTTTGTTTAGTGTATAATAATAGCCGTATTGCCGTCGCCGTCTTAGTTTACCTTTCGTAAACAGCCATCGTCTTTATTTTGATATCTTATGCGGCTACCAGAATCCTCCGACTTGTTGTCTGTTCCCCAGCGTGAGCGCTTGCGTGAACATGATAGCATTTTAGTAGGTGACTTAACAATAGATGTGGCTTTATGTTCTTTAAGGCCTAGTATCTCAAAATGACTGCGAAGAAAACAGGTGAACGTTTGAAAGACCTATAAGGGTTAGGAAGGAGTTAGGACATTAGACTGTGTAAAGAAGCGCAAGAACACCAGGCTGAAACTGCATGGTGTCTATTTTTGTACATTCCCAGTATGCGACACGTGGCGCCCTTTGGCAATAACTGAGTATCATAATCTACTTAATCCTAATTAATCCCATTTTATCATTAGTAAGCTGCTTAGTTTCTAGTGGGGACAGTCGTCTAAAGATAACATATTTAGGTAGCGAATGTTATTCAACAAATTTATTGCAGTTCCATTAACACGTAGTACATTTACATTTGTCAACGTTGCGAAATTAGTAATTAGCCCATTTCAATAAAATGTTGCGTTTCCACTCCCATCATCCAACCTATTCCCGTAAGAAAAGTGACAACAATAATTCTAATGCATTCTCTACTCCCTTTGATAAACAAATTTCTTATTCCCCCTGCATGTACGTCATTGATTGTGTCAGACATTTAAATCATTTGATTGCGTCTGAAATCTAAATCCTCCTCGTTAACGGTTGCAAACGCCCTGCAGTCTTGACCAATCCCGTTACAAAATGTCAGCCGTATGATTTATGCTTGACACAAGTAGTAACGTTTATTTATTTTTCTTTTATTTTCCTTTTGGTCGACTGACCAGCTTTTAAGAGAAAGAGAACAATGGACTGAGAAGGAAACATCAGTGAATCTTAAGAGAAAAGGAAAG
The DNA here is from genome assembly GCF_977016875.1 of Pavona decussata. Taxonomy (NCBI): domain Eukaryota; kingdom Metazoa; phylum Cnidaria; class Anthozoa; order Scleractinia; family Agariciidae; genus Pavona; species Pavona decussata. Next base: position 4,845,562 of record NW_028145504.1, on the reverse strand, counting down.
AAACAAATGGCTGACCTATTTTACGATTATCAGTTCAGCGTGTTCAGGGCGGTCGCTATTGGACGCAATTTAACCTTCACACTCCAGAGATTCAAACGTTGCACTATGAAGCACTTGAGTTGGTTGATGGTTCTGATAGTAAGTCTTAAATACGCCACAAACTAAAATTGATGATGTTTATCGGAAAATTCCAGCATTGCGGTTTGCTTTGTTCATTGTCATTTTACAAAATGGCACTTGTGATTTAGCTTCCATTTTTAATTTTGAGTATGCACACTTGACAAGCAATGAGCATCTTGTACGTGGGAAGTAGAGTTCGAGAAAGTTTTTCTTTTCTTTAAAGAAAGTACCACAAAACGCGGCATGTTTCTGGAAAAGAAGAGACGTGGCTTCATTGAAACGCCCAGGAGTCCCCAGAATCCATCCTGTTGTCAGATTTAACTCGTTCCGCTACTTCAGTTTGGATTTTCCATGACCTTTGAATGGTCGAGTGAATTCGCCAGCTGGTAGAACCCACTGGTTGCGCTTGTGAACCACCTTACTTCATAGAAGCAATATTCTAAACATTTCCGTTGGTTTATAGATGATCCGTGATGGAAAGTTATAGAACAACTTAGAGCTTGCGCGGATAACCATCTTAAAATGAACATGGATTGCGAACAAAGTCCTTTTAATATCTTGTTCTCCCCTTTGGTTTCAATGCTGTTATGCTCATAAAAATTTCTGACACGGTACTCTTTTCCTTGGTGTTAATCATGCGAACGCCTTTGATTCACAGAGTCAAATTCTGTCTTACGAAATGTACGTGGAACTGGCTCTAGGTGGGGGATGAAGGGTGGGGGCCAAGGGCACAAAAAAATTGTTTTTCAGTTTTCCACACGGGCAGTATCACGCAAGTGGATAGGTCGAGCGATTTTATTGCTTCCATGAATTACCGCTTTCCAACAGCAATAGCCCAAATCCATTATGCTTTCCTCGACCAATGTTTGGGAAAATAATCTACTTTTAAGAAGTATACAATGCGGTCGTGTCAGCATTCCTTGGACGGGTAGACAAATACAATACTATTGAATTCGGGCGGACTTATTTTGACCAATTGGATTCTTTGAAGCTGATTGGTCATTATTATTCCGGTTCTTCCGGTAAGAGTGTTGATAAATAGAAAGCCGTGTTTTGACGAGTCCTTATGAGAAAACTGGTCGTGATAAGCTCAACTGGTCGTGCCGTGATGAAGTCCATGGGGTCGCTTGTCCTTCTGTACGCGTTACTGGGGATTATCGCCATTGGCCAACAGATCGAGAATGGGGATGCTAAAAGAATCGTCATCATTATGACAGGAGGACGAATAGAGTCGACTAAAACTGAAACACCCAAGACACCCAGCTTTACACAGAGACACCACCACAAGAAAGAAAAATGGATCAGACACTGGGTAAAGAGGATGATGTTAAGTAAGAAATAACAAGGCTTAAGTTCAGTATTTTAACAACAAACCAAGCGGGGCATTTAAATTCGATTTTATCAATTTACATTCAGATGATTAATGCGGAATCCCAACGAAGGGTTGTCGTCAGGAAATTGATATTTAGCGTTAATCTCTTCTCTTGTCTGTCTTTGTTTGCTTGCTGTAAGAAGGTGTTGAAGGCAGACAGTTTTAACATAAACTGAACTACAGACAAACTTGACCGTGCAACACTAACGAGCACGAGTAACTTCTTGTACCATTCCTTCAGGAATTCCACAAATTGTCCATCTGGTTGTTCAAAGCTCCAGAAAAGCAGCATGAGGGCAGCATGTCGGGGCAGCATGATTGAATTCTCCAGCAGAGGGTACCATATTGTCAATTGTTTTGCCGTCGTGGAGAAACAGTATACAAATGCATCTGCATACAGATTAATTTATTAGTAATGCGTTTGTAAAGGACAAACAATTTAAGTGCCCATTAATCAAACTATTTTGGATACATTAATGATAAGCTTGTCAGCTTATGAGCAAATGACATCAAAACGTTTTTGCGCCGTCAGTAAGTCTTACATTCTGTTCCTTCTCTGTCTGTTTCAAATTAGAAAACAAGAACGGCTGACAACTCGTCGAAAGGCACTGGTGCAGTCCTTGTATCTCCAACATAAGGCGCTGAATTTACAACGTGCGGTCTTGGTCGGATAGCTTTGATGTCCATTTTTTCTACCGACATAGACACCAAGGGAAAGCTAAGACTGTTGCGTAGATCAAGGTCTCCGGCATTGCTTGAAACTTCATTAGAAGTGTAAATTAAATATTATGCATATTATGTCATCACCATGACAATTGTGACTGTTAAGTTATTTATAGAATGCCTTGTAAAAATGCCTTTTTGGAGTTGTTACATCGGGATTGACTACACCATTCGAACAGTGTCCCCGTGAGGGCTTTTGAGCGATGTTGTTTTGTGATTTCCTGGTAAAAATCGAAATTTACTGCAGTGGATAGTATTGCTTGCCTGTGAAAGTCAGAGGAAACAGATTACTTGTCAATTGATTATATCGCCGAATACGCTTCGGCTGTTGTCGATTAATTGGTTATGCTCTTTATCAAATGAGACGCAAAAGAGAAGCAAATTGTAAATAACAGTTCGAGTGTGTAAAAAATGTACACAATGTCTAAAGAATCAATGCAATAGCCATTAGCCACACAAAGGGCAAACTGTCAAGGCGCGTACTTAGCATAGTCAGACTATTAAATTGCAATTAAGCTACTGTTAAACACTAGATTTGCTTGTTGTTTTGTTTTGTTTTCAGTTTTATGTAAAAAGTCGCAAATCTTGCTCAGTTGACGTCTTGCCTGTCATCAGATGACATTTCATCCCGTGATCTCCTCCGAAAAAGAGAGACTTCTCTATTCTCCTTCGGGATGGAATTAACCACGTTCTCTAAAACTCGTTTTGGGGGGGGGGGGGGGGGTGGATATTGACAGCATTCATAAATGCTGTAGGAAATGAATGTTAAGAAAACAATTTAATTAAATTAGGCTTTTCACCACCGTTTCAGACTCCCTTTTTTAAAGACCACGGGTCAGTTAGGTTTCGTTAAGTGGATTAGAGGCGTTAAGTCGTCCTATCTTTAGAGGGCGTTCGGTTTTCTGTATTCGACAAAACAATCTGTAAAATGACCCCATGGATCTCTTGTATGAGGATTTTGGAGCACCTGCAAATGCCTCAAAAGATGAACCACTTTTTTCAAATGTAGAGCACTAATTGAGGGCACATTGAAGATCGAAGAGAAAATCTCTCGGAGCAAGGACGAAAACCAACAACAAACTCAATCCACGTATGAACAATCCAGGTCATGATCGACCCGGGTCACATTGGTGGGAGACGTGTGCTCTCACCGGCATCACCAACCCTGCTCCCCTGACCATCATTTGTCTATATCGTTGGCAGAGCATTACTGAACCTGAGCAAATATAGACTCGATCAATCGATTGCTTGAGGGTTTTTCCTTAATTGTTGTACAGAAAACTTTCTTCTGGTCGAAAAATACAACATAAAAGCTGTAGGAAATGAATAGAAGTAAAATAATTTAATTAAATTACACTTTCCCGGAGTACGGTGCCAAGGTTCACCACAATTTCAGACTCCCTTTTAATGACGTGGATTAAAGGCGTATAGTTGTCCTATATTTAGAGGGCGTTGGGTTTTCCGTAAAGGGAAAAGTCAGATCTTAACAATTATCCCAGTGAACCCCTTGCAGTAGGAGTTTGGAGCACCGTCATTTGTTGGTTAATGCTGGCAGAGCATACGCAAACCTTTAAAAAAAAAATACAAAGACTCGATCAATCATCGATCGATCGATTTACTTTCTCAATTGGTGTACAGCATATTTTCTTGAGGTTGAAGAAAACCGCATAAATGAATGCAAATAAGATGATTTAATTACACTACCCTTTCCTGTGCCAAGACTCAACACGATTTCAGACTCCCCTATTTTATGACCACATGTCAGTTAGGTCAGTTGAGTTAATGGGATTAAAGACGTTAAGTGGTCTTTATTTAGAGGGCGTTCAGTTTTCCGTAATGGGAAAGTGATTGGCAGAATGATCCCGATCTCTTCAGTGTAGCTGGATTTTTGAGCACCTGTCATATGAAATCTGGCCTGACCATTATTTACCGATTAGCGAAGCAGAATACAAGCAGACTTGGACAAATATACTGACTCTCGATCAAATGACCGATCATATATTTTTTCTTAATAGACCTTCAGTTCAGATTCTCGTTATTGAAATGGACCTACCTGGCAATAGAGGCTCTTGTGGGGAGATATATTTAAAAATATTTACATATAAAAGTATTTCACCCACCTAAGCCTCGAGCGCAAGCTAGTTCAGTTCATATACGGTCTATTTGAAGGGAATGTTTCCTTCAAGTTGAGGAAATTATAAATAGTAGTTTACTGTTAAATCGGTGAATTACGCTACCTTTTTGATACGATCACCTCATTAGTACGGTCTCTTTATTTTGGTCCGAACCAAATCATGTAACCTAATTACCACATAATGATTTTTAAGCTGAAGAAAAATGATCTCAAGTGGTAGATTGGCTAAAAGGCGGACACCCACTGGAATAATAACCCGGTAAAGTGGCTGCGTCGCCTATTTTTAGTCATTGCTTTAAAACTGACTAAAAGCCTTTTTGAAAACAAAGGAAAAACAAAATTAATGTTTTAAGCCGGTGTTACACTCGACGATTCGCAACGATGATTTTCAGGGCCAAACGCTTTGATTCGGCAACGACGACTGTTTTAGCGCTACAATGTTGCGCGAAAATTTCGGGCCACGTCACATGAATGAGTACCTGCACAATTTTCTGTGTGATTGTAGCTCTGTCAGCACGTTAGGAGTTTTTAATCAGCTTCATAAAGTTGCAACGTGTAGGAGGCGCGAAACATGCGCTGAAGATTGACTTTAGAAGCTGTTTAATTTTTCGTTAGTGTAGGCTTTAGGCAGCCCTTCAGTGAGGGACGTTGCTCCTGTTTTGGATTTTCCTGTCAATACTTGTCTTTGTATTGCCAAACTATGAAAGAGCTCTGAAAGAATCATGTATACTGCATCAATTTTCCGCGCGATTAAACAATCGTCGTTACCACTTGCCGCTTGTAACTCACACTAAATTAACTGGTGTTGCACTACTGAATCGTCACGCGTAACATTACTTTTCGTTTCGTTTAATATAACGGTTCTTGCTCACGGATGCCCAGGGTGGCAATGGATTGCAACTGGATGGAGATAGATTGAAGCTTTTAAAACTTTGGCCAAGTTTTTAAGGCTTGTTCGTTCTGTTTGATATTAATAACAATTGATCTGATTCGCAACGACGATTTTTGCCCCCGCAGGGTTTTGGCCCAGAGGCCAAAACCCGAGGAGGCACCCTAGGATTCCCCGCGTGTATACATATAAGGAATTTCAAAATGTAAGAAAGTAAGTACTGTAAGTAAATTTGTAAGTATGCGAAAAAAATCTCGATTTGATCAAACTAGGCGCGCACGGTCGTCTCGGGTAATATTTCAGCAAGCGCGCAAGGTGCTGTCGGGTAGCTGTCATTCTGCAACCACGAGGTCTTCGAGCAGCGTTTGACGGTCTTGCGAGCAAGAGTCTGCGTTTCGTCGTCCTCTTGCAGCATTTCGAGTTCTTTCTAGCAGTGTTTCAAGGTCTTGCAACCACGAGTTTGCATTTCGCCATCATTTAGCAGCATTTCAACCATGAGTTCGCGTTTTGCCATCTTCTAACAGCGTGTCAAGGTCTTGCAACCACGAAGTCACGTTTCGCCATCTTCTGCATCTTTAGCAGCCTTTCACATAATTATACATACAATACGTTGCTGTTTCACAAAACAAAACTGTATGACTGTAATAGATTTCAATGTCAAATTTACAGAGAAATATGCTAACCAGTTACATGGATGTTAACTTCAATAAATATTCAAACATTTCTTTTTTAACATTCGTATGCACAGTATCATGATATCCAGTAAAAACCATATACAGGTGTTAAACAGATCTTCAAAAGTGGGGGCAGCTCTAATGAAAACTATTACTAGTTAGCGCTATAATGTTGTCGTGTAATATAATGTTGCGCTAAAATTCGGGACCGTGTAACATAGATGACAACAAATCGTGTCTCCGTGTGTGAGCCGAAAAAATCGCAGTCTTATGACTGGCCTAATAGTTTATAATTTAAAAAAAACTCTCTTGATACTTTCCTTGTTATATATGTTCTAGAAAATTTCGTTCAGTCAACCCACTTTTGACCCCCCAAAACGCTAAATCCTATTATCTACGCCCTTAATAAGGACCACCTCAAGTCATTAAGGCGGTCAGGCTTTATTTTGGCCCAAACGAAACACTTACCCATTTTCTTGTGGAAAATCCTTCCAGTTCGGCCACCCCGTCAACACGGCTACAGGACAAACAAGGTTAAGCCCTAGCAATCTTTTCCATTAGTTTAATGATAAAGCAACATTCCACCATTCAAAATATATAATACAAAATGAACGCAAATATTCCTCTTTACATCACGTAAAGTAGTGATGGTAAACGGCCGCAAAAGATTTTAAAAACTAGTCTGCGAAGCAGTCGTTTCTTTTCTGAGATTTTTAGCTGGAGGCTCGTGATGGCAGAGAACGCGAAAAGGAGCAAAAAATATATTGCGCTCGCTTGAAAAGGAAACCACTGCCACGCAGGTTAGTTGAAAATCTGATTTGCGTCTCGTCCATCCGCCCTTCTTTTATTCTCCTTCGTTTGGTTTTCTTCCTTGAAGGCCGCTGTTGCTTTTAAATTTATCTTTGTTATGCCGCTATTATATTTTTAGTGCCATTCAGCCTCTTTAAACCGCCGCGCCTGCTAATACGGACAGATTTCCGTAGACCTTTGGTGAGGGGATCAGTGAGGTTCAAGGAGACCAAACACCTCAAGAGACGATAAAATAAGGGATCGACCATTGGAAAAGTGACGGGATTAAAAAATACAAAAACAATCTATGCAAGCTACTGGACAGTAAAAAGAATCGTGCGGAAGCTAATTCAATAAAACTTTTATATTTGTTGTTTACGAGCTGCACTAATACCTGGTCTCAGGTGTTTAAAAACGGATAACTTTATTCAGTTGATAAATCGCTATCCAGCGAATAAAATGTATTCCCACCAACACATTTTATCCGCTGGATAGCGAATTACCCACTGGATAAAGTTATCCATGCAGTCTTTAAACAACTGGGGCCAACTGGTTGTTCAAAGAGCGGATAACTTTATCCAGCGGGTAAGTCGCTATCCAGCGGATAAAATGTATTGGTGGGAATACAGTTTATCCGCTGGATAGCGTTTTATCTGCCGAATAGAGTTATCCGCTCTTTGAACAAGCAGTACCTCACGCATGCGCACAGCCATATCACCCGGGGTGTGGCAGCCGTTGACAGCTGTTTGGGCCTCATTAGGGCCTTTTCAGCATGGCCTGGGTGAAATGGCTGTGCGCATGCGTGAGGTACTGGCCATACCTAGCTGTGTAGTGCGAACATTTTCTTTTTAAGATGGTTTGTTACAAAATAATGTATTTAATTTCCCAAATCCTAAACCCAGTAAAACCTCTGTTTGAAAGCTTTTTCCAGGCAATCAGGAGGAGAGAGAGCTGGTGATGAACAACTTTAGTGGGGAAGAGAAGAAAAAAGACTCTAGGCTACATTTTTTCCAAGAATAAAACGCAAGCTAAAAATGTCCCACCCTTGGCCTCCCATCACTTTTCTAATAGTATGTCCCCAAAATCAGCCACCGACACAACAGTCAAAATTCTGTTCCCTGTGAGAGCACGTAAGCGGTCCCCACTGAAATGCCTCCCTACAAATTTTAAGGAGCAAAGCCACCCCAGGCGCAATGCGCGTTCATGACAAGTACTTTGAGATCGTTGGCTCAACTGTTTCATATACCGGTCGGAGAGTTCAGGAAGCTGTTTTCATGTATTTGAATCGCGTTCATCTTCAGAAAATTAGCTGAATTTTTAGTAATTAAAGAAGCTGCTTGTTGTGATATTTTTGAAAGCTTTTGCAATGGCAGCAAAGCAAAAATCCCGCGACGAGTTGTGTGCAAATTAGTCTCAACTGGACTTTACAGCTCATGTGCCACAGTTGACATAGTCCCTTTAAATTACATCAGAACAAATGTAGGTAACCTTGCAGCCCTAATTAGCATGAGAAAACAAAGAGAAACTTAAGGATTCTGCAAGTTGTAGTCAAATGATGACATAATAAAAATGTCCTTATTTCCGATCGATCCACGGAGATATGTTCAAAGATGCCCGAGGGGACCACCCAGGGGAACGTTTATGTGATCTTCATGAGTAGTTCTCTCGAACAATATTTTGGCGCGAGAATTGCAAAGAAATCTATCTTCAACAACGTAGTATAGCATGAAGGTTGAAAGGGTTATATGAATTTTTAAAACAGTGCCCCGATAAAAGAAAACAAACACGACAGTATGTTCTACGAAAACGTCAGGTTTATTTAAATTGATGACCAATCCTGCTTGCCACGCCCGTTAATTCATATTAATCTTTCATGCGTGTAAGCTGCAACAGTAGAAATATTACTTAGTCATAAGTCAGATCATTTTAATACTCCATCGGATGATCTAGTTCTCTTTTAAACGCGTTCATATCTTCTTTTCTTTTTTTATAAATAATTATTGCAACTGAAATATATTAATCCATTTGTGTATAACGAAATGAAGGCGTCATGTTGCGTAATAAATAATTCTATTAAATAAATTATGTTGAGTTCTTTCTTCATTCTTCCGGTAAGCGCTACGTCGAGGATATTCAGCTCGTTGCGTCGTTGATCACGTGACATTTTGACGTCAAGGGTCCCCTCCAGAAGACATGCTGCTAGCTGTCTGTAAAGGAAGGAAGGCAAATCAAGGGACCCGGTTATACATGTCATATAGAATGACTTGCAGCAGTATGACTTAATAAGAAAACACTAGTTTGCAGCGTTCTTACTTGTATAAAAATGTTATAAATGCGTTTTACGCAAACCGACTACACTTTACTGAAAATGTGGTCGAGAGTGCGTTTGACCGTTAGAGCTTCTAGATCACTGCACATGTTCAAAGGAAAGAACCTTCATCCCTGAAATCTGTCGCAATCTTCATCACATCTGGTCATCCTTGCACTTTCATAGTTTAGAATCAGTTTTTGTCCATTTTTCTTCCTTTCTTAGTTGTTAATTTAACTATATTTTTCTTCGGAAGAAAGTTCTGGCAGTTGGAAAAAAAACAATGACTGGACAGCGTGGTCGAGAAAGAACAAAGAGAGAAATTATCACAAACAAGAATTTTTTACAACAATTTATTACCTCATAATTTTACTTAATAATAAGCGTAATCATTTCACCCATTTCGCACATATTTCCTAGCTACGTGGGGCTCAGAAAAATGTTTAGGATAACCATCAAAACGAACTTAATATTATTTGACAAACCATTGCGCTACTTGTACACTGTCGGTTGTCAGATCATTCACGGATGTAACGCATGTGTAGTGATATTTGTCAAGTGCGTGTTAAGTGCGCACGTGAAGTGTTTCGTCATTGTCAGTTTCACCTCGCATTTTTTCCAGTGGAATGATGCCGCTTGTTATTTCCTTCTTAAAAATGTTTTCATGTCGTGTCTGTGCAAAAAGCCACACAAGCCATTCTTACTGCTATCTATGTATATGCATTTAGGCTGGTTCAGTCTGAGATGTAGATGTTACTACAGGAAACTATCTCTCACTAGAAGATTTACTTTGCAGTCTGATTAGCTCCCTGTTTGTCAACTTAATGTTTGACGGGAGGTTAAAGGCTGATTTCTCGTGCAAATTCACATGCAAGGCTCGAAAAGTCCGACTTACCTTAGATCTGTGCTTGGATTTGTATTTTTTGACCCATTTTCGAAGGTGTCTCAGTTTTCTTTCCATCGCCTTCTCTCTATTCTCCAATTTCTGCAGACTTCTCTCCACCCTTTCTTCCTGCAATCTTTCCTTCTTTTTTTCCATCTTTAGCTGCTCACTTCTTGGGGTGAGCGATGCCGCGAATCCTTCACTTGTTTGATAAAGTGAAGCCATGATGATGAACAGGAAGATGGATACGCGCAAAACCGAACTTGCTCTCATGGCGTCTGTAATATCTGCAGTCTTCAGTGATTTTCTCCGCTATGGCTCGTACGCCCCGCACAGGTGTCTTATATACCCCATATCATGCCAAGTAAATGCTTCATCACCATGAAATAATTGGACCAATGAGGTTCAAAGGACATCGTTCTCGCAGTTCTCAAAATAACCAGAATATTACGCGATGACGTAAGTCGTCCGAGTATCCATAGAGATATGGAGCCAAACAACGCCCGATACTTTGTTTTTGCACCCCAGGGTGCTTGAAAGCGTTCGTATGGCTGACTCGCTTCGAAACTTAAACAACATTAGTGATGTATGTAAACACTAATTTCGTTTGGTCAAAACAGTCTCTGTAGCCCCTCTATTGATTAACGGAGAACGTTACGATTGAGAGAGATATCATGGACTTCCGAAACTATTGAAGGATGACTGGTTTAAAAAGAGCAGATGACTTCAACCTGAAAAATTGCAAAACATGGAAAGGAAAAGCAACCAGCTTCGATATAGCTGTAGTCAAGGAAAATTCACTGTCCCGAAACAAACTTTGCGAGCGTTAAATCATGTGCAATTAGTGATTAAGGATAAAATTAACCCGTTCACCTACAAATAAACTAAAATTAAAACTTATATAACAAACACAACTTAATAACTTACATTTTTTTCAAAACATTTAAGACAAACAGCACGTCATGCTTCGTGTCTCAATACATGGATTCATCTGGAATTTACAAGGTTCGGCATGCACTGCATCAGTGTAAAGTTGTTATTCTGTAGACCAAGGTTTACAGGCTATAAAAACTGGCGCCTGTTATTGAGCTGACGTTACAATTATGAACGCAACGCAAGCAGCAATTAACACAAGTACAAAGAAAGAAATAGCTTTAATCGCTCGGCTTACTCTTGCAATGATAAGTGTTTTTTTCTAACGTCTAGCCGTTTCCCAGTGAAACCACTTAGCATACGTGTTGCGCTCAACCAAAAGCAAAGTAGGAAATAACGCTGATGTTACAAATGCTCTTAATTTTTACGAGTTGTGCTGTGTTTTGGCGATATGGGTCCATGGAGAATTTAACAAAACACACGTACAATACTTTGCAATTAACTGTCAAATAAACGATTAATTGTCTCACTTTAATGCCTTATCCGAAGTGCGGACGTTGAACCGTGTCTTGCTTTGCGCAGAGTCAGTGAAATGAGACGAGTATTAATAGCGCTTCTTTTGCGTCTAGGCAAAAAAGCAACGAACAAATTAACTATGAATGCATTGTCATTATGATAAGACTATACATCAAAACAGACGCGCTCGATTAGATAGTCGTCAACTATTTTGGGAACCCCTCAAGCCTAAACTAGTTTCAGTTGATTTGGCTGAAGTGTTCCAAAAGAGCGCTTTACTAGCATTTGACTGCAACGGTTCGTAATTAGTGCGCGCATGTACAACCGTTTTCGGCTGGTTCGGCGCCGCTGCAAAGTCATTGATTTACGTTGTTTCAATCCCTTTCAGTGTACACGTCTTTTTCCCTGTAGCAAACAAAAGGCACGGCTTCCATGTCCTCTGAAGAAAGCTTATTCCAAACGTAACTAACCTTTTCTGTTTAATTGCTAATATTAAAACATTCTAAAGCGACGTTAAGAACCCCTGTCGGACATTGTCTGAAAAGCCGTGTAGTGTTGTGATCTAACCACTATATGTATTATGTGCGTTGTTGTGGGGTTATTTAATAGGGATGATAACCTAATAAACTTTCATCTAATTCTATGCATTACAATAATACATATCACCGTGTTTGACAATTTATGACCTAGGTGTACTGCCACAACAAGTTCACGGGGAGTTTCACAACACGGGAACATATTTTCTCGTTTCGTCAGACTTTAAATGATGCCACCCATTTATTTGGTAAAGTAAACAAGGCAAGCTTTTCTGTTTCCTCTTGCAATAAGAAATAAAAAATAAGCTTTGATATTGCGTGAGCTGAATGTTCTCCCAACAAAAACAATGTGATTTGGTCAAATAATATCACGTAGAACAAAGTAGGGTTTTAATTTTTGCGATATTTGCAATTTTTGCACAGTCCGCAACAATCTTCCTCCGCACAAACATTCTGTCCGCATTACCTCAATTGTCGAATTTAAATTCGCAAATTACATACCAACGTTTGTTTAACATGCTTGTGGATTGCTATTTCCGTAGAAAAAAAAAAAAAACAACAGAACTATTGACCAAAAACGAAAACGTTATCATTCACAAATCAAAAATCCCCCCCAAAAATTGTTCTTCTCTTAAAATTATCTTCAATTTCGCGGCTAAGGTGTCTTATCTGCGCTTGCTTTCATTGAATCCATATCTTACTAAAAGAAATAAACTAAAAAAGTTAAATGCACGGATAATACACTACAATGGATTTTTCTATTCGTGAATCATCGATACTGAAATCTTTTGTCATTCTTTCGAACTTCCTTTATCTATTTTATCCATGAAATCAACAATATTATTCATGTAATTACGATTCATATAATTTTACAAGCCGCAGCCCACCGGATGTTAATTCTTTAAGTACTTCCTTCCTTATACGTTTGAACAAAAATGAACAATGACTGATATTAAACCTCAGCTGACTCCACCTACACACAAAGTGAAAAAGAACTGTACTCTCAGCTCACGCCCACTAAAAGAAACTTGATTGTTAATACCTTTATTGTGTTTTTTCTCTTTCTTTAATTTAGCTTAGTTGGCTCCCTCAAAGTCCGAGACCTGCAACCATGATTGTATAAAAACCCACCGCTGTATTTTGTAATTGTATTGAGCTTTTACACTACTATTTTTATAGTAATTGCGTAAGGAGCGTTATCATGCTTGTTCGTATTCTTTTATAAATAAATCTGATGTTAGAGTTTCTCAATAATTATTACTTATCATTATGATTAAGTTTAATTATTATTTCTTTTTCTTTTCTTTTTTTTTTTTTTTTCTTTTTTTTTTTTTTTTCCTTCTTCTTCTTTTTTCTGACAAAATATTATTGGAGTGCATGTAAACAAGAGAATGACCTTTCCCCGACATGATCAGCTCGTTTTAAAGTTCTCATCTCCTACGTACACTGAGTAAAATTAAGGCATATTCGCGCTAGGGCTATTTCCTAGCTAGCACTACTGAAGTTTAAATGTTTTTAAAAAAATAAAACTGGATTCTAGTTTAATGCAATTCCAGGGTTTTGATTGGCTTAGCGGCGATGGTATATGAGCCATTATTATGCCATGTCCGAGAAATAGCGACCATTAAATTGTACTTCTGGTTGCAATAATTGTTCTTGCAAAGTGAAATCAAGATCTGGCAATATTTCTTGATTTTTTCAATAAAACAATTATTCCACTCGTGCTTGTTGGATGTGAGATGATTATAGCCAACTCGGCGCTTCGCCCGCGCCTTGTTGGCTATCTATCATCTCATATTTAACGCACGCTCGTGGAATAATTGTTTAAAATTATTCTCAGGTCGTATGTCCAAACTTGGGAAATACGTTATGAATACGACAAATCTAAACCATAATTTATAAGTAAGATTTCAAACAACAGAAAATCTGAGAACCGAGTCTGTACTTTTATTTCATTCATCCTTCAAACTAAATTGTTATAATTTATGTCTACTGCTTCTTGTTTGTGTGGCCATCGGGCCGATTAACAGCCATTTCTGCTAGGTTTTCTAGTGTTTCACTTCAACTCGATTGAAATGTTCCGTATGGGTCTTACATGGAAATTTCGAAGGCACTTACATGAAAACTCATTCTGAATATTCTACATTGAACAACTAGGTCATTGTATGATGTAATTCATTATACCATGGCCGAAAAATACTGTCGACTCCCGATAATTCGAACCTTCAAGGGAAATTGAAAAAGATTCGAATTATCGGGAGTTCGAGTTATCGAGGGTAAAATTATATAGAAAAAAGGAAAGGAAAATTGGTTCGAGTTAGCGCGAGGTTCGAGTTAGCGAGGGTTCGAGTTATCGGGAGTCGACTGTAGAGACTATTGAATTGTCTTCTGGTTGTTCTTGCAAGGCGAAATCACAAGATTTAGCAATATTTGTTGAATGTTTTAAATAAAACAATTATTCCACTCACGGCGTTGGATATGAGATGATAGATAGCCAACTCGGCGCTACATACGCGTATCTTTGGTTATCTCTCATCTCATATCCAACGCGCGTGAGTGGAATAATTGTTCATATCATCAGATGATAACAGTGGGAAGATGTCGGGCTGAAAGTGACATTTCTAGAATGTATTCTGTTTGTTCCTTATCGTAAAAAGACTGCGTCAATCAGTCAAACACGCCCTAAATTCTCTCTCCACCGCAGAGGCGCAGCCTATTCCGCGCTCGAGCGGACACAAAAAACGAGCGTGAAATAATGAGGAGCGCGGGGATCGAGCGGAGACAAATAAGGGATTGGAAGAGAGAGACAAAATTTCTTTATTACATTTCTGGTTTTCCTCCCCTTTCCGACTTTTAGTTCTTATTTATGAAGGTGCCTCTGCGGAGGAAAGAGCGCTAAATTCATTCCGTCTTTGGAGGTTGTTTTGCATGCAATGATGAACGAAGAGGCTGTCTGATTGTCCTCTTTAATGTCCGCTTGTCTATGCTATATATTGTACATGCGAATCGGCGCCTTGAATCGGCTGAATATCTTAATTAAACTTTGTGAAGACAAAAACTTTTATTATATTCTCTTGTTGGTTTAAAAGATGAGCTGAAAGGGGTCGATCTAGAAGAACAATACTGTTCTGGTACTTGTATAAAGAACTTCGATCAGACAAAACATACTTCCATCAAACGGAAGACGGTTGCTAAATACTATTGTACACGGAGAGCAGATGTCGTTTTCTATTTACTCGAAATTAGTGTTTTGCTAAATTCAGGATTCCCTCTCAGCACTCAGAACTTTGATCTTTTATAAACAGTGTAATCTGAACATAATTTTGTATACACCCACCGAATGACAAAAGTAAAAAAATAACTTAACAAATATATATACAAATATTATCGGCGTGAATCTTATGTTTGGACCACACTATTCTGCTATTTACTCTTCCACTCCCCACCCCCTCCCAATTCTCACTCTTCCCCCCCCCCCCCCCCCCACCACCCTCTCTCTCTCTCTCTCTCTCTCTCTCTCTCTTTCTCTCTGTTTCTTCAGGTCGTTGCACATTGTCCATCATAGGGGTACACCGCTTTGAGGCTAAAGCTCATTTTCTTCTATTATTATCATTTCTTAAAAGAGTGACTTAGCTCTAAGGCAACCCTCATCTTAAATGGTATAGCTTATTGTGCCTGAAGGTGGTGTGTTGTAGTCTGAATGCTACAAAGAGCATCTAGCTCTTTAACCAGGCTATTAGAGTTTTTATAGAGGAGAGTAAATGCAATCTTGTACTCAATGATGATCTTGTATCTGTGTTGAATGTCTCTCAATCTGGATTGTTTTTAAGGCGGTTTGAATCCGTTGTCTTTGAAGATGTATCGAAGTCTTCGTCGCGGCTAGTTGCAGACTTTTAGTGAAAAAATCCATGTCTTGTCTTGGCGTCCTAAAGATTAATTCAGTGACTTCCGTGTAGAGGACCATATGGGCTTCTTTCTTACACCACCCTCGCCATTATCGGAGTTTTTATTCTGGAAAAAAACAAGCATATTTATAATTACCTCACCCACGATACATTTAATGTACAAGTCTAGACATCCATTATCAGTACCCAAAGCTTCGCTTCAAGCAACAACCCATAAAGAACCAAGGTAGAGGAAAGTTGTGAACTCTCCAGCGAAGAGGGGTTGAAGAAGACCAAAAACGCTTCACGCAGGACAGTTGCTATACATTGTGAGAAGACGGCTTGGCTTATTTCCATCTGAAGACGAAGCGGATTAAATTAAGCAAAGCGATCTTTTTGGTGTTGAAAACGCAAAGGAAAGACAAGTAGAAAAACACAGCGAGAATTTAAATTATTACGATACCACGATTCTTTGAACGTTAGTTGGAGCATATTAAAACTGTTTAAGACTGACGCACTGGGAAGCAAGTGGGTTTTAGGCAAAACGTAAACAGGAGGAAGAGTGTGATCTCCTGACAACTAAAGGAGATTTAAACTCCTTGACGCACCTGGTTCGGTGATCAAGAACCGTGGAGACCAAACGCGAGCGAAAGTCTAAGCTCTTTTCTACTCTCAGTAAACAGGGGATTTGTTAGTATGCACGGTATTTAATTATGTGGGATGCCTTCAAACACTAGGATTATCCTGTTCTAATTGCAATCACCGCCAACACCGATCTGACAGCAAGTACTCACGGAGAGCCTTAAAATTTTTTCACGTCATTTCGTCATGTAGGTCTGAACACGGTGTCCATATCACCGACCAGATAAAAATTAACCTGCCTTCGTAGGACCTCAGTTGGCAAAGTTAATTGCTTTCGAGGTTTTGTCATTCTGATTCACCCAACCGCGAAATGTTAGTGCAAAACGTGCTGTACATAAAGACGACTTCCTTTCACGTATTGATCCATAGTAGTGATTGTTTATAGTTGGGATGAACACTTGTGTAGAGCATGATTCTTGTTGACTGATAAATAATCGAAAAAATAAGCGAATCATTGCAAATTACTCTACAGGTCTGTGTATTTTTACTTTGTTTGCTCACGGGTTCTGTTCTTATCAAATGACAACATCTTGTATTATTTAAGGCCTCTTTCTACCTATACAGAAACAACAATTCAACGAAATAAAGGAGCCAGAGAACACGGTGTAATTGTTTCCGCTTTCTCAGTAGAGTTGTCGGTAAGTTTGTTATATAGTCCGTTGTCGTAATAGTTCAGAGACTTCAGCATGGAGAGAAGCATGGACACAACTGATTTCCATAATTTAGAGAACATTACTATTCACAATGATCGAAGAGCAACGATATTTTCATATCTCAGTAGTTAAAGACATCACTCTCTAACGAATCTCTAATGGTGAGTCATCAAAATTGCCTGCAGCGTTGCACGGTCCAAAATCGATTTTCCTTTCTGCTTCACGACCAACACAAAATAATATCGATGGTCGCTTATAAACACCAATTCACTTAGCTGTGTTAGCTTTAAAGCACCGAATTAATTATTCGCTTTATTATATTGTAAACCCTATGTCTACACACGGGACTGCATTACGCACCTTCTTTGAGAATCGTGCCAGCCAGCGCTTGAGTTCCTTCAGCTTCCTCCTCTCTTGTCTCCTCTCCTTTCGATTCTTGTTTTTGCGCGCTCTGTTCCTCTTCCTCTTCTTGCGATCCGCGTTTTTACGATCAAGTTTTTTTCTGTGCTTGTTACTTACTCTACCATGTGTAAGAACGAAGACAACCTCATGGCTTTCTTCAGGAAACGTTAACAGGATCAGAACGACAAATGATAGTATGAGAAGGAGCGTGGATGTTCTCATGGCTTTAGGAAGATGGCTGACTCTTCTCACCTGCACCGTCCACACCGATTATGCGAAGCAATTGTCCTTTTACTTGAAAGCTTTGTTATTTAAACTGTGATTCCGTCCTAACGTGTCGCTATTAAGAATATTGACTCCACGTGTAAGTGTGAGTTAACCGCTGAGGCCTTTCTGTTGACCGCCACAATAACTACTTCGATTTGATGTATTCAATGGGAAGTGATGCATTATAGCGCCAAAAGGAGGAGGAATTTCAAAAATGCTGTGAACAGCCTGAAAAGGTAATATAATTAAGAGCCTTGAGGCAAACAACTCTATTTACCGAGATTACACCATTCTAATAGCTTTGTAATTTTAATAATTTGCTATAAGTGCATTTTTATGATTTACTGTCAACACCTTTTTACTGATGGATAATAAATCTCTTAGTAATAGCCTGTGAATAGAGCCGCGTATAATGTTTACAGAGTAAGTATTGCGTATTTGCCAAAATAAAACGTCTATATCTTTTAAAAGAACTGAGCGTAGCTATACAGCGTTCCGAAATTTTAATGTCAGATTGAACTCTCAGTACGAGCGCGTATTCTTCCGTCAATTTGGATAATGGAAAAGTGGCTCTCAACAGTTTTATATGAAGTAAAATATACACATAGCATGAAAAACTAAACTTTTCGTGTCCCATGAGATTCATACAGCATCCTTACAGAAATCGTGACTGCTAATTTTCTGTTATGGACGATTTGAGGCAATTACTACGCCAGCTTCATCTGCATATCGCTGATTAAGCAGGCGAGTGCGGAAATTCCGCGGACAGATCTACAAAACAACACACAAACAACTGAAGTTGTTATGGAGTGGTCTAGAAAGGGCGAGAAGGCACTTGACTTGAAGGCACCAATTTACTTAGCCTTAGTGGTTTGAGGGAAAAAGTTAATAGGCGAACTGACCAAGCAAAACGCAACAAATTTACAAACAAGGCAGGGTTCGTAAACCACAAAGTGAGGAATGCTTGGAACTAATTCTTTAGTATTGTGCGTCTGCAAACATGATTTCCTGCACGGAAAAACAATTTAAAACGACGTCAAATAAAAACCGCAACCTATGTGAACACTGCTTACAGAAATATCTACTGACGTATGGCGAAAGGAAAGTAATGTATGATACATAGTACATACCTGCACATACAAAATTGTTTTTGCCTTATAGTATTGGTCGCCAAGTCCCGTGTGTGAAAATAAGTTAAATATATTGACTTGAAATGAAAGTTTCTCATCTTTTTAAGGTAATCTGCGCCTTTTTCACCTCTTCAAGAAACATTTGGCTATTCAAGTACAAAAGTATTGAGCTCTTTTTTTTAGGTAGTAATAATTAGAGGCTGAGGATGGCATCTAAAATAAACACAGAAAAGTGGGACTGTTCAAGCAAGAATTGTTACTGCGCATTCTTAATTTCACTTGCGGTCCTGGTTATTGAGCGGCACAAATGGTTCTAACTTCAGTATGAAAATGAAATATTCAAATTTGATGTGAAGTGGTATCTGACAAGGTTGAAAAAATTCTTCCCCTTTTCTCATACTTGGAAGTGACGGAGTGACCGCCATTACGTCGCAAAAATATCCCACTATTGATATTATTTATGTATACCGATTTAAGTTAAAATTAGTAATAAACACGTCATTTGCCATCGGAATATGCAGTCGGCTGCACCAGCCGGCTCACATGGAATAAAAATCTGGCAATTTTCCCATAATAGCGTGGGAACAGCCTGGACTTCAGCCAGATCATGCGATCAGAATTAGCGACGGCTTGAAACATATTCAATAAAAGTCTCCAAATTGAATGTCGCAGCTGTGTTGATATTTAATGTTGACATTGGGGCTTGCAAGGAAGGTCTTTTGGAGTGTGTAACCCTTGGGACATGCCCCTCAGAAGGTTTGGTGGAGACCAATTATCGAGAACATGCTGCAAAGAATCCACTCTTTTTCAGACCTACCTTAGGGGCTGCTCTCTCTGGGGGTTTAACAGTCAAAACAAATAATCGATTGACAATGAAATTCTCATTCCTTTGAAGTCACGCGCTTTGTCCTTCCGAGGACCTTCAAGAGCCACTTTACTCCTGATGCTTCAAACCCTAAGAAGCCATTAATAACCACCCTTTTATTTCGCAAACTGGTGGTCGTGTAGCACTCCTTTCTTGGGCAGAGTCGGCATGTGCTTTAATTTCTCTTAAAATGGTAGCGTTTCATCTGTAGCTTAAACAAAATGTGGCTTCGTTCTATGAAAAAATAGAACAGATAGGGTTATACGGGACCAATTTCAGTAATATTCTCAGTTAAATCACGATGTAACGAAGTAGTTGATATATTTTTGTTGAACAGTTCAGGAATTCGAAAGAAGGTAAAACCACGTCAGTGTATTAAACCTTTACTTAACAAATCTGCATGCATGCTTCTAAGACTATCCTGCCATTTAATAATTCCTGGGCGAAAGAATGGATGGATGTTCATTGAACTAAATCAGTCTTTTCACTGATTCACTTGTGATCGCAAGCCACCAAAAATGCACTCAAAAGTGCAAAAGGCTGGAATACTTTCAAAAATGATCGTCAGAGCATTCATTCTGAAACTGTGTGATCTTGAGTAACCTGCCGTGAGAAACTCCAAAAAACAACCAAAAAAAACTTTCCAGAAACTAGTTTTGCTTATTCCGGGAACAGCGTATTTAAACGAGCAATTAAGTACGGAAATACCAATTAGGAAGACCATAAGTGAAGACAGTAATATAAAATATTAAAAGTCAGCCGAGGGCTATTCACATGCCATGTCACAGATCAAATCCTGATAGTGCTCACAGAATAGCCTTCATTCGCGACCTTTTGATCGAAATCCAGCGCCCTAAACTACTCACTCACGGCGCCTCTTAATAAAGTGTTCTACTGAAATCTGCTTTTGGAGGGAGAATGAAGAAAATTTTTTCGAATTCGCGGTGCTTTCGAAAGACGGAATAAGAGCTAATACAACATTTCAGTGCTTAGTAATAAAGAAAGCAACAAAAGAATGCGCCTTCAACTGTTGCGCACAGATGACGTACAAAAGTCCCATTAGGAAAACATTTGTGCAGCGATCTGATGCAACCGATGATATTATCATCAAATTGCAGTCACGTTGTTTAATGACTGCTTGAAATGGTTATTGCTTAATATAGACTTAACCATTTAATTATTCGCTTTTTATGAGAGCTCAGACGTGACTTGACTGTTAACCTTAGTTCATAACATTCCATAATGGGTAATGTTTGTTCTCGTTTAACTGCCAAGTTACTTGCTTTACAAACAAGGACAGATTTCCTTCCTCAACATCATGACTACTGTAGTCCTCGAATCGCTTGGGAATCTCCTTGATTGATTTCCCAAAAAAAAACCATTATACATGCAGTCGAATCCATCGTATGTACCAACCCTGCAATCAAGAGGAGTGGTCCGGCTTGATGGTTTTTGATGTGCACAGCGCTTGTCTGGGGGCTGTTACCTTCGATCTAAGAATTAGAACCTTTGCCGGATAACAGTATGCCAGTTTTCCACTAGCATGCGCAATTAATACAAAACAATGAAATGCATTTTAATGAGAAACAGTTTTTTGTTTAATGCCATTCAGCACATGATCAAATTTGTTCAAGAGGAACACCATTTCCTCAAAAAGCATGACTCGATTATTGTCAAACATTTTAGGGGCAGTGATAATTTCGGTTTTACAACTAAGAAGAAATATAGAAATTGATATAAAGTCATTAGCTCCCCAAAATACGCATATAACGGAAAAGTCTGATCCTGAAACATAGATTTACAGAATTCGAGGAAAATGGCTTCAAGAGGTTCCGGCTGTTTTGTTAGTAGATCTGTTCTCTGTTCTTCTTGTCCCTCGCAAAACTAAAATCATGCATTTACACTCGATCAAGTTGCCAGTTTGTCGGAGTCTAGTGAACAGAAGTCCTACGCTTTCTGTAGTATTACGTCTTAGAGCTCACCCTCAGTAGAACTCAAAATTGTTGTGACGGGTTCGGTGAAGGGCTTGGGAACAACTTTTTCAATGTTCCAACTGACCTCATATATTAGTCAAATTTCTCACCACGACAGAGATCGTCATGTTCAAAATTACACCATACAATACCATAACTATTATTTATTTAAATTCTTGTCGTTCTCCGGCTATTTTTGTCGCAAAGTCGAGGAGAATTCGTATTTCAAAATGTTGCTGTATTTGTCGATTGACTTAAAATATGAAAGTGGATATATTTTAATTCATACATTTGAACTGTGGAGGAAAGAATGAATCAATGAATGATCATCGTAGTTGTATACGAAACTTAACTATTTGCGAAAAAGAAAGCCTGAAAAAAATTCAGGCTTGAACGAAATTCTAACCCATAACCTCTGTCGCTCGCAACTGCTTAAGTTACGCAAGAAACTGCGATGATGATTCACTTATTCATGAGTTAAAATACTTTGGTTATCTCCCACTTTGAGTTTCCCAAAACAAACTGTTTCGAAAACCGTCAACATATTTTAGCTAGGACTAAACAAAACAAACTAATTTCAAGGCTTAGACAAAAGGGAAATGTTAATGGCCGACAAGTACTACAACTAGTCTTCAGATACACGTAGTTAAAATATTGGCCACTGAAATTGCCCTTTTGTCGCAGTACCCGCCGTGAAATCAGTCAAGTGTTGGGACCCAAAATGTCCCCTACAGTTTTACTGTAAAATCCCTTGTTGTAGAGATCTCTACAACAAGGGATTTTACAGTAAAACTGTAGGGGACATTTTGGGTCTCTTTTGGCAGTCAATTTCCCGCCACAATTTCCGAAATAGGGAAATCAGCTGTTAGTATATTGTATAATTTTGTTTCTTTGTTACGTACATTTACATCACGTGGTGTGAGGGAACAAACCCAACCACTTCATAATGGAGGCAGCAATACACACCGGCAATATCAAACTAAAGCAAGCTTACAGAAGTGGCAGAGTAACAGGCACCATAAACTGGAAAACCATAACAGTAAAGAACAGTTTACCCTAGTAAAGTAATGCTTATTTGTTTAAATACTTTTGTTCAGTGCTATTGGTTTAGAAATAAAGAGCATTATCATTGTTATTATTAACTTTCTTCCTCGGTAGAGAAATGAAAGTAATGTAATTGGATTCTTCGCGACGATAACTGGTATGGGCCCAAAGCGAGATCACAGCGTAAGATGGCGATAAAAGCAATTGTGAGTATAATGGTAATGATGACAGCTGTGATGATGACAATGATGACGATTCTGGTGACAATGACGATGGTGATAACAATTTTGTTATTTAGTGATTAAAGAGTTATTTTAGTTACTGACTTTTAAAATAACTTGTGACCGTGATGTTGATCTTACGATTAAAGTCTAGTCATGCTACAAAAATGTTTCGTAGTTTATAACTGTTGTCTTTCAGTTGATTGATTATTTTGGTTCTTGAAAATAGACATGCTTAGAAGATATTGCTTACCTTCCCTTGGATAACCGTGAAAATTCCAGTTCTTAGAACTGTCCTTCTTTCCGAGTTGCCATTGGATACCTGTTTTTTTGTGAGTGTGGTCGTATAGATATATTGTTGTTGTTGCTGTTGTTGTTGTTGTTGTTGTTGTTTTCATTTCTTTTCTTTTTTGTTTTAGTTAAGCAGAAACCGGAATTCTGAAAGTTCTCACGGTCGGTTAGCCCAAACTAGACATGCCTGTAGTCCCCACCCCCCACCACCTAGGGTCATTTGTAACTAAAATGACATTTTCTATCCAAATGCCCCATTGCAGTGCTTTTGTGGATTGTCAAAGAGTCAATAACCTTCATTAGAATTTGTTAGAAAGTGCACTAAAATGGTCAAAATTATAATTACTCTCAAATTCCTTGCCTGTGCCAGTATCCCTCTCCTCTACAGGCTAACGTTAATAGGTGCATTACATCGATATGGGAAAAGAAGAAAATGGCAATTAATAAACTATAGCGAGAAACGATATTTTACAAGAAAAATCCACTGAATGTGCTTTCATGACGAAACATGACTAAACGATCGTTCGTTTTCTTGCGGTTTCATCTCTTGCCTGACAGGTATCTGGAAATCTGTTGAAAACTCTGAAATTAAGATGCTTTAAGACTGACTTGCAAAGGAATCGATATGTGATCTAGGCCGACTTATTTTAAACGCGAAGTTCAGCTTCGCTGTGCCGCCATTACTCGATTCGAAAAATGGCCGTGAACCACGCAGAGAGCTGGATCTAGTCGCACCGAGAGGAATATGACGTCATACGCGCACAACAACATGGCCCGCTTTCGAATGTCCGATCTTCCTGAAAGAAGCCACTTCTTTTTGTATTAGTGGCTCAAGGGCCGTCTTTACAACGCACACGCATTGTAGACACCCGAAAGAAAACTCATGGTGATTGTTTGAACATTTATGGTTCTGAAATATGCTTAAAAGGGGGTAATATCTTTGGACAAATCGTCTTGTTGTACATCGCACCGGAGCACTAAAGACATATCCTTTTGACGACTTGGAGGGAGACTCGAACGCAAGGACTTCCATGCAATGCTACTGACTTTAGGCTTACTTTTCGAGGGTAAAGTGAGGGGAAGCGATTAGGCCAAGATAACTGATCGGAAATGAACTGTTTTTGTGAATGTGTGCAAAGAAAACAAGTGGCGCGGAGTAGTGGTGTGTTATTTTGTTTATAGCTCATTGTGATGTTTTGTTTGTCAAGTGTTCATTACGTCTACTTCCTATAAGTGTCATGCTTTGGTAAAATAAAAGTGTACAGATTCTCCATTTTATAAAAAAAAAACTGTTTGTGGTATAATTTTGACAATCAATTGCCTCGATTTTTTCGAATGCTCTCTTCAGACAAAGCACCCAACACATTTCTGAAAGACTTGTTTGCCGACTGTAGAATGCACAGCAACTCGCAAAATTCTCTAATGTAACTATCACTGATTACTGTGAGTCAAAAAGGTCCTGTGGCAATCCTGTTTTTTCGGCGTTATTAAATAATTATAACACTATTATTGAGCAATTTTTTTAAACATCACTTGTACATGTGCTTTGAATGCACCTTTGTGCAGACTTACAGTGAATAAATATTATGCATGAAAGTTCTCTTATGGGACTAGTCAAGATAATATCCACAATTTACACCATATTGGATTGTTCTAAAGAGAAGAAAATGAACCAAACTTCCAAAATTACGACAGTATTTTGCCCAATACCTTGTTCTAAAGAATGTGGAAAACTAGTACTTCGTGATAATTTCAACTCGTTCAACTTTTACAGAAACGGCGACAGAACACTCAGGAACCAAATTGGTTGGAGTGACGTTCAAGTTAAGAGAGAAAAAAATTCACCGTCATGTACTCAGGTTATCCACAAAACCTTGAATTTGTATGGTCATTTCACGTTGTTGTTTGCAGAGTACGGCACAGAAATGTACCAAAATGTAAAACGCACGTGCAGGGTGATTGTTTTCCTCACTAAACCTATTTTTTGGCGACGTTGTCGTTGCCGTCGCGGTCGCCGTTGCTTAAGTTCCCATTATCTGTCTCTTCCTTAAATACTTCATTCTGATACAACAGTTTTCACCTAGTTCTTCTAACTTCTTCTCCTCCTCACTACACATCTTTTCTTCTTTTTCCGTTTTTTCTTCTTTGGAATTTAGAAGTGTCACTGGACTTCTTTGGCAAAAACCATGACTGGTTTCTTTCTCGGAGGGCTCCTCCAAACTTCTATCAAGAAGCCTCGTTTACGAATCTCCACCCATGATTTCTTTCATTCCTCGCGTTTTTCCGATTGTATGTAACCGTCGCCAAGCGCAAGTAAAAATTGGTTTTGATCATGTTTAATTCGCACATGGTTGACAACGTTGCGCGAGTTTTGTCAACCAATCACAGAGCGTAGTAGAGCAAAACCAAAGCAAACGCGCAATTATTTCGACACTAAACTGAAAGCAGCTCTCTATTCCCAGACACACCTCTCTCTGCATCTGCAGTTTTATGTGGAAGAACAACAGCGCCATTCCCATTACGCGTCTTGAGATTGGAAATCAATGAAAACGTCTTTCCAGTAATAATTCCAGTTGCGTCTCATCAGGCTCTTTGACGTCTACACCATGTGAATACATCCTCAACTCATCTAATTCATCTGTGTTGTCAGTTCCAGGAAGATTTAACTGCCTGGCAACATACTCAATACCTGCACTGTGGTATTTCTGGTTCCCTTTTCAGGATTCGTGGATGAAAGGGAACCTCAACAATTTGGTTGGCAGGAACCACTTGACATTTCTGTGAAGAACCAGAGTGCATTCCTTGCAAGAGAGCCTCTCACTGATCCTCCTTTAACTTTGATTTCTTTAATGATTGTTAGTGCCTGTTCTTCAATAACCAGCTCCCCATCAGACACCTGATTGTGTTTTCAAGCGTCCAGTTTTGCAAGTCCTGCTTAGGGGCTAGATTCACGAACCCTTCCGAAGTCAGTTAAGATGTACCCTCGGTATTGTTTCTTGAGAATAGCAAATCGTTAGTCCAACAAAAGTCTATTGTTAAGAAACAATACTTATGATACATCTTATCTTAAGATGCTGAAACGTATTGAAGACAAATGTTTCTAATATGTTGGCTATCTGCTCAATCTGTGCCTCCGCGTGTTGAAATTCCTCAAAATGAGGAACCATCGAAGCAAACGCCAAAGTGAAGTTTTTCAGGCATCCAGCTGGCGCCAGATTCACAAGCCGCCCTCCTAAGTTAAGATGTCTCTTAAGGTGTAGCCTGTTCCAGGCTCCTAGAGAGAAGCGCGAAGGAGAGGGCGAGGGGACGAAAACGAGGGGGACTGGGGAGAGAAAAAGAGTGAAGGCTCCTAGAGAGAAGCGCGAAGGAGAGGGCGAGGGGACGAAAACGAGGGGGGTCGTCCCCTCGCCCTCTCCTTCACGCGTCTCTCTAGGAGCCTGGAACAGGCTACTTAAGGTGGGGCTTTACCTGACTTTGAGGGAAATTTGAAGGGGTTTTAAGAATGGATAGAAGAAAGAAAATGATTTTTGGAACACTAACAGACAGTCGATAACCACGCAAGAGCACCCCAGGTTGCTAGTGGACTAACTTGGTATCCGTCTATTAATTATTAACTACAAATTCTAATTTTCAAAATTCACTAAATCTTCAACATTTCTTATTTATCTTAATTTTACCAATCCTTCAAGAAAAAATTATTTCCTTCCAAAGATACCTAAAAATCACCCAAAAATTCTAAAAACACCCCAAATCATTGATTTGTGTTATGAATGGAGGGTTTTTGTATTGCTTGAAATGCAAACAAGATATTTCCATTTGACCGATTTTAAGCGGCGTGAAAACGGCTTTCAGGTGAACCCCCACCTTAAGACGAACATTTTCAAGAAAATCCTTGATGTAATCGACATCAACCCAAAAGATGTCAAGAAATCCACGCGTTCAAGACTTCTGTCAGAGTTGTGAACGAAAAAAGTGATTTTATGACGCTATAGGACGAAAACAAGCTTCGCACCAAAACGAGGCCGTGCCTCGTGCACGTCTAAGAAAATGTGTCCCACATGGGAGGGAAAGACGCTGTCGCATCCTATATATAATGTTTTCAGCATCATCAGGTTTTCGGAGCTCCCTCAGCGGGTGGACCGGTGAGGGTGGGACTCTGCAGAGACTCTGCGCCCAAGGGAGCAGAGACGGGGGAGCATTTTGCTCAAATTATTATTATTATTATTATTATTATTATTATTATTATTATTATTATTATTATTATTATTATTATTATTATTATTTATTGTCATATTAACATGTTAAAAGGCGCGTTTTAACTTGTATCTACTTCAGATGGATGTATCTGCACTGTTAATTCGATTTAAATGTTAAGAAAGCTATGTTCTTGTCCCCCTTTAAGTATTAAGATATATCTCCATTTATGGCCCCAGCTGGTTTCTAAGATAGTTGCTTGCATTCACTTCAACACTCTAACGGGGAATTGATTTGGAATCGCTTTCGCTTAGTCCAGTGAATTAAGCCACCACCAGATTGGTATGCTTTGAGAACATTCTTTGGTGGTGATCTATATTACTGTAAACTGAAGTTCTCCAACGTCTGGTCAGTAAAAATAATGCAATCAGGACACATGTAGAATATTTGCTACTTATTAGATGCTGTATATACATTTACTTGAATAAAAGCCTCCTTGGGCCAAATACACCCCTCAAAGTAACACCTGCTTATTGAACGGTCATTTCAGTCAGGATAGAAATTAAAAACCAATGCTCAAACTACACGAATATACTGGTCCAAACACCATCAGTTTGGTTCATCCACTCGATTAGTTTTATACTAATTGAGTGCCCCAAACTCTGCACCCACAACTTTTTGTTAATTGAGCTTCTTTTGTTTGTATTTTTTTATGTAAATGTGTTATTGTTCTGTTAACTCTTAAATGCTCGACTTCAACTTCACATTGACAAAATGGAAAAATGAGTATGTACTACGTGGTTGCACAGCTGATCCCATTTCACATGGCCTTTGATTACGTAACATCGATTTCTTCAAAAATAAGAAATTGTTATTGGGAGGGAGTGTTCTTTCAGACAACTCCCATACGTGAAGAGTTAAGTTACATTCTGCAGGATGTTCAAAGAGCGGATGAATTTATGCAATGGATATATCGCTATGGTACATCAGATATAATAGCTAGTGTAAATTTCGTCGGCTGGGGCGTCACTCACTGTTCTGTCTCCTTTATTTTAATTAACACTCTGTTGTTGAACCCAGTTTTCAATGTAATCAGTTTATTCCAGTCAATAGGTGTTGGAAAAAGAAAATAAATGTTGTATTTTCCGCCCCGATATTCTTATCCCCCTATTCTCTGTAAACCAAATTAAAAACTCATCAAGACTGGCATTCATGCTGTCATCATTGGTTGAATTATGACAGATAAGCTCGCTGCTAATTAGAATTTTGATCTAACGTTTTAATCCAGCTCAGACAAAAAAACACTCACGCACAAAGGCTCTGATCTGGCTATTGGAGAGGGTGACAAACTTACTGGGCCGTACTAATGGGCAAACATGTAAATTAGGTTAACAAAACACACTCAGGTTTGTGTTTGCAGATCATCGAGAAGATGATTTTACATTTGTACAAAGCTTTAACCGGCTTAGCATCTTTCTTTATTGTATTCTGGCACTGAGACCAAAATGTATTTCGTTAAGCTTGCATTTGACTTCCCTCCATGTTGGCTAGGTTGAACCTATATTATCAGGTTCTCCACATAGCCTTTTCGTTTGTTTACCTTTTCGTTTTCTTTAATTAACTATATAATCACACGGCTACATAGTTTCTTAATGGAAGGTACTTAGAAGCAAACCGTTCTAAGGGCAAAAGTGATGTAGGAAAAGTTAAACGCTCTCGTTACCTAAGCCTTCCACGTGTCTGTTGATGTTGTTTAACAATTTCAGAGCAACATGTTTTCAGACGTTTTGTTGAAAGCGGTTGCTTGTTAGCCACTGAGAAATTGTACGTTGTCAGGAATGTTGATCAGTCGTCGATGCTTAGCAGAATAAAGATAGCTACAATGATCTATCAGATGTAAATGAAAGGTCCATCAGTAGTGAATTTTAAGATCAATTTTGAGCATCCGTGACACACGAGGTATTGCTCCTTTCCGCTCCGCTTGACACTATCACATTCGAGTTTGTCCGTAGGACCATTGCCGCGGAATACTACAGTCCATGCTTCCTTGTGTTTGCAGCCTTATTATAACCGCAGAGTTTTTATTACACTTAAATCAATCATTTCTATCGGAGAAGAAGTATTAAACCAAGAAACCCACAAACCAAGAGTTACCATAGCAATTTGACACTCTCGAAAGGGCTTTATCGTTTCTCTGCTTTCCAGAAACTAACAACTCACAATTCCGCGGCAAAGATCGACAGTCACTCGGCGCATTTGACCAAAACTGACTTTGCCTGTGCCAATGCGGGTCAGCTGTTTACTTAACTCTGTAAAGTCCCCCGGTGTTGTTTATTTTCAACAATGTTTCCATGTGAGTGCTTCCCTTGAAACTTTTCGCCTTGATCTTCGTTATCAAAGCTGGGTCACGCTCCCGGATCGTACGTTCCATGTCGTCATCATTGTCAATTTAGCTTTCAATCCAGTGAAGATTTTTTCTCGTTTTTCAAGCCTTCCCCTCAACACTTCATTCCTGTGTTTAATCTCTTGTTGAAGTTTGATATATTTGTCGATTTCTTCCCGTACTTGAACGACAACAGCCTCCTTAACCCGCAGTCGATCCTTCATTTCGTTTATTACATTCTCGCATCTCTGACTTAGCTGCTCCTTTTCAAATCTCAGTTTCTCCGCTTGCAGCAAAAGCGTATCTTGAAAGTCCTGTGAGTTTTTTAATACACTGTTCTTCTTAGCAAGCTTTGTTTTTAGTCCGTCTATTTCGTGGCTTGCTCTGGCGACCTCGTTCATGATGTCGATTTTGTTCTTCACTAGTAGAAGCAATGTGTCTTTATTTTCTTGAATTGTCCGCTCTTGTTGACACAGTG
Organism: Pavona decussata; assembly: GCF_977016875.1. Lineage (NCBI taxonomy): Eukaryota > Metazoa > Cnidaria > Anthozoa > Scleractinia > Agariciidae > Pavona > Pavona decussata. The sequence continues at coordinate 4,815,318 of NW_028145504.1, read as the reverse complement.
TTGTCTTCTTCATGGCTCCAAAAACAATAAAAGCTATATGGGTCTTATATAGTGGCTTTTTTAACAGCAACACTCTCATAAAGTAGAAAGATTGTCTGGTTCCATTCCCACGTAAACTGATCCGAAGTATGAACACGACAGAATGAATGCAACAGAATGACACGACAGAATGAATGACAGAATGCGTCGACCTTTGGACTTCTCACGAGAGCCGAGGAAGTTAGAAGAGACAGTGGAATTCTCGCACTGTTGCCGCTTTCATCCCACTAGCCTCCTGTAAGTCAAATTTGTCGCTTAAAACATTCTATCTGAGACCTATTAATTCTCAGAGAAAGAGCGTTTTAATGTTTGTTTTTTCGAATTCCCATGACGCCAAGACAAGTCACCCATGACCAGGGTACTAAATAAACAAGTTTCGCAGTTAGCTGTGACTTTGATAAGGTATCAATTACTCGAATAAGCCCTCTTGCATACCAACATGTCACATTGTTCGTTTTTATTATAACCAATAATTTTGCCCTCACGGATCATCTCGTTTCCAACATTTCTTGTCTCTGCAGCTTTTCGGTCTCATTTGCACATATCGCCGTGAATAACAAAAGCTGCAATCATGTCAGAACACTAATTTACGCCTGACTGTTGGACCCCTGTTGTTTTGGGGTTTTGTCTACACGTGACTTGACTCCTAGAATGTACACGGGAATCAAAAACACACAATAACTGTACAAAACGTACATACGGAGTATAACTGTAACACGACGCAAATGAGGTTGTGCCAAATCTGTACAAAACACATGTTGTGCACGACCGTGCACGTATCATCAGATATTTCCTGAGTGGATGCATTTGACATTTCATCAGACAATCAATTATTTTTCAACCATAATTGATATCACTGACAAATGGTGAAATCAAATAATAATAATAATAACAATTTACAAGCCAGGAAGTATTAAAAAATTCCCATAACCTCCATGCGACATTCCAGAAATGCTACAGAATCGTTTTACCTTTCGTCTTCTTGGTGTAAAGTTACAGAAAAATGCATGTGTCCTTTGTCGTGCTTTTCGCTTGCTAATTGGGTTATGATTTATGAATAATAATTCGTGTTTTAATATATATTCATGAGAACTTGGCAGAAAAAGGAAGCCGCAAGATTTGGAAACCGTTTCCTGTCTTCAAAACTAACAAACTACACCTTACGCGTGACCAAAAGTGAATTGTCATTCTGTTCAAAGCACTTTGAAGTTTAATTAATTCTTTTGTGGTATTCAGCTCGATTGACGTATTAATTACGCTGGTGGTCACTGTTGATTTTTCTGATATTTGCCCGAGGAGGTAAACAAAACTTGCGGGCGTTGCTAACAAGAGAAACAATCTTCACGATCACTTGGATTTGAGGCAAACGGTTTCTGACACCTCAGTTTAATCGAGTGATGTAGCATGTAGACCTAAACAAGTCTTCAACACTAAACAAATCTAGATTCTCGATAATCAACTGTCGAACACAAAAGACATTCCAACATGGCAGAAGAAATAATGGCTGCTTTTCCTTCAGTAAAACAGGAGACCAATCAGAGTGGAATATCAAATGATAGGAGGACAGAGAGTAAGACATGCTTCGAGCAAGGTCCGATATGGGAATTTGCAGAAGAATATGAGAGTCTGGAACGAGAGGAATTAGATACGAAAAGTACCGGTCGCCGAAAGGTCACGCTTCCTGAGGCATCAACAGCAACCAAAAGCAGGAGACTTAAACCGGAACATTACAGTCACAACGCATTGAGCACAGAAGACTTGAAGCTTCCTAAACAAAATATGCATCGATCAGGGGTATTAAACTCTGCTTTTGAACTGCCAAATCGCCATTCAAATCAGCTTCCAGCATTCACAGCTATGCCAACCGTATCGCCAAGGTCACGGGCTTTCACTGATGCTTGTCAACTGTCTTCACTTGAAGATAGCAAGAATTCAATTGAGGGGAGAACATTTCGGGAGAACTTGAGTTTAATATATCGTCAAAATAGGGAGATGAAAAAGTTGGAGTATGACAACATGGCCTCGAGACAAGCCTTACAAGATGCACAGGACTTGATATGTGATCTAAAAGCGAAAATTGAGAAACGAAAAAAATTCATCAGAGAAAGGAATGAGAAGGAAGGTGATCTGGCTCGCCAGGTCGAGACTTTGAGACGAGAAAGAGATGAAAAGCTCTTGGAGTACAAGTTAATAATGAAAACAATGAACCAAGCTCTTGCGGCAAAAGACAAAACATTGGAAGACACTGAAGTGGAGAAAAAACGAATGGAAAGCGCCTATCAAGACCATTTAAAAGAAAATACGGATCTCATGAGAAAAATAGAGATACGAGAGAAACAAATAACACAATTGAAAGAAAAGGCAGAGAAAACAATGAAGTGGAAGGTCAATGTCCGAAATTGAAGCTAGAACACTTTTACAAAGGTCACCAAAAGGCTCCCATGCCAGTATCAGTTATATTCAAATTTTGTCTATTAAGGCGATTAGTCACGACACAGAAATATCCTTTTCCCTTTCAATCGACAGGTTTTTTCTCAGAATTTACTGGCAATTTCGACCATCGGTAAAGTCGGTAAACACTCAAGAGTTCCCTCCTAAAGTATTTTACAAAACAGTTAAGGTACGGCTTTGGAAATTCGTCTGAAACGACTGAATCAGTGGTGCTGCAACAACATGTTTGAACAAAAGCTTTGAGACTCTTTAAATAACAGCAAGCTAAAATAAAGCATTAGTTGGAGAGAACTCATAGAGTAACTCTAAGCTGTTTGTGAAGAATAGTGTTTCCCACTCTTCACCTGTCAACGTACAAATCGAGACAAATTTTCTATCTTTTCACGTGATCGTTTAACGAAAGTTAATATGCAGTAGTAAGTTAGAACCATGTGCAAGACTGCGCTTCATTCAGGCTTAAAAGTTGAGACATAGAGATATAAGATCGTGTGCAATTGCAAACTCGGAAATATTTCCGGGTGAAAGAGGTTAGTCCACTTTTCCGTGAACACAAGCAGAAACTTCAGTTCGTGTTTTAAAAACCTTATTTATAATAAAAAGAAAATATGGAAACCGACTGCAATTCGCATCATTAAACTGGGGTCTTCCCACTAGTTTGCTTTGGTTCAATGCTCACAATAAGCTGATACTGTAGTTACGGATAGGTTTGTGTCAAGAAGAGTATTCGAATGAGCGGGGGTTACCTGCACCGTTTGCAACGTCTCACATTTCTGATCGAGAGGACAAAAGAACGAACAACAAAACAATGTGCCTAGACAGGTTATCTGGGTCCAGTGAAAATAGAGCTTTGAAAAGGTGCAGGCCTACTGGATGAGAGATATCCTCGTTCAGTTCTGTTACTGTGTTTTCGAAGAATTAGTTAAAGCCAAGAGAGGGGCAAGATGTCTGCATATTTTGTTGGCAAAAACTATGATGGTTTATTCATCGAGAATTCAGGTCCTGAGTTGATATATTCGTCAGTTTTGGTCACGGTCTTCAAAGGATGTCAGTTTTTCGAAGGTAATTTTGATTCAATTTAGGGGTGAATTTTTTTCGCTGTTGAAACTACCTGCAATTTTCTTAAGGTCTTTTAAGGACATTTGATAACCACTTGAAATGTTATGGAGCGAATGAAGCAGAGTTCATGTACTGTGCCCATGAATTTGTCAAAGCTTCCTTGGAGGTGGGGAAGGCGGGGGGAGGGGGCAAATGGTAACCGGCGGTTTGCTCACATCGCATGTGCTCCATTTTCGTGGCATGAAATCGCAATAGAATCGGACCTAGAAAAGACGCGGTAGTATAACAGACGAGCGATATTAACATTACTCAAAATCGAAGCTGCTGCGAGCATCGTTTCAGTAAACAGACGACGCCAAATAGCTTGTGTAAGCGGCTCTTTTAGAGGCTCAAAACTATTGAGAGATTATTTTAGCACATCAAAACAAAATACCAGCCAAATATTTGTAATAATAGTGTGAATAACAGTAGAGAATAGCAGCAAAGCTCTGCTAGAAGTGCATCAAAACTAAACAAAAGGATTAATCTTGTGACTCCTAAGATCAAAAGATTAATTTCCTTTTAAACAGATTATCTTATCCTTTCCATTTATTGACGATTTCTTTCATTCTCTGCACTTGTTTGTTTGGCGGTGCATTTCGTAAGGATAAAAAGATCTTAATTACTTTTGAAAATTCAAGATCATATCTTAAGATCACTTAGTCAAATTCCATAAAATCGATCGCCTTTTGTGACATCCTGGATTCGTTACATGCGAAAAACAGTGGTTTTACAGACGAGCAAGCTTCAGCAGATGAAATGACACCCTACAAAAATACCACGCCTATGTTGAGCAGGTTTAGGGCTGAAAAACCCACAAGGCCATTCAGTATTTCACTCGCAGCGCACATTGTCATATTAAATCGTTTATGTCTAAATGCGCATAATTGCCACTGTAATCGTGCATTCATGCAAGAGTATGGATTACACTAATGCATTTTCGAAGCGCCTTGTTTTCATTACCAAAAACACATCAAAAGCTTCGTGTCCACATAATCATTTTCGCAATGTTTACCTCCACACACTGACTAAAACACTTGAATACGCTGATACGTCACTAGGAACCGTTACCACGGTCATCTACGCATGCGACAAATAGACGCGCCCGCGATCTTTGTGGCATTTCCCGCGTCAGCGTGATACGGTAGTTCCGGCTCCGCTCTTTTCAAATAAGGACCTTCAAATTTGACTACGAATACGAGATTTAATGCGAGTACAACTCTTAAAATATAGTTTGCGTGGTTTAGATAATTATTGTCACGCCAATCTTGTTTGTAGGGTCTTCTTATCTGCTGCTGGTATAAACATCGGGAAGGAGCGAGAGTTCTGGGGACGTGACTGATTTGAAATTTGAAAGTCGTACTCATATTCTGATCTGAAGATCCCTAATGCCTCCATTCTGAACAGCTTTCTCAAATGCATGCGTTTTTGATCGTTTTAGAGTAGACTCAAAGCTAAAACGCATGGAGAACTGTACGTTTTCAAACCGCAAATGCATTAGTGCTCACGGGGCCTTAAAATGTTAGCGTCCGCTTTTTTTATGAATGCGATTGTAACACAGTTCGCTATAAATACGAAAATGTTTAATTTCCTGTGCGGTAATAAATATTTTACGATACTGGTCGAAGCGTTTTTTTTTTTTTTTATACTTAGTGGTGACACATTGTCATGATGTTGCCATTGTGTCAAAATGGAGGAAGCTGGACAAATATCACAGATATTCAGCTGTCTATTGTCATCGTTTATGTGCACATGCAAGTCTTTCTCCGGTACGTTCTTGCATTGTAAATGACCGAGAAATGCACGGCCGACGTTAATAAAACCATTGAACTTTACAGCCCAGGGCTAGCTTCGCCGGTCTCAAAACTGCGATAAATTGTCGAGACTTGGAAGTATTTTTCAAATCCGCTTCGCTATCGATTGATCATAGCTTTTGTTATAAATAAAACTTTCAAGGTTTTACCTTTCAAACTTATTTAAAATATAATTTGTGCACGTAAAGTAGGTTTTTGGGCCTGAGAAGTTTTCGAGACTTTTGGGAAGCGCACGCCTCCTCTAATTCCGGGAAATATTAAAAGTCCTAAATTTGACCTTGAAAAATTGAAAACAAACAAACAAACAAATGATACAACGTGAAACAAGTGCTCAACCGCTTTCATCTGAGCGTTACACTTCAAATGGGATTTAACCGCAGACTCTAAAGTTATCTAGAAAGGCATTTAATGACTCAATATCACACTTTGAAGGCGAATGGGCTTTTAAACTAACTGATATACCTGAAAATCACGAATGTTTGAACATTGGGCAAATTTTATGCGGCTAACTTTCACTGTACGTTTAAATTATAGCCTCGCCTTGCTCGTCAAATCTTGTTGACATGAGATCTTCAGTTCTGAGAACAGACTGAGAGCGAGAAAGAACAAATGAGATAATATTATAGCAAGTAGTAGAAAATAGATACAAATGGCCTGTTGATGCACGAGAAGGGAAAGGAAACATTTTGGACAACCTGGTTAATTCTTATTTCACCGGCCAGCTTGCTTGATAAACAAAGAATATGGCCAAAAACGTCGCAAGCATAGCGGCCAATATTAGGTAAACTCGTCAGCTCGTTTTAAGCACATTGAAAAACAATGTCGTACAAAAGCCATAGATGAAGATATGAATTGTTGCCTCGTTATAATCTTTGAAAAACAGACATTAAAATCAATTCATAGGGGACTTTTAGCCATTCAGTGCAGGGCAAATATCAAGGTGGCCTTAAAGTGTTCACTGCTGTCTGCCATACGCGTTAACTATAAATTAAAAGATGTCATATGCAACAAAATACCATTTTAAAAAGCTTTTTTACATAAATAGAGACCAAACAAAAGACTTACTGATCAATACCGCGCCGATTGAAAGATTGACTCACTCGACAGACATTGTGTTCGTTTTTAATTGTTGAAATCTACTTGCCTCTTTTTTTACTATGCGCTTTTCCTGGCGAGCAGAGTCAATATACTGATTGAAAAGTCGGCATTGTGAATCTAGGCTTTCTTTCAAACAGATGCGTTCTTCGTATAAATTAACAAAACAACAATCAGCGAAACGAAAGGCATAAACTAGTCACAAAATTTTATTTCACCAGAATTTCTTTTTCTGCGAGCATTAAACCTAAAAGAAATTAACGAGATAATCAGTGGTCTAAAAAATTAGTGATGTGTTTCTATGTATAAAACAGTCGTACATTCAACTCCGGCAAAAGTGCGTCTGTTTTTCTGTCTTTGTTTCGTCTTTGTCGTTCATAGTGAATTTAAAGAAAATAGCACCCGACAAATGTGCACTTTATCACTTTAAGAAAGTAAAGAGCGTTCTGGTTATTATTTCAAGATTGATGAATATTCTGTCACTGTTTTATAATGTTGGAACACAGTTTGTGAATATCGCGTACAGGTGGCAATCATAGAGGAATACTAATCACTTCTCGAGAAAGTGCTATCTTAAAATAGATTGTTATCGCTCACCGCGTTAAAAGTTAATGGTGTATTCTATTTTAATAAAAGAAACATGCGCCACTTACAAGCAAAGCTTTCGCAGAAGATAAATGATAAATTTGTTGCGTTAAACGTTACACTATGAACCACATATTGCCTCTTTTCCTCGATTAACGAGGAAGCTACATTGCAAGTTTAGTCAGCTTAAACGAACAAATTACAATATTGTAAAAAATTCATTGGCAATCAGACCCACACTTACCGAAAGCTAACGTCATAAAGCTGTTTTATTGTTTTAGACCGAGCCGTTTCGTGGCTATTAAACTAACGAGTTCGGCAGTGCTCTGCAACTGTACATAATAAAGAAAGTTACGATGAACCATAGATTCTATTTAAACATAGTTTCGTCCCCTCAAGTTTTTGGTTAAAAGGACAGAATGGCGACGTTTTCAGATCTTCCAGCCTCTTCTCCGCTTCAGTTCTGTGCCTTTCAAAGGGTTCAAAATTGGCAGCACAATACATATGGGATACGCCAGTCTTTAAATCCTTGAGCGAAGTTTCACATAATCAGTACCCGTGTGCTTCACACAAATTTGAAAGCAATCTGAGTCCGTATCGCTTGGAGGCGAACTGATGTCTAGAGCTCGCAAGACAATACGCTTAGAAGCTTCTCTGGTGTGTCGATTAGATGAGCGGGACAGATAGGATTTTGTACCTCTAGGAACGCAGCAAACTCCGAAAAAGAGTCTAAGACATCCCACTCGACCGTCAAGTTCATGTAGCACATAGTGGCTTGTTGACTGATAGCGTTGAAAGCTGAAGGTCGGTTAGGAAGGCCGTCTTGTGTAAACCCGCAACTACCACTGTTTAAAGTTTCGTTTTTTATTTGGGTCGCAGACAAAGACTGTATATTTCTGTCCCGAGGAACCTTCCGTGTGATTTCCGGCTTCTCTTGTCTTTTACGGATCCTCACATTAACTTTTGCTTTTTTCTGGCGGCTTCCTTGAGTAGCAGTAGGCTTTACGTCTGGCTGTATAACCGTATTATTTGCGCTAGCTTGCTCACATGTTGATGCCTCAGTTTCTGTTGAAGCAGCGGGAAAGTCAATGTGATGGAGTCTTGTAGTGTTTCCAAATCGCAATGCCATGCTATATATACGAGCTTCAAACCCGCTCTGTGATTCAAAATCTCCGGAAATCAGTTAAAAGCTTAGCACAAAATTCTCGTCCGCCGAAAAGATCCTCCTTTTAATTTAAATGTGATGTACTTATCTCTTGTTCGGCTGCTCTTTCTTTTCCACCACTGATGTGTGTACAAAATTTCAGCTATAACGCAGAGGCAGTTTGCGATTAGGCGAGAAGACTAACACTTCAAACAGAAGCAACTGACGATAACTCAGCAATATTCGACGTCCCGTCTTCGTCGCCGCTCTTGTCCAAACGAAATTTCTAGCGCCGGACTAAATTGTTCCTCGTGTTGTACAAATCTGCTCGCGTGTGTTATGGCGGACATAACAAGCACGTTGTTATCGTTGTCTTCCATGAGAAAAAGTAACCGCGAAACATATGGTACCTGTTTGAATCACAACGACGAAAGTCGGTTCAACTCATTAAGCAAACATCTGCTTGTTAGAAACGTACTATTGGCTGCCGAAGGGGCTATTGTTTGGTCTCCGCTTTCGCTCGTCTTTGTCCGTTTTCTTTTTAGCTCGCCAAGCATCAGTAACAATTTAGCTTCCTAAATATTAAGTAAACGCCGGTTTAGTTGATGCTGTATAATTTGAATGCGTTATATTCATTGCGAATCTCGGCCGTACGTGCGAGTGTGAGTCTTGCCGTTTCCGCGAAGTAAGGTAATTCCGCGTTCAGGTTTTCCCACGTTTTTCCATACGGAATTATATAGACTGTTGTTTGTTTTCCTCGATTGTTTCTCATTTATTATTCACACAAATTAACCATCACATGGAATAGGCTCAATTCAGTTTAGGAGCGCTAAAAGAAAAGACAGCAGAAAGTGTTAGTTTACAATTTCAAGCAACAATCGCGGTAACAATGGAAAAGAAGAAAATTGTTTCTAATATTTGCAGTGGCGCTGTACAATACGCGAATTGAAAGTTTGTTCGTATGGTTACTTAGCTTTACGGCAGCAATATAATTTTGTTTTCTCTTGAGAAATTTCTCCGACAAAGAAAAACCGGTCTTTGTATGTTTTCACCTGTTTTTAATGTTTTGTTATTGTGATGGATTTATCAGAATAACTAATCCTAAACTGGCATTTAACTGATATGACCCAAGGATAGCCGAGAATGCAAATTTCTTTTGTCACCACTGAGATCGCAGTAAGATTTTTTTTTTCAAACAATGAGAGGCATCTCATGCCCTAAAAGCTTTCTCATTAAATTGTCTTTCGCAATAAACTGAACTTTGCTATTGATTTTGCTGTTTTTAATGGCTTGTTGTTTTCGCCGCTGTCAAATACACTTTTGATTTCTTTCAAAAAAAAACGATCTGGTGAAATTATTACTATATTTTAAGATCAAAATTTAGTTTGTTCCTCCAGGCAGTTGAACTATTCAAATTACAACTACCGCTCTTGAATATGACTTAACGGATTATTGCTATAGTACTGAATATTAAAATCACAAAGATTTTGCAAAAGTGGAAACGTTTGTGATCATTACGAATTAATTCATATTCCATTTTTGTACTTCTTTGTCTCCAAAATTTTCGCCCTTAATTGTGTTGTTTTCAATATCGAATATCGAATCAGGCTACTGAGCGTGTTTTTTATATCGCAAAGAAAAGTCGTTATTAAACCCATTTTTAACGAAAAGGAGTTTATAAAACGAATGCTTTTTTTTTTGGCGAAATTATTTCATGGCGATCATATATAACGAGGATCGTTTTAGCGATTTTTCATTTAGATATAAATGGTTCAGCCTGTTTCAAATTCCTCGTATTGTTGTACTTGTGGTAAATATTAAAATCATTGTTTTTATTTTTCCTTTCCCGCTCATGAGCTATTAATTACAAATCCTTTTTTTATATATAAAGAAACTGATTTCGGTAATATGTGCAACGTGTTTTCATTAGAAGTGTTCGCCCACACAGAAGATAAGCAACACCGAGCTCGTTTCTGACGCAACAGATCCCAAAACACAAGTTTCTCTGCAACACGTTCAACAAGCAATGTTGGACGGTTTTATATTTTTTAGCTGAATGTCGATAAAGCGAAACATTTTAAGCTGGAAAAATCATACTTTCACAAAAACTGCAACTTTTCTAGAATTAAAGGTCATAATGGTCAATGACGCATTTAGTATTTATGTAACCCAAAAGTTTTAGTTTCGCCTACGTACCCCGAGTCGCTCGATCAGCACTCATTTCAGGAAACCTATCATGGTTCACTGCCGCACAAACATTGTCAGGACTTATTTAACGACATCAAACAACAAATTTATTCATTGCAACTACAGCCCATATCAAAGAAAGAAGATCTTACACTTTTCAAAGTAAATCAAATGTGCGATTTTGAGGAATAGCAAGTGGTTTCAGCAGTTGTAGCTAGCTCGATATTTTACTGTTGTCTTCACCGTATGATCCAAATAAAGTCTAAAAGATAACTTTGTCTGATATTCAAGAGAATAGCTAATTAAATGAGCATCGCAATTTTTTTTTTGTTTGTTTGGTTTTTTTTTTACCAAAACCCGGCTTTGGAATTGTCTCAAGATTTTTAAAGATTAGAGACGTGCGGATATTGCAGCGCAGGTAGCCACTTTTCTCAGTAAAAATAAACGAGATTTTACTAATACCTTTCACATAAAGTAATGACTGAGGCCAGAGCGCCAGGTGCCAATTTAGTTTTTCTTATACTCCCCCACAGGTGAATTGCGGCTGCTAAACTACATTGTAAATTAACGCCCGCGTTGTTGGCTACAATTGCGCCCAACATGTTTGGAGCGTTTGAACACCCTGTTGGGCGCTGTTCAGAGTTGTTGTCGGTGAAGTTTGAAACGTTTCAAACTTTAAGCCAACACGTCCCACAACTTCTCGTGTTGTGATCGTTGAAGCATAGCTCAACAACGTTGCGTGCGTTTGAGTAGCTTGCGTGGCCGGCGTAATCCCCTTCCCCGATTACGCCGGCCACGCAGAAATGCCGAGCTCGAGGAATATGGTGGGCTCACGCACGCGCGCCACACATGGTATTCATAGCGATTTTGTCATTCACGAGGTTCATTATGCACTGACCAACACTGATGTGACTTATTGTGATCCATTGATCTGATGACGACCAACTGACAACAAATTTGCTTCGCCCAACAATTTGGGTCTTGTTGAGAGCCTTTTCACGGGCCAAACTAAATGACAGTGACTTTCTCCGGTGGTATTTTAAGTTATGAACACGTATAGTGTTTACAAACAAAATAGCGCAGTTTTGTAAGCTATGAAGCCGATTTAGGACCCCAAGAAAGAACAATTTCTAAAAAACTAATCCGTAATCCGTGACCATAATAAAATATAAATAAGTGATTTTGTCAAAGGAAAACAAACTCTGTGAACAATAAATAGATGTATTAAAATATTTTGGGACAGACCCTGACACGCTGCTAGAAGATGGCAAAACGCGAACTCGTGGTTGAAATGCTGCTAAATGATGGCGCAATGCGAACTCGTGGTTGCAAGACCTTGAAACACTGCTAGAAAGAACTCGAAATGCTGCTTGAGGACGACGAAACGCAAACTCTTGCTCGCAAGACCGTCAAACGCTGCTCGAAGACCTCGTGGTTGCAGAATGACAGCTACCCGACAGCACCTTTCGCGCTTGCTGAAATATTACCCGAGACGACCGTGCGCGCCTAGTTTGATCAAATCGAGATTTTTTTCGCATACTAACCAATTTACTTACAGTACTTACTTTCTTACATTTTGAAATTCCTTATATGCATACACGCGGGGAATCCTAGGGTGCCTCCTCGGGTTTTGGCCCCTGCGGGGGCAAAAACACATTGTAAACAATCTCCGTCATTAATTGAAGTTTAAATGAAAATTAGTACGAGAAATATTTTTGGTTTACTATCAGTGTCTATCTTCCTTTTTTTACGTTATCTTTGGAGACCAAAAGTTGACGGGATTGGGTGTGTTTGTAAAGCCGGCGTAAGTCAGGAAGACTGGTTCTCTCTGATTTGGATGTCAGAAAAAGGCCTAACGTTCAGGGTCTTGTTGTGCGATGAAGTGCAATGAAATGAAGCTTCCATCACTATTTTCAACAAGAGAAAGTTTGCCTGTCAACATAACAGGGAAGTCCAAAAAGTTGAGAACTGCTAACCCAATTACGAATTATAAACTTTAAAGTCCGTCAAATCCACAACGAAACTACAGCTAAATTCGTTAAAAGTTCTCAATTGTAGTTCTTTTCGATTCATGTTAGCTTCTGTCGTAAGAACAAAGGGAACAACTTCAGTTATCTCTAGTGCTACAAGGTGACCGTCACCCGAGATATTCATGGACGATACTTTGGCATCAGGAGTAAACACAGCTAATAGTGCTATTCTATCTTTGTGTAGCCTCCAAAAGCGAATCGACCGATCCTTGGAGTCCAGGCCTCCTGCTGTCGTCATGGCGATTGTGCCGTCATCGATGGTGTATATTCGGTGGACTGAACCTAGATGTGCAAGGCTGATTCTGTGAAGGCAATCTCCAGTTTCGATGTCATAGAGTTCTATTGTTCCATCGAACAATCCCAGGACCAGGCTTCTTGTTTCTGAGCTGATGGCCGATGAATGGACTTGGTGCTCTGCCCCGGAGATGAACAAAAGCTTTCCAGTCTTCACGTCAAAGATGACAGCCCGGTAGAGCTTTGTATCAAGGTCGAAAATGGTGTCTAACAAAAGGCTTCCATCTTTGACCAGCTCCATTTCTATAAAGAAATAAGGGAAGTGAGGAAAAAACGATCTAATTCTCATACTTAATTCAATTTGTCTTTCATTCTCACACAACTGCATTTCATCGTTCTTTTTTTTTTTTTTTGTTTCTTCAAAACATTACTTGCTCCAACGCTGCAGAATGTTTATTCGGGACAGTGAGACCTTTCAAACCTCGGACATCTGATTTTGCCGAACGTAAGGAACTGACATTGAATTCCTGTGCCCGTAGCCAATGGTGACTTAACAAGTACCTACAATAGTGACGATAACAGTGCGAGGAAGACTTTGTTACTCAGAGTTATTTTTGGTTTAAGAGGGCTCCGAAGTGTGGTAACTAAACTACAACCTATCATTTTCACCTTTTTAGTATTTTGACGCTTGACCGGGCTTAACAGGCGCCCGCACTTACCATTGAAATCTGCCTGCATATTCTCTAAGTTAATTTCCCGGATGCAAGTCCTCTGCTTCAGATCCCACACGGAGAAAAAGTACCGACTCTTGCCTGGGTCCTCCTTGTTAATCACGCTGTGCCCGGAAACACAGATGTCCCCATTTGGAGCATGTACGAGTCTACAAGACAAAATGTGTTGAATTGTTAAGAATAGGTCATAATTCATTAATAGTCTGTTTCTAAGCCCAGAGCTTTATCTTATAGTTTGCTTCCGTGGCCTAATAATTACAAAGTATGAATGTATTAGGCTTCTCCTTGAAAGAATACTAATCCACGCAGGCTATCCCCAAGGATCAGATATTGTCAGTGTCGTACCGGCAAAGCCAGGACAATGATCTACTGAAGGGACCGTTTCTCGAAAGCATAACTTAACGGGCCCAATAGGTTTTTGCATGTTGAAGGCTTTAAATTTAGCTTTCAAATCTAATAAAGAATGAATCCATTTTCGGCTCGGTAAGTTCTCGAAACGTTCTAGAAACAATTCACAGGACCTGTGCACTGACTCTCAAAAAAGAAACCCAACTTCTCACTAAGGTACCACCCTCACAGTACCCACTCTCGAAAAACAGGAGACACCTATCCAATAATCTGTCATTCAATTCCATGGTAGACCATATCCAATCAATCAAGATTCAATATCCATTCAATCATGCTACAAAAACAAGAAACGTATTAATTAAAATTAACTTAAAAACAAAATGATTTCTTCTGACCTTCGGATGTGTTCACATGGCATCTGAGATGTTCTTTTGCCAGTACGCATGTCATACACACAAAGAAAGCTTTGATCAGAAGACACTGCAACTACCTGATCCTTCCCATACACGAAACAGCCATTTTGTAGTCCTCCGTGCCAGACGTCACCTTCAAACTGACAGATTCTCTGCCTCTGGTTTAAATCAAAAAGATGCATCCTTCCAGCAGTCACAAGGATCACTTCACTCTCATTTGCAAACACCATCTGAGGTTTCACCCCATTTACAAACTGGACGTAATGTCCCGCTCGAAGATCCTTCACACGTAAACCATTCTTCTCCCAGCAGATTGCACGATATCCATACATATCAACAATTTCCAGCTCAACTTGCTCTTCACTTTCTTCGCTTGGGGATGGAACATTTCTCTCCAAATCCCAGAGTCGGATAATCTTGTCACGCGATGCGGTGATGACATGATTGTGGTCAATAAATTCCATCAAATGAATGCTACTAGGGTACGTCAACAGGCGTTCGGTGACTTCCCCGGAAACGAAGTCAAACACCTTGATTTCAGCTCGGAAAACGTTAGCAGTAGCCATAAACCTTGAATCTCCTAGTGTCAGAGCTTTGGACTTGTTTGCCGACAACGCATAGCATCGCACTTTATTTGACGGATCGGCTAACTTACGGACGAGTACTGCCTTTTTAATATCCCAAAGTTCCAGTGTATAGAAGGTGGTCCGTACCGCTGACCCCTTTCTCATGTTAGCACCTCCTTCACTAAGTGCTAAAAGCACCATGCCAGTCACGGTGACGCCGAGAAAGTGCACAGTGTGATTTGGGTTGATTTTCACTAAGTCTACGACTTCATCGGTATGAAAATGAACTTGTCGTATCCAACCGTTTGTAGGAGAGAGATTGTCTCTACCCGCGTACAGGACACTGTGGTCTTCAAGGGAACAAAGACACAAGGGAGACAACATCGCATCGCGCTTTTGTAACTTGCTGTCGTGAGTCTCTTGGACAAGACGTCCCGTCTGAAGATCATAAAGCTTAATGCTTTGGTTGATAATTGTCGCAAAAAACATTGTCTTATCCTTTTCGAGCACGCATATTGGTGCAGCAAATCTGTGCCCATGTATCACGGAAAACACCTTCTGGCCATTTGAAAGCCTCCACGCTGATATGGAACCGATACTCGAAGTCAAGATTACTGAATTATCGTGTGATATTGCCACATACCAGACGTCGTCACCTGAAATACACAAAAGAGATGGTGCTGAGTTTTCGATTGTATAAAGGAGGCTTTTTGTCTGCTTCACTCAGCGAAACCTCTTTGTGTTAAGCTGAATGAGCTAGATGGCTATTGGGGCGAGATTAGCTTACGTCCCACCCTTGATCTTGAGTGCGACTTTATTAAGAAGAAAAAAAATCTGTGTAACACGGGGAAAACCTCTCCGTGGAAGGCCCTTCGAAGTAAATCCAAACTCAGACTACAGTAATAAGAAGCGAGTGTTTTAAAAAAAACCCTCTTTGCAAAACTTGCTTCCTAATGTTTTTCCTCTCCTGTAAATAGCAGGACAGATCTTTCGTCTCCCTAGGCTTGACACTAACTAACTGATAAACAGAAATGAAATGACCGCGTAACTTACCCACTCCCTCTAAAGTCCGTACTAGTCTCCCTGAATGGATGTCCCAAATTGAGCAAGTTGTATCAGTAGAGGCACTTGCAATCAGCTTGCCATCTGCACTGCAACTGAGAGCAGAAGATGGTAACTGATGTCCCGACATTGAATGTATCAAAGGCCCACCAGGTGAGGTCAAACACACTGCACTTGGTAATAAGGATGGTCGCCATGAATTTTGAGCCTGATGCAGTAAGGACTTGATGTGATCCGACTCAGTGGTTGGGATGCGCCCCAGGAGCTGAGAAGACAATTGAGCGGGATGTTGAAGAAGAGCAAATGTTGACAGTTGAAGGGTCTCCTTAACAAGTTGGATGTCTTTGTCAACAATGTTCTGGAGAGCAAAATCAAAATCATCCATGAGGTCTCGGAGAGAGTAAGCCTCCAAACAAGTAAGAAGAAACTTGAAATTGCACAAGACGTCTCTTTTCAGCGTTTCTGTGTCGTTGCACAAAACCAAATGATAAGGCAGTTCGTTTATCTTGCGATAATTGAAGTTCTTTAGTCTTTTTTCTCCTTCAAATCTCCAAGGCTGATTGGGAACAAAACGGTCAGCTTCCAGATTCTCTCCCTCGCTTGTTTTGTAAGGCTTCTTTCTTCCATTGGCCCACACTCCCAAGAAGTAATCACTCAAAGCTTGATGGGTAGATATTCTTTCCTCCTCCGTCGAAAGGTACCGATCTCTTGCAGCTTCAATGAATTGCCGGTGATACCACGTGATGACGCTAGCACCGTCAGCTCCCCTGTCTACCAAGTAGCCAGCCAAATCACTCTTTATTCGGACCCCCAGTAATGGAGGGATTCGTCTGATTGGTGGTGTCCAGTACTGATAAACGTCGTTCAACACCTGATCGTCACATGACAGCAAGTCCTCTATTTCGGTACTGGTCAGACCGCTCTTGGAAGCGGTGATGTAAGCAAGGACATGCCGCACCAACAATGGTCCGTGTTGCATCTCAACCCTCTCAAACAGGGCGTTCACAGCTCCTAAAAATATTGATGGATAAAGTGAATTTGCAGCTTGGAAAGTTGCACAGAATTCAGTCATGAAGTTCAACCTTACCGAGATTATGCCTTTCAGGAACACAGTTGGGGAAAATAGAGGAGGAATGGATACGTGGTTAATTCTTTTGATGACTGGTTTTAAAATGTACGAGGCGATGTTAAAAACTGTCTTTTGTAGTCGGAGGTAATGGAAGATTCAATATCTGATTCATTGTTAGTTTGGATTTTTTTTTTCCTTATTATTTGGTGCAGGTTAAGGTGGCTCTCCCTTTTTCAACTTGTAACATTTCACGAATTTCTTCGAATTTTTTACTAAATTATGAAACTTTCAACCATGAATAGTCTTAAATTTTAGGGCGAATGAGTGAGTAAATGATTAAGAGATAAGAAGAAAACCCGTTTGTAAGAAAACAAGAAACAAATTCGGGTTTTTCTAATCAAGTTCGATAAAATTCTAAGGCTTCAAGCTTTACAATGAGTAAGTCTCCCCAAAATCAGCTGCACGCAAATTGCTACACCGACGACTGATAACGTTTCGCTCCGAATGGATCATCGACAATTGAAATGATAGCAGGTACGGCCAAATCAATTTAAAAAATCGAAATCTTCTTTCCTCATAATCGTTTATATCTTTTGTACAAAAAGTCAATGCTTTTATACCATAAAGACTTTTTTTTGTTATGCCAAATTTTAAGGTAATCTGGTAAAAAAATTGCTTCAAATGTCAGCATTTTAACCACGTGGAAAGGCTATACGAAATAGATCGCTGCTCAAGATAGAAGTAAAGCTTAGTTTAGAAACATCTCTAAATGGTCAAATACAATATTACAATATTGCATCCATGTTGTTTGATAAAAATTCGTAGCTAACCTCTTACTGTGTCTTGAAGCACAGTTTCACTGGGCAATGAGTAGGACTTCCATCTTATGGCTTCATCAAACGCCACCCGAATAAAGATCGGTAGAGAACACTTTTTGAGTGCTTCACTAACAATAGATTCTTGTGTTGGTGAAAGTGCTCTCCCAGCAATACTCAACCAATTGCTTAAAATTCGAAAGGCGTCGTCCTCGGGCAACTTGGGAACTTCCACAAAGTTTTCGTCAGAAAACAAAGACTACGGAATGAAATAAAACCAAACAAGCATTAAAACCATCTCAAGGCCAGGCCATTCTAAACAGGAAATAATTTTGTTTCTGGCAAGAGTACGAAAAGTGGACAAATTAAACCAAAAAATCAGTGATGGACTTTAATCTATGATTAAACATCTTATTGTCTTTTATTTAAGTCATTATCTAAAGAATAAACATGAATTTATTGCTCTAGTTACGGTTCTAACTTGTTCATTGCGAAGATGAAGAAGGGAAATTGTGAATCGTATCTATATAAGATTCATCTAGTAAACAACGGAAGTTAACTGATCTGTCGACTCTTTCCATTTATGAAAGGCTCGCGAACTCTCAAGCCATTAACGTCTTCGCAGGTTCTTTATAAACCGTAAAAAATAATATCACCAACCTGTAAAATTGGAAAGCACTCATATTCACTGTCAGGTAAAGTAGAAACAACAAGTTTAACGTGGTTTGGTAGGACTACAGGAAGCCATGTTAGCTGTCTGGCGTTATCTTCAGGACCAAACTGATCAAGTGAATCCAAGAAAATGAACAGCGGATTCTCTTCACTGGCCAACTGAAGGCAATTGGAAAAATCTTCTTGAAGCTCTTTTATATCCTTTTTAGAACAAGAACAAGATTTAATCATTTTATGCTTGCGCAAAGTTTTCACTTTGTACATCACATGTAAATAACTTTATTGTTATGCCTCTGCGTCCGTTGTAAGTGCCGTAAACCAGCCTCAAGTTTTGCACCTTATATTTTACAAACCTTTCTGATGGTGTTAGGGTCGTGGCCATAAATGTTACTTATTTGTTGGCAGACACTGTTCAAAAGAAGACGGATTTGCGAAGAATTGGGTGTGGTACCAATGTATCGAATTATGACGTTTGATTGACTGGAACAATTGCATGCTTCTTTTGCGACCATGGAGACCACTGATGTCTTGCCGCAGCCTGACTGTCCATGGATTACAACAGGAACACGTCTGTCATCCTGAAAAAAACAAAAGACTATTATTATTATTATTATTATTATTATTATTATTATTATTATTATTATTATTATTATTATTATTATTATTATTATTATTATTATTATTATTATTATTATTATTATTCACAACTGAATATATAAGTTGCAATGTAGATTGGAAAACGTCAGAATTGTTTGACTAGCGCTCGTAATCTGTTTCGTTCAGCACGAGGCGATTAGGAAAAATGACGTTGGCCGGGCCAGCAGCACTCAGTCCACGGAGCTTTCACGTGCAATGCATTTGTTTTTGCTTTTGAATATAACAAGTCTTACAATCCTGGACAAAGCTTACAATTTCAAACACTCAGCTAACAACGACAAGGACAACAAGGATTAAAAGCAATCTTTACTTCGTAATCGAAATTTGACATTTCTGCCTGAAGTTTCGTTAAGAGGATACTTATTGAACTCGGCAATAGTTGGCCAGACGTGTGATGAGCAAAAATTCAACAGGAGATGCCGGAACACTCCAGCTTGTCACCGTCGGAAGCATTGTAAATGCTTGAAAGTGGGAATGGAATACTACTCAATAAAGACTTTTTTCAGTTTTACAAGAATAAAAGAGGTTTACCTGAAGATATGTTCTACACCGGTCGAGGATTTCCTTTCGTCCGTGGAACGTGCTGCATTTGGTTTGACAAAATAGCAAATGCTGAACAACTTCGTCATACAATGGATCGCCGACATCGCTTTTGACTTTTTTGTGTATGGAATTAGTGATCTGTTCCTTCATTAGGGATTCAACTTCCTTGCACAAGTTATCGATATATTCAGTATGCTCAGGAACATCGTTAGGAGATATTCCTCTGGAGTTCCAGTGTACGTGAAATTTTCTGATATTGGAACTGGGCAGGGCCTTCATCACAACATCGTCTTTCAGTTTCTGTAGACGAAAAGCGCACTTAATTAAAAATATGGAAATTTTAATTCATGATTTATTAAATTTTTTTTGGTTAGGATTATGTATATTCTGGTTTAACTTGGTATTTGGTTTAACGAGTTTTCTCAAACCAGGTTTACTAGCACAATCTGAAAAAGAAAATTACAATGAAAATCAAACTGGTTTGAGAAATTTCGAAGCAAAACCAAATTTCAAACAACATATAAGCCGCCTCAGATTGAATTGTTCCATTCTTACCTGTAACAGGTCTTGTGCCTCAGTATTAATCTCTCGCGTTTGACAGCTTATGTCGATGAAAGACTGAGCATTTGCATCCTGCAAATGATCCTCAAGATCGCGGATATTCCTGCTGATCCAAAAACAGTGCTCCTCTGGATTCAGTTCACACAGAACTCCATGGCGAACTTCACTTTCCGTCACTAAACAATTAACAATATAAAATAAATGCCGTAGGTGAGATAAAAGTCTCGTTTTTTCAATTTATCTATTAACCCTAACCGATGGGAGATAAAACATATTCTAGATATCAAAATTATTATGTGAAGCTGATGCCACGTTCGAGGCACATCTGATCCAAGGGGATTGCAGTTGTTAATTCGATATACTGTACCCAGTTTGGTATATCAAACGGTTAACACGGTATTTTATTAGGTTGCGTTAACGATTCGCTGACTTTAGAGTGTGGAGGAAAGGTTCTTTTGTCCTAAAAGGGCAACATGGGGTAGAGTCGTTCAGATAAAAAACTGACGTACTAACCTCTACACCATCACGCCCACAAGATGAAAGACCGTCCATCAAATGGAAAGACTTATTTTAGAATTACTTTATATGCCCAACAAGAAAATGTCAAAGATGAAAGGAACTTTTTGAAGAGCACGAGAAGATTTCCATCCTTGCAAGCCGGGGTGTAAAGACAGTTACGAACTGTGTCAATTCCGCGAAAATAGACAGAAATAATTACCTGACATGAAGTACTTGTGAACTTGTTCTCCGCCTTGATCTCCAAACAGGTTTCTAGACTCTCGCCTGAGAATTTCCTGAATCTGTGTAAAGGTTCGATTCCACTGTTTAAGCGCAAGGTGTCTTTGCTTAGAATCACGACTGAGGTAGCCTGGAATGTGAGAGCTGACCGGCTGCAGGACGTAGGTGCTAGGAACTGAGTTCATGTCGCATATAAACCATTTCTCTAGAAGGCCTCTTTCTTCCTGGTGCGCCAGGTTACTCAAAAGTTGTTCAAATTCAGTGGAAGGTATCTTGGAGGGAAGGGGACGAAAACCATACTTCTGACCCAGAAAGGTCTAAGGAAAGGAAAGGAAACCTTAATGAACACGACAGCTACATTTGGTTCAATGACCGGTCTCTTTCACACAATTGAAAGAAAACGTTTTACGTACCATAAAATTAGGCCCAGTAGAAAGTTCCTGGCAAGCTTTAAGCTCCTTTAAACACAGTTCCATTGTTGAATGATCATCCGTAGATTCGTCACGCACGCCCCATCGCATATCGACCACCTAAATTGTAGGGAAAATTCGTCAAAATAATGGCCCGATTTATACTAGAGACGGATCATCCGTCTGCGACGAACTTGGGCAAAGAACGGTAGTTCGTCTGATAATTCGTCTGCGTATAAATACGTGCTTTCAGATGGATCATCCGTCCAGACAAACTATCTCGGTAGTTCGTCTTGACAGAAAAACTACCGTGGATAATTCGTCTTGACAGTTCGTCTTGACAGACGAACTACCGTGGATAATTCGTCTGGGCGGATAATCCGTCTGAAAGTCCGTATTAATACACAGACGAATTAGCAGACGAACTACCGTTCTTAGCCCAAGTTCGTCCCAGACGGATGATCCATCTCTAGTATTTTTACTAGACAAATGATTCGTCTTGACGGATTACCCGCCTGAACGGATGATCCGTCCCTAGTATAAATCGAGCCAATGTAACAACTGTTGCGTAAGGTGTTGATACGCAAGGCAACTTTTTCCTGCAACTAGCAACGAAATGCCGTTGCAAATCAAGTTGTGCTCGAATTGTCCATGTGAAAGTCCCTCCACGGAACTTATCTCGCAATCAAAAATTGCGTTGGGAGTTGCAGGAAAGCAGTGAAGGCTAGTTGTAGTATCGCAGAGATTTGCCAGTGATACGTTGCAGCGTGTAAAACGTAGTACGTATTCTACAACTTGTCTCGCAACACTGTCGTTACCGTTGTGTTGTGAGTGACAGAAACTAAGGATGGCCTTGCGTAACGACGATACTTTCATCAATAGAAAGACAAAAACTTGCAGACACGAACTACTTGAGTCGTAAACTTAGGAAAAGAACATTATGATAGTTTGGACAACTTTGGGAAAAAAAAGCATTTATATGTTAGTTTGTACAAACAAGAGAAAGACTGAGTAGCAAACCCACCTGAAACTCGTAGCCTTTTTCCTGTGCAAATGCCTTCAATCTCGGGTAAATTCTTTCCATCAGTGCATTTCTCTCTGCAGCCATGTCTAACAACATAAAATTGACGGACATTGTGTCATAAATATGGAAAATTAATCGCAATGTACAACAACAACAACAATCTTTATTTCCTCATGGCTAATTAGAAAAAATGATAAGTTACATTCTTGTGAAGTAAAATCTGGTAAAGTGCTTTGAATAATTTTGAAGAAGCGATTGAGGATGGAGGCCAAGTTAACCATCCGATTTTCTAGTCGGCCTACATATTACGTAATTATGTTTTGAAATTAATAACAGGTGAGGAACCGAAAATAAAGAAATTTAAGATAAAAGAACTAAGGGGATGAGTTACAAGAACTAACTGTCCCATGAACCTAGTTTAATGACCTTAGCACCCACGAGTCTCCTGTAGCTCAGTGGTAGAGCATCCGAACTGGTAATCGGAAGGTCTTAGGTTCGACTCCTGATAGGAGCACTCGGATTTCTTTTTTCCGAGTATGCCTGCGTCACTTTCTTGAATAATCATCATTCTCAAGAAGAATACATGTTTGCTCGTTCACGGAAACCAACTCCCCTTTCGCTCACTCACAACACATTTGCGAAAACACTGTTTTAAGTCCAGAATGTCTCAGTAACGCTGGACATTTATAATAATGGGATAAACGGTAATAACAAGGTAATGAGATAATGAGATTATAGTAAGATTGACAACTGATAATGGGATCTCGGTGGGGTGGATTTTCCGGTTATCAACATTTTGTGGGGGTTGATCATCTGCGTTATGCAGATGCGTTGAGGTGGTACCGTATGCGTGACCTCAACCAGAAATTGTGTTGTATTCCTGTGATGACGAAAAGAAGAGTGGCCGTTGGCATGAGGTTGAGAGGCAGGACTTGCACAAAAACAGCTAATTAGTGGTTACGCCAGAATTTGGTACACACATGTATCTGAACATTTCTGATGGAAAGTAAAACACTAATCTCGTACCCAGATCTCCCACGGTCAGGCGGAGGGGAGATCTGGTAAAGTTCGATTTGAGGCCCGGAATACGGGCCTGCCCATCATCCTTTGTCCACCGTGCTGAATGGCCACCGGCTCGTAACTGTGATCATTCCTGGTGGGGTGCTCTTCGGAACGTTCTTCGGTCGAGAGGACAACAAAACTTGAAACTTAAACCAAAACGAAAAAGGCAACAGGAGAGATTGCAATCAACAAGCGCGGTAAATCACTTTTTTACCAAGATTAGTTCCTACCCTTTGTGACCATCTAGACCATCTTTGTAATGAAAACTGTTCCAAGAACAAATCCATCGTAATTGTGCTTTCTCCACTCAAGATCAACGTGCTTATCGACGATCAATTAAAAAGACTTAGTCAACCGGAGTAAGCTGTACCAGTTTTCGCCTTAGATGGTAACTGTATTGAAGATACTGTAATTTACAGGCAGGGAAATGTCACATAATTTTTGTGCACCCCAAGGTAAAGGTAGCAACAGACAGTGCAGAGAGTTTTTGTTGTCGAAGCTTTATCAGAAAAATTTTGTGGTCGTTGTTGTAGATGAGGCACAATAGAGTTACTGATTGGCATCTTGGTGTTAAATTTCGCATTGGAAAGTCAAATGGTTCATGTCATATTTTCATTTGCAAAGTTTCAGAAATTGTGGTCTACCAGTGATACGTAAAAATTATTTCTTCTCTTTGTAGTCTTTCAGCTGATTTGGTCACACAAATTCTCCTTCTTCCATAAGTTAATGGTTTAAATTTCCAAACCAAATGGATTGTGTAAATGCGGCAGGTTTCTTTTACAGGCCAAAGGACACAACTCAAGGTCACTGTAATAATATAATTTTATATGAACCAGCTAAACAGGGCCTCCTCCTACCTACAACAACTGTCCACTCCTATAACACCAGAAATTCTGCCAAGCTTAATTTCCACCGACCACAAGTTAACTAACATAGGCAAATTTACTTTTAAGTACTCTGCTTCTGTCATATGGGAAACTGTCCCCATGGCATTGAAAAAAACAAAAACTTTTAACAGGTTTAAGAAACTTTATAAGGCCCACCTGATCTCTTGTCAATCAAATAATATATGTTCTGTTTAATGATCAAATATAATAGTATGTAACTATCTAATAATAATAATAGAGTTAAAAATAATAATAATAATAATAATAATAATAATAATAATAATAATAATAATAATAATGTCTGCTTATATTTTGATCTTTGTTGTCGCTGCTGTTGCTGCTGATGTGGTCCTTTTCCTTTCTTTTTGTTTGTTGTTGTTTGTTTGTTTGTATGTTGTTTTTTGCTTTTTTTTGTTTTTATTTATTTATTGTTTTGTTCTTCTTTTATTAAGCTTGTCCTGTTTAGATTTCTTGCTCGGTTCAGTATATCTCGAACATACCTTAATTTACACAAATGTAATTCTCTCTTGTACATCCTAGGTTCTACAAACATTTCCTACATTTTCTAATATCTCAATAAAGCTCAGTGTCATTTCTTTGTTTACTTAAAAGTAGGTGGTGGTCAGCTAGAAAGCCTTTGCTACTTTGACCACCACACACATTTTATAATTTGTACTGTATTTATTTTTATCTTGTAATCATTTGTTGTAATACTTTTCTTTCTATGTTAATGTTGTGTAAATAGTGTGAAATAAATGAACCATGAACCATCCTAGCCCTAACACCATGCTACTGTCTTGGTTATATACCAGCAAACCAGAAAGACCTGTCCGTGTAAATGGTAGGTGCCCAATTATGTCCAACATTAAAATACCGAGTACACCCTTGCTGTTTTAAAGGGGTTTTTTTTTCTCAAAAATGGAAGTTTGAATTTCTTTTGGGAAATGGAGGTACCACATCTGGATTTGGGATCTGAAGAATGTTTGGTTACTTGCAACTTGTGAGCAAACAGAGCAAGTCCCTATGATTTTCCCATTAGAGTTTTATTTGGTAGTGATGAGCTTTCCATTTCAGTGGTTCTTGATTCACCTTTATCACATAACACTTGAAACATTTTTACCTGAAATTTATGTTAAGTTTAGGGGACATGCCCCCTCGACTGCTTCTTTGATGACAAGTTAATAAAGGTTATAATTTTACACATAGGAGTCCACAGACTCGAAAATTAGAACCACATAATACACAAGTCTAATAATATTTGACTCTTGATATGAAGAACAAAGGTCATTATCTGCATTTGATTTGCAAGGCACAATGAGCTGCTTAAATAATCATTGTTGTACTGAGCATTGCATTATTTGTACATGCATAGAGGATGATACACTAAGAATAATACAAGGTTCTTTATGTCCAAAGCAGCTATCTTGGTGCTTGGACACTCACCTCTGATGGGATCCTTGATTTCAGCAAAAAAAAAATAATAACAATAATAATAGGAAGGTGTGAAGGTCTTTTGGGCTCATAAAAGTAGCAAATGGCAGATAAATACAAAACAAATAAAAAAAAAATATTTCCACTATTTGTTTTCCTGTGCATGTCTGTGTGTTCTAACTGTCACCCATTTCTGCAGCAAAACAACAGCTTTCACAGTAAGCTGATCTTCAGTAACCATGAATTCCTAAGTATTCCTTAACCATGGCCTTCCATAGCCAGGAAACAACATTTAATCAAACTGTCAGACACAAACCCACTGCAGAGAAGTGGTGGGGAAAAGAAACTTTGAAAACAGTGTCTGTCTTGGATGAAAATTCCTTGTTGATGCCAATTCCTTGAGCAAAAAAATTTTCTTGTATTGATATTTGCACCCATGTAAGGTCCTAACTTTTCTTAATATTAAGACCAGCAACGCAAAATTATGTTCAAGGACTTTTCACACAAGTACACAAAAAATATCAGAACAGTGAACCTTGAACCTTTAAGCCCCAGTAGTGATCAGTATCAAAATTTCTCCTAATATTTATCAATACACAATCAAGGAGAGGTCATGAGATCACCAGTGGTGAAATTTCTTGATATTTCAACAGCCTCCCTATAATGCTACTATGAAAAATGGACATGTAGAGACTAGTAAGGAGAAACTGTATGTTGACACTGAGGCTTAAAGGTTAAAAGCTAATAAATACAGAGCCATAATGTTAGTGATTATCGCAGCTTCTTTTAAGCTTCGTCCTTCCACCACCCCATGCGTCAAAAAGGGCTTAGTTACTTGAGAATCCCTTTTTATTCAGCCTTCTCATTATCCATTTTCTGGTAATTATATTGTCTTATTCTAATGGAAAGAATAACAACATCCCAGTGAATGACTACAGTTTTTTCTTAATTAATTGCATCTTTGTTCAGGGGGCACAACTCCAGAGTACAGCAAACGAGGAACACTTTCCTCAGTATTCCCTACAGCGAAGATTGTTGTCATGACAACAACAGCAACAGAAAAACAACCAAACTACAATCATACAAAGTTTGAATATGAAAGATTTATGGAGTACTACAAAGGCCCTCCTATCTTAATACAAAGTAATGTTGACCAGTTTGATTAAATATTTTCGCCCATAGCAGATGAACTTATCACCACCAATGTCAAAAATTAAGCCGGTCAGCCTATTATTTACTCATCATTAGTACTGTGTGGATTTGGGGGTGCCTTTTTGGGTGGAAAGCTTGGGGATCACCAGTTCTACCTTACTCCCCAAATTCCTCAAAATGCACTTTTGGCTCAGTCTCATTCTCTACAGACTGACAATGAATATTATTTGCCACAATCTTTGGGAATGGGGTTTGATTCTCATTGTGTTGGAAGGACAATAATTTATTCATTTTGGTCTTCCGCAAACTATGGAAAGTTTTTTCCAAGAAAGTGGAAGAGATGGGAAGCTTGCTACATCAAAACTTTACTTTAACAACAATCATATTGGTGCAAATATTGAAGAAATGCAACCCACCATGACAGATTAGTGTAAATACCCCTGAAATCTGTGCAGGGGAAAATTTTTGCTTATAACCACTTTGGTTTTGGCTTTTGTGTGAGAAATGCAGCTGTTGTGATATCTGTTGTCCGAAATGACTGTCATTGCTCTTAATTATGTGTTGAGCTGTGTCCAGCTGTTTTAGCCCTTGAAGATATTCACATCACTGATAGGAACTTTAGGAACTTGCTTCTCCCTAGAAATCAGGTGGAAGAAATTAAGGCAGAGTTAACAAGAAATAAAGGAGAAACTGAGGCCAGTGATAACTATTTGTATCAGAGAATGTGCTAAGGATTAACAATGGAAGTAGTAAATGAAGTGTTTTTAGTACTTCAAGGACTCCATACTAATGATAAAATAATGGAGAAATTCCCTCATCTTGAAGAAAAGAACAATGGCAAAAAGATTCTAAAAACTATAAGTGATGTCAAATCCAAAGAGGCATGTCCTCCTTTTAAAACTACTTCTTTTCTAAAGCCTATCACAAGCATAGACCTGCAAAACATTAGGTGGTGCAGACATGTAAACCAATGTCCCCATTTTTATTTTAGAGGAAGGCTAGTTTTATATTTTGGATCCAAATTTTTTTTAACTCAGCAGGTGGGAGAGAGGGGATAAAATTAAACTAACTACACTTACCTAAAGAGCCCTAATCGGTTCAGACAAGGTGTTCTCTGTTGTAGTACGGGTTTCATTACTATTACTTGGCGGTCATAAGTCGGACATTTTTCATTTCTCTTAGCTGAGGGGTGGGAGGGATATTGATCTCACCAGCAGATGAATAATAATATTGTGTGGACACTCTATCAATTTCTCAAAAGTCCTATGAGAGATGTTGTATGGATCTTGAAGGAATAAGCACACTGGTCTGAAAGGACTTATATTATATTATGAAGTCTCTTACTCAAAGTCCAGTTCAATTTATAGAAGGAAAATAGTCTTTTAGCAGAAGACAAAAACTGAAAATATGCTAGCAAATGCGGCGCGCGTGTTCAGGAACTCAAGGTAAAGTATTTTGGGGAAATTAATTTGCGTTTACTAAATAAATAATCATTTAAAAAAAAATCATTTTTTGTCAAGAAATACCCCCAAAAAAAAAATATGACCTACCTCCATTTTATCCCCAAAAGTAAGCAAGCTTATATCCATCGTGTTGGAAACTTGTGTAATTTGGCAAGGCCGTTTGAACGTTACTGCAAACTCTTTTCGGCTAAAGTCGCTGTTGTCTTCCGAAAAAACAACTTCTCACTGTTCTCTCCCCACACAAAGGGCATGTATGTATTAAAACGTCGCATGACAATCTTAATCGGAGCGAAAACTTTTCCGTGTTTTTGTTTCTTCCCCGAACTGAGCGAAAACCAAACACAGAAGGAAAGAGCCAATCACAGAGCAGATTAGAATGAGGCATTCTTAATTCTGGTAACCAACCAGAAATGGCGTTGTATCGAACTTTACCAGATCTCACATTTCGACATTCCCGAACCGACGACTGAGATCGGGGTACGAGATTAGTAAAACACTAACGAATTATTCCACGCTTAATTTAAACCACTTATTGAATTAACCTGTAAACGTAGAGCTGATGAATATGCGTATGATCTTAGCCTTTGCGGTTAGACTTTGCTCCAAGTCCCCACGCATAACTCTCCTGTATCGTGCAGCGAGCTCAGGGAACTGGTGCAAAGTGCTCTTTGTAGCAGCCGAGGAAAGCCTTGACCCCAGAATTGGAAGTTCGTCAAATAAGACAGATCCTGGTGACAACGTGGACTTATGATGTGTTCCACTGTCCGAGGTTTCTGTTCTGTGGGGAGAAATGGAAGGAATGAGACAAACGAAGGCAGCATGAATTTATTGTCCCGAAACCGATTGACAACCCACTTCTCAGCCACTTGGCCAACATTATGGATTAGGCTATGATTTAATCAGACGTTTGTAGTTTGTCTAGAAGAAAAACATCACAGTAACAAAATCAAAAAGGAAGAAGAAAAAAATAATAATCTCCCCGGCGGGGAACCGAACCCAGGTCTCCCGCGTGACAGGCGGGGATACTCACCACTATACTACCGAGGAAGACACAACGTGTTCAGGTGAATTAATTATAATGAACATATTGTTTTCTACGCTGCCCAATACGTTTTTCCCACGCACATACTGTGAATGATCAATAGGAAATTATACTAGCCATTTTGATGCAGTTCATCAACGTTTAGAATGGAGGAAGGTACAGATATCAGTTTCATATTTGTCGGTTAAATTTGAGAACATACGTCGGCTGTTGGTGAGCCCTTCTATAATTACATGTACAACAGTAAAGGCAGACGCAAACTAACAAAACATTTTAAACGCAACCAAACCCTTTAGTTCGCTTTCTGATTTCTTCGTCAGCATGCTTGGTATTGCGTAGAGCGTTCCCACTGTCCATTGTCGGTAATAATAGCAAACTTTTCTGTTCTTCCGTTGATTCCCTTTGATGTTATTTGTTCCCAATTTCTTTAAACCTTACAAGGTACCCAGCTGCTTTCTCGATGATTCTACAATCTGTTGGTCATTGGCTAAAATAGGTCTCGTGCTTTGAGGCCGTTCAGCTGAGACAATGAAATCTATCGATCAGTTCTTATAATGGCCAGACTGTTCACAGTTCCCCTATTTTTCCGTGGGATTCTCGAGACTGGTACGCTTTGATGGAGTTGCCGCCATCTTGGTTTGTAAAAGTGAGCGCAATCTGGGGAGAGTGTCTAAACTACCGAGAGGAGCCGTAGTGGTGTTTAGTTGAGTGGGGTGGGGGAGCGAAAAAATAGGGATTTTTCTCGCCGCCTCCCCTCTCCCGCTGGCCTCGATAGTTTAGACACTCTCCCCAGATCGCGCTCGCGCAAGATGGCGGCAGCTACCAGTCTCCAATCTCGTACCCAGAGTCTTCAGGCTTTTTGGTCAGCGGGGCAACGCCGGGAAGACTCTGGGGACATCGAATTTTATTACCGCAGGATTTCTGCGGTAAAACAATGGAAACCGTTACGGAACAGCCAATCAAAAAAATTGAATTTTTTCGATGTCCCCAGAGTCTTCCCGGCGTTGCCCCGCTGACCAAAAAGCCTGAAGACTCTGGGTACGAGATTGACCAGTCTCGAGACTAGAATCCCACGGAAAAAATAGGGGGACTGTGAACAGTCTATATAATGGCCACCGCCAGCCGTAACCGAACCTCTCCCTTTAAGGTCAAGTCGTAAAAATAGGTCAAGTCGTAAAAATCAAATCAAAATCAAAACAAGTAAATTATTAATAACCGAAAAATACTACTCACATAAAAGTCTCATCAGTTTTCAGTACGCCGAATGTCTGTTATTATCAGTTAACTCTTCTCAGACCCTCTATACCAGTGACATTAAATGAAACGAGTTTTAAAATACTCTGCAGATAAGTTAGCCTTATGCATGCTAAGCAGACGCCCGGGGGCAGACGCTCTTTGGGCTTGTCACGCATTCCTCCCCCACTTTGGGGAGGAATGCGTGACAAGCCCAAAGAGCGTCTCCGTAGAAGGCTACAGATAAGTTTTAAAACGCAATTAGACTAACCTCGACCTGGTGATGGTGACAGAGCCATGTCTTCCTTTAATCTCTTTCAATGATTTCGTACATGTTCCACCCATCTTGAAGAATGTTGAAGAACAGAAAAGCAAATCCCTCTAGTTTCCTTGTCTGAGACTGATACCTAAAGAAAAATTAATCGACGTTTGGCAGGCCTTCGTAGATCCCCACGGCCCCCTCAACTCGTACCTTCCCTTTGATACCCTGCTAAACTGACCTGCGAAAGGCCTCCTTCCGCGATAACGGAACAAAATGGCGCGAAACTCAAGACGCGTGTTTGAACTTCCGCTCTAGTTTATTGCTTTATCTCTCAGAAAAGGCCTAATAAAAAATAGTAAATTTAAGGAGATTTATGGTGTTTTACTGAGTGCCTCAATGTTGCAACAGCGTCAGGTCGAATCAGTGTAAACTGTTTTTGAACGACGACTTATCCGTGACTAAGTCTGTGGTATTTCAAGTGCTTTTTTATTGACGTCAACAATATACAATGCGTCATTCATGTCTTTGCAAACCGGAGTTTTGCTACCGAAATTTTCTTGAATTTAAATACTATGAATCTAGTTATGAGAAGACTTACTTTGGGTAGCTATAACAGCTGTACAAAAGTGCCGAGTACGAAGGCTATGAGCATGTGTCTTTAGAAGAAAATACGCATGTAAATTACCGAGAAAAAATTAACGTACAATGCCATCACACTCACTACGATAGCTCCGCATGATTGCTTTACGCCAACAAGCGTTATTTTCCTGTATGCCACATGTACCGAGAATGTCGAAGAATGCACGAGTCACACTGAACACTTCAGTACTGAAAAAGATTTCACAGGACTAAAACCTGGGAGAAGTAATTAGTTATTTACTATTGTGTGTGGATGTGCTGCATTGTTCAGTGAAAACGCCAGTATGTGCATTGAAATCAAAGCATATTGACTTCCAATTTGTGTCTTGACGAAATCTCACGAAAACGGAATAATACTAGATTTGAAAACAACGAAGGTAATTCAGTATATTGCTAACCAGTCATGTAACTTGAAATGTAAATACACAGTATAAGCCAATCAACGGATTTAACGGTAAATGCATAATAAAGTGTGACAGATCAAGAAAGACCTTATTAACACTGATGAGAGACCTTACCACAAGATTTCATCTCCGCTGATGTCCTCACAATGAAAGGAGGTTTACATCTTTACTTGTGTTTCTTCTTGTCACAGTGCATTAATGATCCTCGCTCGCGTGAATCTAGGCACACCGCCGTCACTTCATTGTGTAAGGTGTTTGGACTACGTATGCAAATATTTTACTACTCCAAAGACAACTAAGGCTGAGCTGTTGCTTGGCAATATCAAATGTTTACAACCGAAGCTGAAGGAATTTTGACACAATGGTATATCTCTGAATAAATTAAGTCGAAAGAAATAGAATTTGAAAGTTTGGGGGCGAGGTAGGTGAATTTAAAGTAAATGACTAACCTTCACTGCAAATAAATTATCGTTGTAAATAACAAAATTCCTTTTGTGGTCAGGATCTTCTTTGACGCAACTTTGAGTTTCATTGTTATTATTAACAGGTGAAAATTATTATTTCGTCATTCACGGAAAATTGAGTTTATTTTTAATAACAGCGATTAAAGTATACAGTCGCTGGTTTGATCTGTATCACATGAGCTGAAGTGAACGCAGTTGCTAAGCATCAGTCCTACTGATCGAGTACTGTTATTCGCTGTTCCATCTCACCAAAACGAAGTATTCAAGTATTCATAGGTCGCCGAGCCAGATGGTTTGGGGGAGAAAATTAGGTTTGGTGCATACGAGCACGATTTTTACATCCTTTTTTATATTAAAAACAAAATGTGTTAAGATTTTCCTCGACAAATATCTTAGTTCAGAAACTGGCAAAACATATTTATTTAGCTAGAAAACTCTCGCATTTAAGCGAAATATACTCCTATCTGAGAAACAGCAAGCTCAGTTTCCTTGACAAGTAACTTTCTATATGACATTTTCACGTGTGTACTTTAAACTTTAAGGGCCGCAGACGAGGAAAACTGCTATCGATAACTTTTTACAGAGTTGTGGAAAACAAAACATTTCGTGTGTGAATCAATCAAGTCATCAACTACAAATGGTGAAAGTGAATAAAGTCGTCGACAACAAAGTAGTTTTCCTTTTTGAAAGGAAAACTGCTTTTACGGTTGTCGATAACAAACGCGGCAGTTTTGTCATCGCCGACACTTTCTTTCGGCACGATGTACACATGCGCATTACAAACATGCTTCTGGGCTCAAAACACCCCGGGTCGGCGACAACTAAACTTTTCGTTTGTGGAAACGTAATTACCGAACTCGTTTGTAGAGGCCCTAAGGTTTTGCCCGACAAGTTTCATTGTTCAAATACTGACAATTTAACTGTGACTTGTTGAGCAGGGATTGGACACTTGTAGCGAAACTTCGTCTTGTGAACGAACAACAAGATACCCTTGAAAAGCTTTTATACCATAAGATTTATTTTAAACTACCTATTGAAAAAATTGCTTCTGTGCAAAAGGCTGTGGAAAACGTAACCATGGAAACTTGTCAGCTATTTTCATAAGCAGCTATTTCTCAACTTTTGACCGGATAATTTATCTCGAGGAACTCATTCAATCAAAGGCTTAGAGAGCGAAGAAAAATATTGTCGAAAAACTTGTCAAGAAAAACTTCCTGCGGGTAGTTTTTCTCCTCTACGTTGGTTCTTCTACTGTTTAACCATTACTCCCGACAAGCTGGATGTCTTGTAGTTTCAGTTTTACGATTACAGCTATTTCAATTAACGTTGTCGGATTAAAATCAAGCTAAAAGACAAGACCGCAATGTTTTGCGGGATTATTTTTTATGAATAATTTCATCAAAATCATCCCTGCACGTGCAGGTCATTGTGCTACTAATTACAACCTATTGTTTTCTCCAGGCATGACTGATTTTGATGAATTTATTCATAAAAATCCCACGTAAACTTTCGGTCTCGTCTTTTAGCTTCATGCTTTAAACCGACAACATTAGTTGAAATGACTGTATACACTGCACGGGTGAATGGTTGTTAGACGTACCAGTTTGTCTAGAAAACAGCACAGCAACAAAAATGAAACAGGAAAAAGAAAAAAAATGCTCCCCGGCGGGGAATCGAACCCCGGTCTCCCGCGTGACAGGCGGGGATACTCACCACTATACTACCGAGGAAGAACTGGGATTGTAGGGTTAGTTTGCAATAATTCAAATCTAAAAAGTTCTTCCTTGATAGATATCGTTAATAACTAAAGGCAAATTAAGCCAGAATTTCTCACGGTAACTTACATTTTTCATGACTTTTAATCTGATCGAGGACTTCTTTGACACAAGCTTGAGTTTTAGATTGTTATTAACGGGTGAAAAATTTTTATTTCGCTATTCACGGGAATGATGTTTAGTTAACTTTGGTTGATTCTCTCGGCCCTGCTTTGAAACTTTGGAGATGACTGTAACGCTAGGCTTGACTGCAGACGTTAAACAAGCTAGCTGGACGTGTGGTCGTTCCAGTTTTGAGATATACAGGTATACCGCTGGGTGAATGATTGTTAGACATACTAGTTTGTCAAGAAGAAAACCAACACAGCAACAAAATGAAAAAGGAAAAAGAAAAAAAATTTCTCCCCGGCGGGGAATCGAACCCCGGTCTCCCGCGTGACAGGCGGGGATACTCACCACTATACTACCGAGGAAAACATGATCCATTCGTGTAAATTTACAAGAATTAAACATTAATTGCTTTTAGAAAAAAATTGAATATGAAAAGTTCTTACTTGAGGTGAATTATTCATAGCTACAGACAAACGAAGCCAGAATTTCTCATGGCAACTGACAAATTCCCATGACCACTTTTAATCTGATTGATCAAAAACTTCTTTGACACAGCATTGAGTTCAGATTACTTACAGGTGAGCCTAGCAAATTGTTATTTCACCAGTCACAGGAATTAAATGGTGTTTGCATAACTTTGGTTGGTTCTCCCACTGCGTGAAACTTTATGCTGTGAGGTAATTAAGGGACCAACAACAACAACAACCACAAAAACTCCGGATAAACCTACAACGGATCGCCTGTTAATTAAAATCATTTCACGTTTGGATCCTCTCGAAAAAGGAATGTTATATTATAGTCTGGTGCTGGGTTAGGGAGAAGAGACTGTTGGCATTTCAGACTAGTCATATTATTAAAATATTTAAATATTGCAAACTTACATTGAAGTCTTAATCTCGTACCCAGAGTCTTCAGGCTTTTTGGTCAGCGGGGCAACGCCGGGAAGACTCTAGGGACACAATCTCGTACCCAGAGTCTTCAGGCTTTTTGGTCAGCGGGGCAACGCCGGGAAGACTCTGGGGCAGGAGGGAGAGGTCAACTCGTGGGCTCGGCTGTCCGGATGATACGGGCCATCATGACGTCACTTCCTGTGAAGCGCGGGATTTTGTCCAGTTTCGAAAATGGCGCTGGTGATTTTATTGCATCAAACGACTTTTTTTTCCAGCCAGGCTCCGGATGGGGTTTGTTTTCTTGCTGAATAGATTTTTAATCTTCTTTTCTCGATATAGGTAAGTGTTCATTTATTTTCAACCCATTAATTATGCTGAAATTATTGCAGTGAAGAGTTACGTGTACTTGCGCTGATCGGAAAAGCTGAGATTGTCCGCGCCAGAAAAATTACATCTTATTAATTATACAAAGTACTGGTGAAACTGACATTTGGCTCAGGACGAGGTCAAATCTTAGTGAAAACGTTCCAGTTGAGATTAGTAGGTTATATTCAACTGTAAAAATGATCAGTGCGTTTGTTTCGCCGAGTGAAAAACAGTGAAAATTATAAGTTTGTGTTTATTGCTGAAACTTGACCTGAAGTTATAAAATTTGCCTCTACTATTATTAAAATAATTGATAGATACAAAATGATGATTCAAAGGAGTTTATGTTAATTTACCCATGCCATTTAACCTTTGTAAAGAAGACTTTTGCTGAGCAACCTAGAATTTTGAAAAAAGCTTGCAAAATATGCGGACGCCCGAGGAAACGGACTTTCTTTTGAACTGATAATTACTTTTTGCGAAAAATTTCTCGAAATTTCACACCAAATCGTGTACTCCTGACTCAGTTTTCTGCCCAAACATATTCACAATATCTTCAGCTTTCTCTAGATCTCCAATACGGAGACATCTTGTCATAGAAATAAACTTATGATCCACAAAACAAATGAGCAAGGAGACGATAAATGCTGTGTTTCAGTTGATTTACACTAGTAAGATGATGAAAGAGTTGAAGTTGAATTAAACTTAAGTACTAGTCCAGTGAGTAATTGAACCCGCCTTATGTATTCCAAACCTGTGAGAAAAAAACTTGTGCATTGCCACTAGAATTTTGATGTTTAGATACAGAATGTTTGGACTATTTTGCCTTGAAGCTGGCGTCAGCCGCTCGGCCTCGCAAGGAAAGTCTTGTCATATTTGCCTGTTTTTGTGAGATAATTAAGCAAAAAAAGCAAACCCCATCGCCCATTAACAATTACCAACTGGCAAATTACTTAGTACTGAAGGGTTCTTTGCAACGTAGCTTTTCCGATAGCTGGAGAAAAAAGGTGTTTTCGCCTTTCTTTTCGCGAGCGCTCGGCCAGACAGTACTGGAGAAATGCGTTTAAACCCACTGATCATTTTTATTAAGTTGTTAGATAATTGTTTTTAATGGCCAATCGAAAGCTCTTAACCGCTGTAAGATCCCACTTTTCCCTCCTTGTAAAATTATTTTGGATTCTCAAGTTATCTTTACCGCAGGATTTCTGCGGTAAAACAATGGAAACCATTACGGAACAGCCAATCAAAAAAATTGAATTTTTTCGATGTCCCCAGAGTCTTCCCGGCGTTGCCCCGCTGACCAAAAAGCCTGAAGACTCTGGGTACGAGATTGGGACTTCAACAATCTCGTACCCAGAGTCTTCAGGCTTTTTGGTCAGCGGGGCAACGCCGGGAAGACTCTGGGGACATCGAAGAAATTCAATTTTTTTGATTGGCTGTTCCGAAACGGTTTCCATTGTTTTACCGCAGAAATCCTGCGGTAATAAAATTCGATGTCCCCAGAGTCTTCCCGGCGTTGCCCCGCTGACCAAAAAGCCTGAAGACTCTGGGTACGAGATTGTTGAAGTCCCAGCTATAGGCTTGATTTCCAGCCGCTGTTCGGGAAATGAGCCCGCGCTCCTCCCCCGAAAAGTCTCTTCTCGGGGAGGAACAAAAACCGGACTCGAGAGAGCGGCGGAAATCGAGCCTATCCCAGCTCCTCATTGGTAGTATAGTGGTGAGTATCCCCGCCAGGGAATAGTATATGTCGTAAAACTGGGCGACCACATGTCCAGCTTGTTTAACGTTCGCGGTCAGGCCCAGGGTAACAGTCATCTCCAAAGTTTCACTTAGGGCCAACAGAATCAACCAAAGTTAAGCAAACACCATTTCAAGTGAATGGCGAAATAAAAATTTGTTTTTCGTTTTTTCGCTCGTTCAGTATCAAAAAGTTAACAGAAACATATAGGTGACATCAACGTGTCTGAAACGAAGAAATATTGTTGTGACCATATATTATAGTTACAGTAACAGACATGGAAAAAATTTTCTTCTTACGTCACGTTCCGTCTTCAACCGAGGGCAAGCCCTTAGTCTGGGATGAGGTGAGTACTGTGTAGGTATGACATGCCGTGTTCCTTTAAATCTAGATGAAGTGATTTTGTACATGTTACTCCTTGAAGGGTAGCACTAATCTGTGGAACTCCAGACCGCGGAACCTGCGGAACCCGCGGAACCTAGAGAAATAACTAGTTTTTTTTTGCAACTTACATACCAGGTATAAGGTTACAGCTGATTTCATTGCTGTTTATAGACCCAGATTTTTTTTCACAGGATTCGACCAAGAGAAAATGAGATTTTCTCCTAATACGACATGATTCGACCGAGAGGTTACCAAGCTCATCGATGAACTCGCAAAATCATGAAGGTTCTGCACGATGGCGGGTGATTTATCAACAATAATTTGTACGGGAGCTCGATAAAGGAAACAGCCAATGTTTTTTTTATGAGAACCGCATTTGTTTTAAAAATCCGTAGATTGTATCGGCAACGTGGCGAGGTGAACCGAAAGAGAAGAAAAGGACGGCAAAGAATCTTGTCTTGTAAGCTCGTGTTTGTTTTGTTTATGTTTGGTTTCTTGAACAATATCTTGAACAATATATGCTAGCATAAACGTTTCTTTGCCTGGTATTGGAGTAGATAGAGAAAACGAAGTTTTAGAGGCGATGATAAGGAGCAAGCCGGAACTCTATATAGATGAATACCAAGACCGGTTTCATGCCGTTAAAGGGACCCGGCTTAGCATTGCAACAATGTGTCGATCGATTCTGCGCCTTGGCTTTACGTACAAAAAGGCAAGTCTAACTCATTATTTTTCCTTGGGTGTCAGTAAAACGCGGGGTCGGGGTCGGGGTGGGTCTCTCTTTTTTTTTCTTTTCTAGTTTTTTTCAACATCTCAAGTCATTTGTGGGTCAAATAAGGATTAAAGCCAATATAAAAAAGTTAAGTCTCTAAAGCTTACTAGCTTAGGATAGGTCATCGGTGACAACACTCGATGCAGTTCCGTATTCTGGCGGACATTGGTTCCGTGAATTGACTACTTTTATTCTACCAAGAAACGAAATGAGGCAAAAAATACAAGGTACGAGACAATATATTTCCTTGAACTAACAAATTCTTGAACTAGAATGTGCATGAACTTACTATGACCTTCCATGATCGTGCTCGTTTGTTAGAGTCAATCCATGTCACGCGTGACTAATATTTCCGCGAATGAAATAAACATGCGTTCGATTTCCTTTGTAAAGCTCGGCATTTGAATGGGATGTAGAACATTTCTCTGGAAATCTTTCCGAAAAAGACGCATTAACTGACAAAAAAAAGATTCAAAATACTTGAGAGACAATTGTTATTCTTGAATACTAAATTAATAGTTTTATACCGTCAATAAACTAGGGAAATTTCTACGAGAACTCTGAAATCTCATTGCCGACATCAAAACTGACATGTACTGAAATAGACCTTATCACGGTTTTCGACGCCATTTTGACGAGTAGCCAAACAGGCTTGAAATGGAAATCCGATATCAAATAATTTTCATAAAACATTGCTGCTGAAAAATTCATGAATTGGAAACTTTTGGCATTAGAAAAAGGATTTTAAGAAAAAAATTGGAGGGATGTAACTGTGCCAGAAAGCGTCCAGTCGACAGTCGTGTTTTGAACTTTCCATAAGGGCAATTTAGACGGTACGATTTTCTCTTATGACTGTCGCATGCGATTTCTAGAGCGCGCACTGCTTGCGTCATGTAAAAACCGTACACAACATTCGCCACTCAACATTGCCTATACCTACGATTGTCGTAGGATTTTTAAACATGTTTTAAAATCTTACGACATTTTTCGTGTTGTGTGCGTCTGTCGTAAGGATGTTGTAGGCTGATTTACACGACGCGATTCGTGTTGTAGACATGGCGTAAGCGTGTCGCATGCGACAAATCGTAGGCAAAATCGTACCGTCTAAATTGCCCTATACATTTTCCTGTATTTTTTCCCGCGAACTATTTTTAGTAGCAGTTCACAGCTAGTTCACTTTACAGACAAAGGTATGGAAAGTTCAAAACACGACTGGACGCTTTCTGGCACAGCTACATCCCTCCAATTTTTTTCCTAAACATCCTTTTCCTAGCCTGCGTTGCAGCCGGACTTGTCACTCAAGACCTATAGAGAACTCGATATAGTCCGTCTGCGACGCAGGCTACCTTTTCCTACGGCTAAAAATTTTCCAATTCATGAATTTTTCAGAAGTGATGTTTTATGAAAATTATTTGACATCGGATTTCCATACAAACACTGTTATTTCAAGTCTGTTTGCCTACTCGTCAAAATGGCGTCGAAAACCGTGGGGGTGTTCATACTAAGATCATGCACATTCTAGTTCAAGAATTTGTTAGTTCAAGGAAATATATTGTCTCGTACCTTGTATTTTTTGCCTCATTTCGTTTCTTAGAAAAATAAAAGGTGGTCAATTCACGGAACCAATGTCCGCCAGAATATATATACGGAACTGCATCGAGTGTTGTCACCGATGACCTATCCTAAGCTAGTAAGCTTTAGAGAATTAACTTTTTTATATTGGCTTTAATCCTTATTTGACCCACAAATGATTTGTGATGTTGAAAAAAAAAAAAAAAAGAAAGAAAAAGAAAAGAAAAAGAAAGAAAAAAAAAAAGTGACCCCGACCCCGACCCCGCGTTTTACTGACACCCTTTTTCCTTTGTTTGAAGGCGAACAAAGTTTGCAGTTACACCAGAGTATACATAAATTATTCCCTCAAGATTCCATCTCTTCTAGTATATGCTGGTATATGAAATGGCTGGTTGCCAAACGTCCCAAGCTTATTGTTTTGCTTTTCTGAACTTCAGCTGAGGGTGATTGCCAAACAGAGAAATGAATTCTTGAGGGCAACATACAGTCGTTTTGTGGCTGATTATACCTCGACAAATGTTATTACCGACCTTTTCTTCTCTTTCGGTTCACCTCGCCACGTTGCCGATACAATCTACGGATTTTTAAAACAAATGCGGTACTCATAAAAAAAACATTGGCTGTTTCCTTTATCGAGCTCCCGTACAAATTATTGGTGATAAATCACCCGCCACCGTAGAACCTTCATGATTTTGCGAGTTCATCGATGAGCTTGGTAACCTCTCGGTCGAATCATGACCGTCGAATCATACTGTCGTATCAGGAGAAAATCTCATTCTCTCTTGGTCGAATCATGTAAAAAAAAATCCAGGTCTATACACAGGAATGAAATCAGCTGTAACCTTATACCTGGTATGTAAGTTGCAAAAAAACTAGTTATTTCTCTAGGTTCCACGGTTCCGCGGTCTGCAGTTCCGTAGATTAGTGCTACCCCGACTTTTGTCGTATTTTCATGTTGTAGGTAGTAAACTTTCGGTGTTTATTCTTTCGCTTATTGGGTTCAACTTAAAAATGCTGATCTCATTTATCAAATCTCATTGATACAAATTGAGCAACATCGCGTTGAACGCATTTGGACTTGGAATGCTCCCCTTTATCACGTATACAGATGTGAAGTTGGACAAAAAAATCTTGTTTAAGCGGCGTTTTCTGTGGTATTCGTTTCGTCGACATAAACCTATTCCAATTGCTAAAATGGAGATGAAGTGCGAAATCAGAAACCGACTGTGAAAATAAATTATATTTTACTTTCCTGGTGGGAGTTTAAAAAACAACAAAAGCATGCGGTATGTCATTTTTATTACCAAATTATTACCGTTACAAAATCTTTTACTCTTCTACAAACAGGTTACTGAAAAATTTAGCTCAGCAGTAAATGTTTTACTTTACTTTTTATATCTGACTAGTGTGAATAAAACGTGGCATAATTGCAGAAGTGACAAATTACTTTCCGATGAAAAAACTTGAAAACACCAGATGTATGTGATTCTATCATCAATATATTATTACTTGACATCTCCCCCAAGACTTCGGCTAGCTATGGAAGAAAAATGCTCATTGTAGAATCATTAATTACAAGCAGTTTCAGGTTTGAAACAGTTCCTTACCCAGCATTCTGTTACCTCAAATTCTGTCCTCTCTTATCCCAGAAAAAACCTACAACAGCGGATTTAATCCTCCTTTATATTCTAAGGCATGACTTTTTCTTAAGATAAACCCGAGTACTAATTTGTCAATGAGTTGGTAATTTGTATTCTTCTGTGATACAGGTGTCTGCCATAGTTTTTTTTTGCTTTCATTTCGTTTTAGGACCAACATGTTTTCATTACAAAATCAGATCTAATGAAAGTTAAACTATGCTGGGCAAATTCTTATTTCCGCTCTGTAGCAGTGTGTGTGGTCATTACTACTAGATAAGTTCTACGTAATTTGCGGGGAAGAGTCCTCGGTGACCGTGGCATGTGCCCATCCACCATCCCTCATCAACCTGCTCGATGTCAGTGATAATGTCATCAGGATCGAATGTAATTTCATCTTCTCCAGCTATAAATAATTACAACAAAAAAGGTTAAAAAAGATCTGTCTCTAAGACTAGTCTGGCTGGCGTTTAGTTTATCAATACAATTAAAATCTGCCAAACCGATGAGTAGTGCCGGATCTCCTGTAGACCTGGATCAGCAAATTATATCACATGCAAAATATAGAAGGCAGACGGATCCTAACGACGGAGGTGGCGAACTTGATCAAAATAAACATAAAAGACAGCCCCCAAGGAAGGTTTGTATTGCAAACCGACATATGGGAACAACAACTCTGTACGTGTATTACATTGTTTTGGTACATTTCTTTGCCGTCACTGCACGACTAAGACGTAAAATTTCCTGATCGGCTGTTTTATGGAGAACGTAAACATACATGCATACATACATTGTTTAGACACGGCAAAAAACATCAGTTACAAGATAAAAATTTAAAATTAAAACTGATTTACATGTTTGCCGTGTGGGAGTACGAGGAGGACAATTGGCGATCTATCTCATTTCTAAAATTAGTAAAAGATCTAATGGCTCTGACGTTAGATGGAAGCCTGTTCCACAAATGTGCCCCACAGTAGCTGAAACTACGTTTCAAAAAATCGGTACGAGGCTTAGGCAGAGGCAA
Organism: Pavona decussata; assembly: GCF_977016875.1. NCBI lineage: Eukaryota > Metazoa > Cnidaria > Anthozoa > Scleractinia > Agariciidae > Pavona > Pavona decussata. Next base: position 4,772,727 of record NW_028145504.1, on the reverse strand, counting down.
TTTGTTGTCACTATTTCTAAGTCCATAGTCCGTGCTGAAGGGCTTAAATAGGCCTTTCAGGTACTCCGGAAACTGATCATTTAAAGTTTTAAACATGATTTCCAATTTTTGCTTCTTCCTTCTGGTAGAGAGATTATCCCGTCCCAGCTTACCGCGTAGAGCAATAGCGCTGGAATAGTAATCTGACTTTGTTATGACCCGAATGGCGCGATTTTGTAGTTTTTGTAATTTGTCAGCTAATTCGTTGCTGAGACCGTCCCACACAGGACAGTAATAATCAAAATATGGTTCAATAAGGGCTCTATATAGTAATATTCTGTATCGTCGCAAATAAATGGCCTCAGTCTTTTAAGTGCACCTATGCCAGAGGAGATAATCTTGGCAGTCTCATTAACATGTTTGGACCACGAAAGATTTTGATCGATGTTAAGTCCTAAGGATTTGGTGTGGGGCACTCTATCAAGTTCGAGACCTTCAATTTGTACAGTAAGTGAATGGCCAATTGTAGTACTAGCAAGACTCTGCCGTGAGCCTATTAACATTAATTCCGTTTGGCAATATTCAGGCTGAGCTTATTTACATTGAGCCATTCATGAAGGTTAGCTAGTTCAGTGTTTAGTACTGATTCAAGTTCTGGTAAGCTGCTGGCGGCAAATTAAACAAATTAAACAACGACAACTACAGTTTTATCTTTCTCTTTCCAAACTTGGGTGCAGTCTCCAAGAATTCAACTCCAGAAAATTTCACCTAAATATTTGACAGTTGGAATAATTGCCACAATGTTTGAGAAAACGCGAATTCATTTTAATAGACAGTGAAGTTTTCGCTGCCGTCACCGTCGTCGTTGCTAAAGCTTCCTAATGGCTGGAAGTGACAGTGCTTTAGCGACCATATATGTAGTACTTCGTGAATCCTGTAACCAAGGCTTTGCAGTTTTTTTTTTAACTGAAGACGATAAAGACAAGTGTGAACACAAGAGAAAGTGACGGGAACTTACTTGCTTGATAATCATAAAGCGCTCTCGCCGTCATTCCGCCGGAAGCTTGTTCTTCAGGCTAAAAAAGAAGAAGCATAATCACACAATAAACAATAGTATAACAGGAAATACACATCATACGATGGGCCAATGATGATACACACGCAGATAATAAAACGCCGGTCAAAACAGACGTATTACGCTGTGGAAAGTAACACATGACTAGGAGAAAGCAAACCTCTTATTGGATAGTTGACGTTTGGAGCGTAACCCTTCGTCAGAGCTCTTATGGCTATCGATTCGCTATTAAATCAGTATCTTTCAAGACATCACGCAAAAGAGAAAGAAAAATGCTTCTTGAAACGGAAATGTTTATTACGCGCGGAAGGCGCTTGAAAGAAGGAGGAAATAGAAGATTCACCGCGCTCCCCTCGCGCTCCGCGCGCGCGAATGATTTCCCTGTCTCGCAGGCTACGTTTATTATAGCCGGCGTGAAGGGCGCCAGAAAGAGGAAGGAAAAAGAGCATCCTCCTTTTCCTCTTCCTTTCCTATTTCTTGTGCCTGTCTCGCAAGTAACGTTTTATTATGATAAGGTAATAACATTCCTCACAACTGAATGTAGCCCAATCTATCTCGTCGGATCTTGTCATAGCCGTCTCAGTGGCGCATTCGGTGTCTCATTGGCTATCACATCATGTAAGTCTCTATTTCGTACAATAATTGTCGGCATGTGGATAAGAATATTTTCAAATATCATATAAAACCAAGGCCAAGACAAGTCTTGTTAGAGGAGAAAAGCTTATGCTGATTACAACATTATCATGCGCCTGATTGCTGCAAAGAGAATATATAACAAGTGAGTACACAAGAGTACCGGTTCTTCCTGGGTTTCCTGTAGTTGAGAGACCTCTTCATACAATTGTCCAGCTTCATCTCTTGCTGGTGTGTCAGGAAGTTCTTCGTAGAACTCCGAAGGCTCTGGTTCTTCTCTGCGGCTTGGTTCCTCGGGTAGTTCTTCATACATTTCTGGCTCCTCTTGCTCAGCCTCCTCCTGTCGCCTTGCTCTTTCTTCTGCTTCGCGACGTGCTTCCTCTTCTGCCTCGCGCCGTGCTTCTTCTTCCGCCTCGCGCCGTGCTTCTTCTTCCGCCTCGCGGCGTGCTTCCTCCTCCTCTTCGCGACGTGCTTCTTCTTCTGCTTCGCGGCGCGCTTCTTCCTCCGCTTCCTCTCTGTCGCGAGCTTGTTGCTGAAAAGTACGTTTATTTGAGTAAAAAAAGGCGTTTGTTAGGAGCGTACAAGCACTTCCCAGTTTAAGAATAGCAGTAGAAAGATTATGTAAGTTTTACAGTCAATTCACGTCACGCGTGACCAGAATTTCCGACAATGAAATGAACATTCGGATTTTTCTTTGTAATGTCCGACATGTCAACGGAATGTTGAACATTTCTCTGGAAATCTTTCCGAGAAAGATGCATTAACAGAAAAAAAAAGATTCAAAATACTTGAGAAACAATTGTTATTCTTGAAGTACTTAATGCTGTAATGTAAAGAAAAATTCATAGCTTTATATCGTCAATAAACTAGGGGAATTTCTACGGGGACTCTGAAATCTCGTTGCCGATGTTCAAAACTGACATGTAAATTTCAAAACTCCGTTCAAATTTACAAAATACCGGTCACGCGTGACGTGATTTGACTGGAAGACAGAATTCGTGCCGATATTTGTTGCGGGACGCGACCCAAAAAAAACCTACCTCGGCATGCCGTTTCTCATTGATTTCTTTCTCTCGTTGTTCTCTGGCCTGCCTCCGAGCCCTCTCCTCTTCTGCTCTTCTTTTATTTTCCTGTCATGAATAGTTTCATTCATAAAATCAATGAGCTATTTCGTATAATTATTGTCAAGCTAAGGCCAATGACAAAAATATGAAACCGAGATAGGAACAAACCTCTTCCTGCTCTTTCGCTAAGTTTTCAAACTTGGATTTCAAGTTGCCTGCAGCGCCGGAACCTGCATTCAGAACAAAGAAAAATAAGAATAAATACTACGTACTGCACATATTGATACTGAGACAGTGATTATCACATTATTAACACACTAAACATTGTTTTACAACAATTCCTTCATTGAAATAAAATCACTCGGATCAAGGAACTTTTGACTACTAAGATACGTCTACTTTCTTTTCATTTTTTTTTTTTTTTTGCACAACTGATACATAACTTCCAAGAAAGGATGCCTTCATCGTCCATTGCTTTTGACCATCTACAATTTAGCTACAAATAATACCATGGCCATTTCGGGTTTTTTTTTTTCAAACAACACTCCATTTTAACTAATCACGTGCCTTAGCTTCAAAACGAACGAACGAATTTGAAAAATATAAAAACTGCTTCTCTTTTTTTCCTTCGAGTAAATGTTGGTGAAAAACTACTAAAACCAACCATGATGAGCTGAACTTGAATGTATTGCTAGGGAAGAAAAACCAAGTATGGAAAAACTAAGATTGGCCCAGCACCAGTCGCTCGTCTAATTAGCATTTCCCTCTCAAAGTACACAAAGTTGCATTCCTAAAAGGATTGTCAAGAAAGGACTTCTTACCTGAGCGTGGTTTTGCAGTCTGATATGTTGACTTGACCTCTTGCATTTCGTCATAACTACCGGCGGCCTAAGAACAAGGAGAAAAAAAACTACTGTATGAAAAAGGGCAAATATAACACTGACAGATGGGTATGGTAAAATTCTGAAAGCTTATGTGAGCCCCAATTCCCCAAATCTCAAGCACAAACATCCTTCTGATTATGCAAAAAGAAACACAAAATTCCTGCTAATAATAAGCCCCACTAAATAACAACAGCACTATTGCTAAACTATGTGCACGGTTACTTTCTCCAGTTGGAAAATCAAAAGGACGGGCTATCAGCTTTGGGGATACAATATGGCATGTTTCTCAAACTGTATTTCTCTAAGTGGAGTTTTTCAGAAATCGGACTTACTGCATCCTGTCTATCACTTTGCACTCCATACTTGCCACCAAAACCTTTGGAGTAATCTATAAAGGAAACAAAAGTAGTTAAAACAGCACAACTTTTAGTAGCAGCAACAAATTTCATGCATGACTAGCTACCATAAGCTACAACGGTAGGCAGAAAATCAGCTAACCTTTCTGAGAAGCATGTGCTTCGGTCCTGCCTTCATACTCATAGCCAAGAGCAGACTGGAAAGTAAAGTAACCAAAAGTAACCAACTGCCCTTAATATCGGGGTTTCATTAAGATTTTGTAATGAAAAGTTCGGCAAGAGGTTAGTGCACCTGGGCATGATACACTGTAGTTCACTTGGATATGGTCTTCCATTGAGGTCTTGAAAGCACCTGGGTGAACACAGAGAGCCAATTTGCCAGGCTCCCTGCCTTTACTGAAAACCCCATTATCAACAATGCACGAAATCTTAACACCTATTCCACAATTTAGACATTTACAATTATATCTTTGCTATAAATGTAGAGAAATTATTTTGATGTATCATTTAACAAACCTGATCAACTCGCTCTTTTTGAACTCCAAATTTCCCACCAAATCCTTTGGAGTGGTCTAATAGAGGAAAATAATAAAGATTGATTGAGTGTGAAAACCACCTGGGTTACATGTAGGTCTGCAGATAAACCCTAAAATGCAACCACTTGAGTGAAACCTATTGAACAGTATTTTAAATATTCATTACAATGTACAAGGTGGTTCTAGCTTTTGAGTCTATGGATGAAACCCTTAAATACGAGCAGACCAGCTGGCTATTTACAAGCGGGTCCAAGGATTTGAGCTCGGGGCTAATGAGAAACAACTCCAGCTAGCGGTCGGAGTGGGACTTGAACCCAGGACCTCATGAATTACAAGTCTGAGGACCTAACCACTCGGCCATGCTGTCTCCCTAAAATTATGCACTATAAATGTCACCTTTTTGCGAAGCATGTGCTTCAGTTTTTCCTTGATACTCATATCCAACAGCTGCCTGTAGAAGAACAGTAAAATGAGTAGCGAACCTTGAGTCACGCAGCAATTTTTTGCTTGTGAAGGAGAACCCCTTGCACACACCAAGTGACAACCCAATATTAATTAAGCCACAGCTGCTTGAGCAACTTGTTGTTTGCACGGGTGACCTGATTTCTCCAAGAAATATTGTGTTGCCAGTGCATGGTAAAAATCATGCATGTAGCCATGCTGTAGGCAACAAAACAGTTGAAAAATAACAGGAAAACAG